>NC_053390.1:247784043-248105715 GCF_905171765.1 Bufo bufo | reverse complement strand
GTGGTGTCCGTTAGTTTACCCTGCTTCAATGTTCTTCCCGATCAGCAGAGGCTGTGAACTTCTTGATGGCTGTGTAAATAAAATGCCCATTATTCTGCTTTCGCTGATTGGTTATCTTCTTAGGTGACATTTTCTGTTGCTTGGTGGAATAAACACAGTCATGTAATGTTTCCTGTCATTTACAGGTCCTAGATGAGATTGCCGAACACGGTATTCGTATCTACCAGCTCCCCGATGCTGACTCCGATGAAGATGAGGAGTTTAAAGAGCAGACTCGAGTATTAAAGGTGAGGTGTTAGTAAACCCATGCTCGCTATTGTTATGGAAATTACGACTTGCTAGTGATATTTGTTTTCTATAAAAGGAAAGTCTATAAGCTCCAACAGCCTAATCTTCGATTCTGTTTTCTAAAAATGAAACGTCTGTGCATTCCATGAAGTAGAAGAATTTATATCCATAGGGTAGGCTGTAATACTCTAGCCACAGGTCGTGGACTATACAAAGCAGAAAGAAATTCCTAATAACGCCACTTAATAAGCCCTAACCAGCAGGATCACCTCTTGAGTGATGGGGGTAGGGGGGGATTATGCTGCCTTTGCTTTCACTGGTGTGTGGCATTTGATGGTCTCAAGGCTAAGCTGTACATCCAGCGTAAACATGGAATAAATCTCTCAGCAGAGATTTGGGAGCAATCGCTCGTATAAAGCATTATTGTGCCTTGACGCCATGTGCAGCGTTACGTGTACTTACTCCTGACCCATGCAGTGAACTCTACAGGAGTAAGAGGTCATTATATTCATAGATGTTTTTTAGTGTGTTGCACAAGGTTGTTACTGCTTTGTAGGTTTTCTTGTACAGCTCCCTGTATTCAGGATGCTTCATTCATCATTTTACTTGAGTGCTCCTATAGCTGTGTTGAAAATGGTGGCAAAGTGAAAATAAGTTGACTGTAAGGCTAGTGTTATAGTCCCGGCAGAGAGAAGCCTGCCAAAGCTCTTTACATCCAGCATTGCCGGATGTTACTGCAATGCCCGCCGGCGGCATTATAATGGGATCCATCAGAGATCTGGCCGATACCCGGAAAATATGCCAGGATTTGGCTAGACAAAAAAAGCTGCATGCAATGGTTTTTGTCTGCCTGAATACCAGCGTATTTGCCAGGTAGCAACCGGATCTCCACCGGACCTCATTGTTGTCAGTGGGGCCGGCAGGCATTGCGGTAACATCTGGTAATGCCGGATCCAGAAAGCTCCCGACGGCTATTCTCTGCCGGAACTATACCACGAGTGTGAAAGAAGCCTAATAATATAACTGTAATCAGGGGCGGATTGGGAACTTAAAGTGGCCCTGGAAAAAAAAAATCTAAAAGTGGCCCCATTTTGTAGTTGGGTCTAAATTGATGGAAGGCAGGGCCATCAATACCATATTCTGGCACATTAAACCAAACCAACTGAGCCAAATACCACAGTCAATCACAAAATACTGCCAGCAGCACAAAATACATCCCCAAAAACTTCCACTCAGGCGGACCTCGGCATCAGCACACCGGGAAATTTCCCTGTAAGGTCTACGGCCAATCCACCCCTGACTGTAATACTGACTCACAGGATTAGGCTACCTTCACACTCGCGTTTTGTGCGGATCCGTCATGGACCGATCCGTTCAGATAATACAACAGTCTGCATCCGTTCAGAACGTATACATTTGTATTATCTTTAACATAGCCAAGACGGATCCGTCTTGAACCCCATTGATCGTCAATGGAGGACGGATCTGTTTTCGATTGTGTCAGTGAAAACGGATCCGTCCCCATTGATTTACAATGTGTGTGCCAGGATGGATCTGTTTGGCTCAGTTTCGTCAAGTGGACAGCAAAACGCTGCAATCAGCGTTTTGGTGTCCGCCTTCAGAGCGGAATGGAGACTGAACGGAGGCAAACTGCTGCATTCTGAGCGGATCCTTTTCCATTCAGAATGCATTAGAATGCAAACTCATCCGTTTTGGACCGCTTGTGAGAGCCCTGAATGGATCTCACAAATGGAAAGCCATAACATGAGTGTGAAAGTAGACTAACATAATTTCAAGTTTTTTCATAAATCAATAGTACAAGCAAAGATAAACCTTGTTATCTATCTTGTTAGAGATAAACTGCCTCCTTGTCCACTTATAAGGATGTCTCTGCCTCCTGCATTGGTCATTCACTCGCGATTTTACTGATAAAAGCCATCTTTAGTGAAGAGGGATTAACCGCTTTCAAACTACACCAGTCCAATGCTTCTAGCTGCTACCATTCATGAGATATCCGCAGCTAAAGCAGCCCTCCCCCCTCCACTTCTGCCCGAGCTCAGCTAGGGCAGAACAGTTAAGTACTTTTCCCACAGCAAAAGCTTGTTTTTAAGGAACTATTAGTGTCTGGATTGAGCTTTTATCTTCCGTTTTGTTTACATGGTACGGTACTACATAGATTTGCTTTATAACATTTTCCTTGTACAGATAACGTTCTAAAATGATTCCCCTGCCATTTTTTGTTTCCCGGCCTCCATTGGGGACGTGTCTACTCATATAACCACTGCAGCCTGTGCTTGGCTGTAGCAGTCACTTGTTGACACAGCTTGCATCAGTATAGGCCAGAGAACAGAAACTGGCCGGGGACCCACGGTATCGCAAGGCAATTTGTAAGTGGGTGTATTGCAGATCCACAGATAATCTGCATTAAAATCAAACATACTCTTTCCACATTTTTCCATCCTGAAAAATTCCTCTGCATGTATATGATGTTTATTGAAATCTCATCCATATGGCTGGTACTGTAATCTGCTGCAAATCCACAGTATATTGGTGTCTACGGACGTACCTTTAAAGTAGTCAGTGATGTAATCAGAGTCATGTTATTGTTTCTCCTTAGGCCAGCATCCCGTTTGCTGTCATTGGCTCTAATCAACTAATTGAGGTAAAGGGGAAAAAAATTCGTGGACGGCTGTACCCATGGGGTGTTGTGGAGGTGGAGAACCCTGAACACAATGACTTCTTGAAGCTCCGTACAATGTTGGTGTAAGTATGAAATGGCCAGTGGATGTTCTACAAAAACAGCTATTCTGTCTGGCTCACTTTCTGCAATTTGTAAGATTTCAGATTTTTTTTGGATAAAGGTTTTCATATGCCCGTGTGTTTGTTCTTCACATAAGATAAAAAGAGCAATAGAACACAAGCCACCATTTGTTTTTTTACTTGAGTTTTAGAAAGGACCTGTCAAAACAAAATGCAGTGCAATCTGCAAATTAATATTTAGTTTTGTGGGAAAAGATTCAGTAAAACTTGTAATTTATATCTCTGCTTTTTCTGACTTCAGTTGCACATAGGGAGGTGTTATCAGTGATTGATCACATTCTCTGTGTAAGTGTGTATACACAGATAGCTGTCAGTCACTGATGGCTGTACATGGGGGAGGTATTATCAGTGATAGCATTCTCTGTGTAAGTGTGTATACACAGATAGCTGTCAGTCACTGATAGCTGTACATGGGGGAAGCGTTATCAGTGATAGCATTCTCTGTGTAAGTGTGTATACATATAGCTGTCAGTCACTGATAGCTGTACATATGGGAGGTACTATCAGTGATTGATCACATTCTCTGTGTAAGTGTGTATACACAGATAGCTGTCAGTCACTGATGGCTGTACATGGGGAGGTATTATCAGTGATAGCATTCTCTGTGTAAGTGTGTATACACAGATAGCTGTCAGTCACTGATAGCTGTACATGGGGGAAGCGTTATCAGTGATAGCATTCTCTGTGTAAGTGTGTATACATATAGCTGTCAGTCACTGATAGCTGTACATATGGGAGGTACTATCAGTGATTGATCACATTCTCTGTGTAAGTGTGTATACACAGATAGCTGTCAGTCACTGATGGCTGTACATGGGGAGGTATTATCAGTGATAGCATTCTCTGTGTAAGTGTGTATACACAGATAGCTGTCAGTCACTGATAGCTGTACATGGGGGAAGCGTTATCAGTGATAGCATTCTCTGTGTAAGTGTGTATACATATAGCTATCAGTCACTGATAGCTGTACATATGGGAGGTGTTATCAGTGATAGCATTCTCTGTGTAAGTGTGTATACACAGATAGCTATCAGTGACTGACAGCTGTACATGGGTGAAGTGTTATCAGTGATTAATAGTATTCTCTGTGTAATTGTGTATACATAGCTGTCAGTCACTAATAACACCTCTCCTGTGAACACTGAAATAGCAGAGATTTCAATGCAAAAATCACAACTTTTACTGAATCTTTTCCAACAAAAATATATCATAGCTACCTTTCCATCTCATCTTTTTCACACCAAAAAATCCACAAAAATCATATTTGACTGGCGGGTGCATAACTTAGCTAATCCTGGGTATGGTCCCAAATAGAAATGCCTATAAAGAATAACAATAGTTAGTTCTGGGAATTGCACATTGGGGGCTGAATGCTAACACTGGAATTCTGCTGAAGAGCATTTATTTGTTCTCTTGTTGTATCTCTTGCTATGTATAATGTTAGTGGTAATAATGTTAGTCAAAGCAAGGAAATGGACCATATAAAGATGAATACATTTGAGAAATATACTGTATACATTTTATTAACCCCTTATGAATCATAAGTTTTTACATTTGTATCTGCCGTCCTCATGGCCATTACTGTATCAAATCATTTTTATTGATCACGTATACTAAGCATTTTCTGCAAGAACATTGTCATTTCCACCATAGTGCAGAACACAAGAAAGTATAGTAACATAGGACATCATCAGATGACACATGCATTTCAGCATGAGACAATGTACACAATCAAGAGTAAATGTAATAGTATACAATGTACACCTTCAAATTTAAATATGGCAAATTTTAAGGCACAAAACGTAACATAAGCCTAGCCCCCCCCCCAATGGATAGGAGCAAGAAAATCTCTGTCGTATTTTATAACACAATATGGGTATGAGACAACCACTCATTCCACAATCTCTCAAACTTCTGAGGACAGTCTCTCTTAACAAACACACTTTTTTCCATAATCAACATGTCATTCACCCTCCGCACGAATTCATCCATCGTTGGCGGACTCCCCTGGATCCACAGCTGCGCCACCAGTTTCCTGGCCACATATAACAGCCTTCCCCCGCCACCTTGACCGACTCACTTCCTCCAATCTCCGACATATATCCCAACACACAAACCTTAGGATCCTTTTGCAATCTCAGCGCCAATTTATTATTAATCATGGTCAGCACCTCATCCCAGTATCGACCTCATGGCCATTACTAACCGGTGAAAAAAGTAAGTACAGACTTATGCAGCCCATTGGAACAAAAATAATTAGTAAAATATTTAATTTTTAAATTTTACAACCAGTTTGCCAACATACTATTTAAATGTTAATAAAAATGCCCATCCTTAAAAAAGAAATATGACACGCCTGTAAAGCACAGAAGCTATGAGTTATCTCAAACGTTCTCAGAACAGCAAAATATGTTCTGGTAATAAAATAATTAAAAGGGTTTTCCAAGGCTTTAGAGCTAATGACCTATTCTCTGGATAGGTAATCGGTATTTGATCATGGGGTCCAACACCCAGGACCCCTGCCAATCAGTTGTCTGAGAAGGCACCAGTGGCCCTATAAGCACTGCAGTCTTCTCCTTGCTCACCAAGCACATTGTATATTGGCCGTGCTTGGTATCGTGCTCTGCCCTATGCACTTCTATTGGGGTGAACTGCTCCTGGGCCACGTGACGTCACTGTTTTAGGGAAAGCTGAGAGAAGGTCACGGCACTCACAGGAGAGCTGGTGCCTTCTCCAACAGCTGATTGGCGGTGGTCCCAGGTGTCGGACCCCCACCTGTCAGATGCTGATGACCAATGCTGAGGATAGGTCATCAGTAACAAGATACCAGAAAAAAAAAAAACTTTAATGGGTTAAACTTGTCAAAATAATAGTGGCTGCATCCAAAGATACAGTATGTCATTATTTTCTGATTGATTGTGGGTCCGAAAGCTTCCAGATGTTGTACAGCTTGGCCATTTCACGTGAATGAAGCTGACTTCAAGTACCTGTACTGAATGAGAGTGGCACTGTGCATGGAAAATTTTAATTCATTCTTTTGTTCTAAGAATCATTTGGCTTCCCAGCAGTTGGCCCCCCTACAATAGGCAAGTGATGAGATGGCAATAGGGTCTCTCTTGCTTGGGTAGGAAGCTCCTTTAATAAGTTGCGTCTCTAATTCTATAGATAATTCTAGATGACTTTTTATGAACTACTTGAACCACAGCGACCCCTGCTGGTGACAGTAAATACTCTCCTAAATAACCAGTGAACCGTTTATAGAGCGTGTTTATTTGATATGATTTTTTTTTTTTTGCTGTTCTCCTTTGAAACAGTATTTATTGATTTGGGTACATAAATGTGTTACTATGTGCTTCTCATACTTTAATTACCTTTTTTTGTACTTGGATTATTTAATCTTAGATTAATGAAATTTAAGCTAAAGTGTAATTGAAGTTTAATTGTTCATTGCATAAATTCAGCCGTGTAGTGAAGTTCTCCTAATGGCTCCGCTTTCACAGTTGGGGGACTGATCTATATACAGCTGAAAGTAACAGATTAGAAAACGAGTCATATTCCCATTACTGATGTGTCTATGCCGGGGATAATGAAACAGTCGGAACAATTTAATGTGAGTGTGTAAATGAAAGTAATCACTCACACTGTTACAGTGCAGGACTATATTGTCCTATATTCATAAAACCTCGAATGAGAGACTGTTAATTAGGTTGTTGGCTTCTTGGTTGGTTTCCTGATGATAAGATCAAAGTAGTCGCCTGCTGGGAACTCCCGTGATCAGCTATTATGTATGGGGAAACCTGACAGTAAGTATTTAATTTCCCTGCAGCACCACCACAGGAGAAATGAAGTATTACAGAGTGCCTATTCAAATCAATGGGCTATCTATGGACAGAGGGAGATACTCTTTGTAAGCACTCTCCACTCTGGCCACCATCTGAGGATCAGCTATTAAAGAGGACCCATCACCTCTCCTGACGTGTCTGTTTTAGAAACTACTTTTATTCCTCATGTATTAACAATTACCATTAACAAGTACCATTCCTTTATTACTCCTGCTAGAAGTTATGAATGAATTACTGTCAGTTTGCAATGAATGTCCAGATGGGTGTTACTGTTTGGGGCTGTGTCCCTGCACAGTCTGACCCTGGCAGCACGTATTGAGGAATAGCGGACTGTGCATGGACACACAACCAACTGGTTCTTCACAAACTGTTAAGGCTCCATTCACCAGTCCGCAAATGGGTCCGCATCCGTTCCGCAATTTTGCGGAATGGGTGCGGACCCATTCATTCTCTATGGGGACGGAATGGATGCGGACAGCACACAGTGTGCTGTCAGCATCCGCATTTGCGGAGCGCGGCCACGATCTTCAGGTCTGCAACTCCGCAAAAGATAGAACATGTCCTATTCTTGTCCGCAGCTTGCGGACAAGAATAGGCATTTCTATAGGGGTGCCGGGCGGGTGTGTTGCGGATCCGCAATACACCACGGACGTGTGAATGGAGCCTAACAGGAATAATAAAATAATGACACAGCATAGTCGGTAAGTAAAGAAGCTTCAGGATTGGGATTACATGGGGAATGCAAGCAGTTACTAAGACAGACATGTCGGGAGAGGTGATGGGTCCTATTCAACTCAGAATTCCCTAAACGGGGTGTATGAAAATAGGGTTTTTCTTAATTGGCCAGCTGTACTAATCCAAAGTCATGGGTGAAGTAGTTGACCTATATGAGGGCAGACTGGATAGGGATTCAGGTATCTCTGCAAAGGCATTGGTGAAGATTAATAAGCCACGTAGAGGAATGATGCCCAAGGTGGCAGCAGCTTCATCTGTATAGAAATGAGCGTGTACATTCAGTAGATTCAGATCTATATTATAGTTGCAGATATTTGGGGTGACCGCTTGGAGCCATATAACCTTTGGATGGTTATTATCTTATATCTGTCCAAATTTTACAGTGGACTCCACCTTTTTACAAAATGTACTGTCTGAGCTGCTAATGACACATTATACAGTTGAAAAGTGGTACCAGTGATGTAAAGCAAACTGTTTAAAAGTGCAAGCACGTTTTATCCAAGGCCAGGAAAGTGTTTAACATAGAAAAATATGCAGTCACCTTTTCAACGCCGTTCTGACCCAGTGAGTGAGGATGCTATGGACAGGGAGTGTCAAGCCCTGTCTGGTCACATGCACTGCCGCAGCTATTCACTGGCCTCAGCTGTGATATGTCCCCAAGAGGCAGTGACAGCTGAAGGCTATGTTACCACTGACGGGACTCACTCTGGCAGTCCACAGGAGTCCTCAGCGCTGGATCAGAGCAGTATGGAATAGGTGAGTATTTTCTTTATGTGAAACACTAACCCCACTTGCATAAATTAGTTTTCAGGTTGGTTAACCTCCAGCAAGCCTTACTAAGTATAGTGATACATATATAGAATGTCTGCGCCGAGTCCAGATCAGTTATGTGTCCATACACAAAATCACTACCCGCTGTGTGCCCACAACCCAGCCCTGGAATGAGAGGTCTCCTGAGCATGTGCACATAATGGAGAGGAATCCAGGAGATCTCCTCTCCAGGGTGGTGGGGTTGAGTATTGACATGCACATCACTGATCTGGAGTCAGCGGCAGATGATCTGTACACGTATTACTGCACCTAACAGGGCTTGTCAGAGGTGAGTTACCTTTAAATTTTGGCATACTGTAATTCATAAGCAGAGTTTTCCTTGACATATTTTTTATTTTATTTTACAAAGGTTTGTCTTTCTTACATTTTTAACAGTTGAACTGACCAAATGTCAGTTATATTACTTATATAGGGAATATGTCCACACAATATAAAGCGTATTGTTCTGAAAAAGGAACTCTTAAGGCCTGAGATCTCCAGCCCAACTCCTATTGTCTAATTGTTCTCCTCAGTGGGAAGAGGTTTTTTCATTTTATGTGGAGTGTGGTCAAGCACGTTACAATGATGATCTATGAATGTTTTCATAGGCTGGCTTTCATGGTTTGAAGGCTTTGGTGTTTTATCTTCACAGGACGCACATGCAGGACCTACAAGAGGTCACTCAGGATCTGCACTATGAAAACTTCCGCTCTGAGAGATTAAAACGCACTGGAAAGTGAGTGATCATTGATTTTGTTCAACATATCAGTCTATGAAGCTATTGGCAACGTCAAACTAAAGGGCTCTTTACACGGGGCAAGAATGGCCCAGATAATCATTAACGAGCGTTCATAGTAACGCTTGTTAGCGATGATCGGGAAGTGTAAATGTACCAATGATTACCCGATGAACTAGCGAAATGCTCGTTCATCGGGTAATCCGATCGTTTGTGTTCACGCAAAAGTAATCGTTTACTGACAGCAGATCTTGCCATGTAAACATGATCTCTTGCCAGCAAACAACGAGTACTTATGGGGAAGAGCGATGGCATTAGCGATCGTTCCTTCCCATACTCTACCACTAGCGAACAGCAGAATGTCGGGAAGGAACGCTGTCCTCCCAACAATCTGCTGTGATATTGTCCTGTAAAGGGACCTTTAAACTCAACATTGTTGTCTTGTTGTAGGCCAGTGGAGGAGGAAGTGATGGACAAGGACATGATCCTGCAGCAGAAGGAGGCTGAGGTGAGTGAGCCCTGGTCATTGCTGGCTTCAGGTTCTCTAACGTGCACTCTATGCACCATACATACATACATCCTCTTGTGCTCATATTGCTTGACCGTTGCTTTAAAGATTATCTTTCACTTTTTAGGGTACCTCTGGGATTCCTGGCACAGGGCACATGAATCCTCTCTAAGCTTCAGCTTAGAGAGGATTGTGAAGCCCGATAGATGTGAAGCCCGATAGCTCAGCTGAATGTAATGATACCTTTCACTTAGAGATCTGTTGCTTCCTCCTGGAGAAAAATAATTTTATTTTTTTAAATAAAGAGCAGTAAAGTGCACTGAGGGCTGGCCTAAACCACCCAGTGCACCCTAGCTCCTCCTGCTTCCTCCTTGCTCCTCCGCCTTCTTGAATGATAGGGCCAGGCTCCTGCTTAGTCATCTCATCTTGCTTGGCCTTGTCAATCAGGAAGTAGAGGGTGGGACTGGCAGAGGAATCAAGGTTGCACAGAGTGGCTTGGGCCTGCCTTCATTGCACTTAACTGCGTATTTGCATATGGATTAGAAGTACTCTTTCTCCAGAATGAAGCAACGGATCACTACTTGAAAGGTATCATTAGATTCGGCTGAGCTAGCCCTACAAGGCATTGTGCCTTGTATGAAGTTCCTGCTGACTGACTCCCAGACTCCACCCAGATGCTTCCTTTAAAGTGTTCCAGGCATCCCAAAACCTTTTCCCTCTTTACACACAGCAAGTACCTGATAACTTTCTGTGTTGAGTAGAATGTGGTTTGTTACTGTTCTGTTCTTGACATATCGGAAACCTGTCCCACTTTCTGCTGAGCTCGTATTGGGCTTGAGCTCGTATACACAGCTGCCAGTCTCAATAGGAAGTGTTGCTTTGTGTTGGGCATATCAGCAGCATGAGTCTGTAATAGGACGGGAGGTGGACTGTAGACTACCTAAGACTTTTCTTTGACTGTGCAGCCACGCTGCTGCAATAGATGGTAGCTCTGCCCTAAATTTGCTCTCAAAATCCCCATTTAATTTATAGGGACACCTACATCACAAAATACCATATATTAACTTAGGCAAAGTTTCGCACTGGCGTTTATCTTTTCCGGCAGGTTAGTCCATACTACAGTGTGCACACGTGAGCTGCCAGAAGTCCGCCCGGCCCAATTCACTATAATGGGGAGCGGAGTAGATCCGGCCGCAGTACGGCAAATATGCAGAGAGACTGCCGGACAAATACCGCTGCACGATCTCTGCCACTCCCCATTATAGGGAATGGGGTCGGACGGACTTCCTGCACACTGTAGTACGGATCCGGCAGGCTGTTCCTTTGCCGGAAAAGATAAATGCCAGTGTGAAACAGGCCTTATGTGAAATATATATATATTTTTTTTAACAAACATAATGGGTGAATACTTTTCTGGATGTGATATTTTGAAGTCACCCCATGTATTCTACTTCCTGTCCTGGCTCTTTAACTTCCTCTATGTTTGGACTTTCAGGGTACATGCACACGGTCATGATTCATGTGCGGAGAATCCGCACTGAAATCCGCAGGTGTTCGCAGGCAAATCTGTGTGGTCAATAAGCATCAATTGGTGCGGATTTGCGTGCGGATTCGGTGCAGATTTTCCGCTTGACAACCAGATTGAAAATGTGTGCCATGCAGGGCGCATAGCGCAGCCTTCCTTGACGCAGCGCTGACAGCATGTTCATCCCGTTGTCGGTCAGCATGGTTCAGATTTTCAGTTGTCGTGGAGAAAGCCAGGATTTGATTTCTTGATGCATCACACGGAGCAGTTCCTCCCCTGTGTGACTCCGTTCGCCAAGGCAAACCAGGTGCAGAACAGCATGACACCGCCGTGCCCTGCATATGTGGTATGCTGGAGGGGCACTGTGACTTCTCCCTGCAGTGGAGGATGAGGATGCAGAGGCGGACATTGTCGCAGGACCAACGGCGTGAAAATGTAGAGGCGGAAGCGGCGTGACCTGGCCAAGTTGCTGGTGTGGAACCACATTCACTCAGTGAGACGTAAAGGACATATATTGTCCCTGATCGTAGTTACAACTCCACTCGTCGGCACTGCCATGCACTTTGGCAGACACCGACTGGCTCAAGAACTGGCCCACCTTCTATTCTACATATGTGTGCAGGCTGGTACTGCCTTTTTCGCAAATAAATGACGGCTTGTGACTCTCCACCTCGGCTCGGCACAAGCCATCAGTTCTCTGAAAGGTGCAAAGTCCACCACTTGGAAAGGGAGGGACTGCAGCACCAGCAACTTGGACAGGAGCACGTTCAGCTTCTGTGCCGTTGGATGCGTGCATGCATGCTGCTGTCTCTTGGCAATCGCTTCGGTGATTGATTGCTGACTGAATGACTGACGAGGAGTTGGAGCAGGAGCATCTGGATCAGCAGAAGATGGGATTGACAGACAGCTCCCTTCGGCTGAGATGGTGGAGCCTTGACTGGCTTAAACTGGGTGCGTGCCAGTGGGTGATGTAGCGGTAGCTGCGACAGGCTGGACCACCACATCAGAGCCACGGTTCTCCCAGGCCACTTTTATGGTGACGCTGCATTTGTTGACGCAGGGCTGTGGTGCCAACATTGGCACCCTGCCCATGCTTTACCTTCTGCCCACATATTTTACATATGGCCATGTTGACCTCCTCTGGCGGCTTCACAAAAAACTGCCACACCACCGAGTACCTGATTTTCCCCCCAACACTACTCACTGGCTGACTGCTCCCGTCGCTGCTTCCGTGAACCCGTGCACCACTCCTTTCCGGGCAGGTAGGCTTCTGCAAAGCTGGTGGTCTACCCTGTGCCCGTTTGGCTCCCGACCTCCCACTGCTGCCACCCTGCTGACTCCCGGCCACGCTAGCGACTCGCTGGCTCATGGGCTAGCTGCCACCCTCTTCTCCTGATGATGACGAAGCCCCTTCTTCACCTGGCTCCCAAGTGCGATCGGCTTCATCATCATCGAGTAGTGTCTGCACGTCACTGATGTCCTCCTCAACAGTCTCTGGGTCAGGAGCCTGACCGCTACCAACACAAGCTCCCGCGCCACTCTCCTTATCACTACTTGCCCGCCTAGCGGAGGAAGCGGCGGATGTCTCCTCCTCCAGATCTTGGCTGGGCAGTAGCTGCTGACTGTCCTCTAGTAGCTCTTCCTCGGTGGAGCTGAGCCCACAGCGTGTAGTACTTCTCGCGGTAAAGGAACAGAAAAGGCCAGAGGCAGGTTGAGGACAGGTGAGGGTACAGGGCCTGCTCCCGGGCCATGCCAACTAAGGGTTGTGTCTGACGAACCCACCGACTGTTGGCTGGGGGTGTCTGATGTCACTTGGGATGACGTGGATGACTGAGTTAACCAATCGAGAACCGCTGGGTTGCTGGTCAAGCCACGACCGCTAGATCACACCGGGAGCTCAGGCCTCTCGCTGCGACCTTTGCTTGCGCCAAAAACATTCAGACCTCTGCTACTCCTCTGTGCATGGCCTTGCACTTCTCTGCCTGACATACTTGTAGCTGAACTAAACAAATTAAACGGAAATTAAAACACCCCTAAAATATATTTTTATTTTTGTACTGAAATAGTCCACTAAACGCTTTCACCACAATTAACTGCGGAACTGCACTGAGAATATATTTTTCTTGTTGTACTGAAATACGACCCTATACGCTTTGACGAGAAAAAACTGCAGCAGTGAACTAAGAAAATATTTCTTGTTGGATTGAAATAGGCCACTATACGCTTTGACCAGAAAAAAATTTATGAATCTGATTGAAGTGTGTATATATATTTCTTGAAGTACTGAAATACACAACTATACGCTTTCAGCAGAAATCACTGCAGCAGTGCACTGAGAATATATATTTCTTGTTGCCCTGAAATTGGCCACTATACGCTTTGATCAGAAAAAAAATTAAGAATCTAATTGAAGTGCGTATATATATTTCTTGAAGTACTGAAATACGCAACTATACGCTTTCACCAGAAATAACTGCAACAGTGCAGTGCGTATATATTTTTCTTTTTTTACTGTAATACGCCCCTATACGCTGTCAACAGAAATAACTGCAACAGTGCAGTGCGTATATATTTTTCTTTTTTTACTGTAATACGCCCCTATACGCTTTCACCAGAAATAACTGCAACAGTGCAGTGCATATATATTTATCTTTTTTTACTGTAATACGCCCCTATACGCTGTCAACAGAAATAACTGCAACAGTGCAGTGCGTATATATTTTTCTTTGTTACTGAAATACGCCCCTATATGCTTTCACAACAAATAACTGCAGAAGTGAAATGCGTATATATTTTTCTTGTAGTACTGAATAAGATACTAAGATATAAGCCACTAAAGGCTTTTCAGCATAACACTTGCACCCCAATAACAAAAAGCTGGAATGACATGCTGTCTAATGACTATTTGGATCCTCAAATAATCGTTCCCTGCACTTGTAAATTACTTTCCTATCAATGTCACTTGCACCTTCTGACGTCTCTCCCTGCACTAAGATACTGTGAAATGATTCCTCCTTATCCTTTCCCTCCACTTATAAATAGTTTTTTCTGTCTATTTTTTTTCTTTCCACAATGAGGTTTTTCCAATTGCTGTCCCTAGCGCCTTCACACGTCTGTCCCTGCACTCAGAACACTGGAAAATTGCAGAATCTAAAATTGCTGCCGTATTTAAAGGGCTCTGACATCACAGGACTGGCTGGCTGCTAATTGGCTGCATGCAGGCACGTCAATCTGGGTGATCCTGCCTTCCCAGAATTCCTTGCCCCATGTCCTCAGTCCTCACACATGTAGTCCCCATTTTAGGAAAAAAAGGGGATTTGTTACCACGAAGCACGAGCAAATTCGCATTCGTTGCCAATTGAATTTTTCCTGAAGTTCTAAACGAATTCCACTTCGTCAGCTTTGATTCGCTCATCTCTAATTATAATTATTCTATACCTGCTGTAATGTAACATCGGTACTCCGTGCATTGACTTTCTGATGTAGTTGTGTTCATTGTCAGCAGTCAGTCAGCATAAGCTTCAAAATAAGTATCCGAAACTTCATAAGCTTCATTGAAGTGGAGGGGGCAGAGTGATACTTTGGCATTGATAGAAACCACAGACTCTTAGAATAACTGTTCTCTTGTTTTTGTTATACTGTGATCAAATGTTATTCTGGTTCTTGTCCACAAGGTGGAGCTGTGGTACCTTCGGTAATGGAGAATGCTGTCCGTATTCATTTAGCAGCATTGCCATAAACTAATTATTGGCTGAGCCCCACCTTGCTGTTTGGAACATAAAATACACAGAAGGGTACATGTAATGCAGAGTCCATATTTAAATAGCCCACAGTGTTTCACAAATATATAAAAGCAGCTCATATAAAGCATCTTGTGTATGGTCATTTACTAGATCAGTTATAGGAGATCTTTCTTACCAGAGATTACCTCTTGAAAATTCAGACAAGCACATCACCCCTGGACCTGCTCCCAGAACAGGGACAGCCAGGTATTTCCTCAGAAGCAGCCAACACGGGATGGCCCAAATCCACCGGAATGAGAGCCACTCTCCTAGTACAGCCCTCTGTTTTGGGTTTTAGTAGGGACCCCTCTGTGATGCCCATATGCCGTAATAGAATATACGGACATGGGTTGTCTTTGTGAGAAAACCACTTTGTGTCCATGAGCCAAGGAATCTGAGCACTGTTGAATACGTATGCTTAAAGGAAACCTGTCACCTCCTAAATGCATGTAAACCCGCCAGCAGTACCTCAGGGTACCCTGCAGTGTGATACTAATCATACTTTTCATCCTGCAGTCCGATGCTGTATAAGGTCAGAAAACGATCTTTTATCCTCCGTCCGCGCAATTCGACTTCGCTTTCCCAAGTCTCGCGCATGTGCGGTGCCCTCTGTTTTACTGCGCGATGCCATGTCAGGGCATGGGATCGCGCAATAAAATAGAGGGCACCGCACATGCGCGAGACTTCAGGAAGCAAAGCCGAATTGCGGGCTGTCACTCAAAGGCAAGAGGGGGTGTGGTTACCTTGACTTGAAGCAAGGAGGCCGCTGCCCCCTTGACTTCAAGCTGACATGCAAATTAGCGCGGACGGAGGATAAAAGATCGTTTTCTGACCTTATACAGCATCGGACTGCAGGATGAAAAGTATGATTAGTATCACACTGCAGGCTACCCTGAGGTACTGCTGGCGGGTTTACATGCATTTAGGAGGTGACAGGTTTCCTTTAAGAACTAGTCTGGTCAATACAAAATCCTCAGTTTGTGCTATTTTGGTCTTTATGAAGCAAAGTAACAAATCGCCAAAATGATGATTTAGTTGGACTTAAACTTTTAGATGCAGTCATCCCATGCGCTGTGTGCAGCAGGAGGTGGTGGGAAAGACAGAGGTACGATCATGTGGACGCCTTTATCTGCCACCATTCTGCAGCTTGCTCTGTTGTGTTCACTTGGCCATATATACTTTTTATATACTAACAAACTCCCTATGCACATGCACTCTCTCAGTATGGCCAAGTGTGCATGTTTCTCCTCCACCTCTAGTCTTATCTCCTTTGACAGCGGAAGATTGGGCATTTTGAAATTCGATATGTCCCATCCTTTTGTCTCTTGACATAAGCTGAACGAACATCTGCCAAACACTTACTACATACTAGATGGGTATGACCACTACAGTGTGTACGACCACGGGACTGCTGTAACTAAGAATCTGTTTGTCCCCTTACTTGCTGTTACAGAAAACACCTTTAGGTGCCATGACCTTATTTGTGCCATCTATAATGAGCTTTGTGCTGCCGATAGATGGCAGTAATCCTTCGTCCCTTGCTAGCAGATTCTTTCTGTACTGAGCTGGGATTTAAATGCAAACAGTGGGCGCAGTTACTTTGCACTGGCATGCTCGGGAGTTGTTGTTGAGCTCACAAGCAGTCACGTCAGTCCCTGGTTCACGCTCTGATCTCAGACTGGAATCCACTACATGTTATTCTTGGCCAAGGGATTTGCCCCATCCTTCTCCCCATGTCTTTGTCCAGGCGTAAGGTATTTTTATACCAGCGCAGCAGCAAACATCGTGGGAACATCCTGTCAGACGGGGCTCCTCCTTATTCCTCAGATTCATCCTTTACACTCCTTTCTATCCTGGTCCAGACAGACATATGGGAGTGACTGCAGTGGGTTTAACGTCCAGCATGGATTCTGTGTGCACATAATCGGATAGGGAAATGTTCCTGCTTATAAATACAGGTAAAGGAGAGTAGATCTGCAGTGAATATTAATACTGTATGTGAGCAGAATGTGGTCTTAGTGCTGGGAAATGCCTTTTTAGACATGGCCCTTTGGAGGTAGAATGTCGTGCCCCCATGTGCTGCTCTCCTGTAGTCCTCTGGACGGTGCTGGATAGTCACAGTTGTAAGCGCGTCTTCTCTTGATTGATTTCACACTCCGCTCCTAGCAGTGACGTCATATCATGTTAGTCAGGGAAGAGTGGGCATGCTCACAGGTGAGATGACTGTTATGACTAGTCACCAATACAGACTGCTCTCCAGTAGTCATCTGGACGGTGCTGGATAGTCACAGCTGTAAGCACGTCTTCTCTTCCTTCCTTTCCACAGGGGCATGTCTATAAGAGTATGTACAAGCAGTGTAACATCACAAAAACACTGCTGACGGGTTCCATTTAATATCCTTTGCAAGTCATACCTAAAAGTTACTTTTAGTCCTGCACGCACCCGCTCCCACTTAGGCATCTTTCACACGGGCGAGATTTCCGCGCTGGTGCAATGCGTAAGGTGGACGCATTGCACCCGCACTGAATCCGGACCCATTCATTTCTATGGGGCTGTGCACATGAGCGGTGATTTTCACTCATCACTTGTGCGTTCCGTGAAAATCGCAGCAAGCTCTATTTTGTGCGTTTTACACCCAATGCAGGCCCCATAGAAGTGAATGGGGCTGCATGAAAATCGCGAGCATCCGCAAGCAAGTGCGGATGCGGTGCGATTTTCACACATGGTTGCTAGGAGATGATCGGGATGGGGACCCAATCATTATTTTCCTTTATAACATGGTTATAAGGGAAAATAATAGCATTCTTAATACAGAATGCTTAGTAAAATAGGGATGGAGGGGTTAAAAAAATAATAATAATAATTTAACTCACCTCATCCACTTGTTCGCGCAGCCCGGCTTCTCTTCTGTCTTCTTTGATGATCTGTGAGGAAAAGGACCTGTGGTGACGTCACTGCGCTCATCACATGGTCCATCACATGATCCATTACGCAGGACATCACCACAGGTCCTTTTCCTCAAAGAAGAAGAAAGAAGAGAAGCCAAGCTGCGCGAACAAGTGGATGAGGGGAGTTAAATTATTATATTTTTATTTTTTTAACCCCTCCATCACTATTTTACTTAGCATTCTGTATTAAGAATGCTATTATTTTCCCTTATAACCATGTTATAAGGGAAAATAATAAAATCTACTCAACACCTAACACAAACCCGAACTTCTGTGAAGAAGTTTGGGTTTGGGTACCAAACATGCCGATTTTTCTCACGCGCGTGCAAAACGCATTAAAATGTTTTGCACTCGCGTGGAAAAATTGCACATTTTCCCGCGACGTACCCGCATCTTATCCAGCCCAAATCCGTGACGCCCGTTTGAAAGAGGCCTTAGACTTCTGATACTGGGAAAGTTCTGCTGCTGTTTATTGTTGCATTGGCTCTCTTGAGACTATTTTTAGAAATTCTGGATGTTGAAATGATCTTTGGGTAAAGTCTTATGAGTGTTTTTCTCAGCTATGGGATGTTCAGGACTGGTAGACTGCCAGGTGCTGGGTTTTATTGTGGTGCACTGTTAGATCTTTGCACTCTTCTGCCAAGCAGTGACTTGTACACGGCAGGCCTCCTCCCTCCGTTATAACTTTACATCTTAGCACACTGGTCCTAGCTTTGCTGGCGTTTGTCCATTGCAAGCAGAAGTCCAAGGAGGAGGGTGGGCACATTTCCTGAGTGTACCCAGCTAATGGAAATTCACTTATTAACTAGGACAAGGGAACTGGCAGCCAGACTGTGATAAAAATAAATGTCAAGTGCAGGAATATTTAGACTGTTCATGTTTTCTTTAAAAGTGTGGCCCCTTAGTAGCTAAACCACTTTGAATATATCTTTTTTTTTGCACAATGTCCCATTGTAAAGCTTATTTTATTATGTCTAATAATTCCATTACCCATAACAGTGAATACATTCATTGCTACTGTTGGATTAATGAATGCACATTTCATGAATACATGAGTCCTCAAGGTTTTTTTTTTTCAATATTGCTCACTAGCTCCCCCTTCTGTTTTGATTATTTTCCAGTTACGGAGAATGCAACAGATGATTGCACAGATGCAGGCTCAGATGAGGATGAAACCTCCCGGAGATGAGTGAGCTGCTCCTTTAAGGTAAGACGCTCTTCATGTTCTTGTTAAGGTCTGGGAAAACAGACGGTTGTGTATGCACAGTATTCGGCCAGCTCATTGGATCTGGGGCAGCCTTAACATTCCCAGCCTCTCCTCTCGGGACAGACCTCCTAGTCCGGTTGAGATGTCTGGTTTTCATTCCCCAGTCATATCAGGTCTGGTCAGCCCATTGGTGGTAAAGCTTTTCTAGGAGAGAGAGAGTAAAACTCCCTGTTTCACAGACTGGATTTTACATTTTCATTGTTTAGATTATATTCTCCTCAGTAACCTTGTTTCTAGAGCCCACATTCCTTGACCAAAATAACCAGCTACCCCCCTTCCATATGTAGCTCACAAGACAACATCTGTCGCTCCACCCCTTGTAATTCTAGTCCAGTCAGCCCTCATATTGATGAATCATACCTTCAGATTAAAAGATCCGCTGTATCTTTGCACATCACCACTGGTCTTTGCTAGTCTTTAATGCATATTTATATTGTATTTTTAGTATTGAGTAATTTAACTGTCCCTCCAAAACTAGTATATTGAGAATTCATTCATAGGACTGACTCCCACTGAGCTTAGGGAGCTGTCACTACCGAATGCAGTGCTCCCTGCAGACAGCAAGTGAGCAGGTGATGCTGAGCAGATTGATATATAGTTATATGGAAAAAAAATTAGTAAAACTCTCTTAATTTATACATTTATATCTCTGCTTTATCCGAACTTAAAGGGAACCTGTCACCGGGATTTTAGGTATTGAGCTGAAGACATGGGCTGCTAGATGGCCGCTAGGACACCCGCAATACCCAGTCCCCATAGCTCTGTGTGCTTTTATTGTGTAAAAAAACCGATTTGATACATATGCAAATGAACCTTAGATGAGTCCAGCGTTCTCTGACTCTGAGCCTAGCACTGCCCCGCAACCTCCGAATCTCCTCCTTGCTCCCCGACGTCACGAAGCTAGAGCGCCTTAATCTCACGATGCGCGAGCTAGTGCATGCGCAGTTCGTTCCCTGAGGCTGATGCCAGCACAGGAAAGGAACACTATGCCGACACTGCGCATGTAGTAGCTCTCGCATTGCGAGATTACGGGGAGCAAGGAGGAGATTCGGAGTATGTGGGGCGGTGCTGGGCTCCTTCACAGTAGGCATGGCTGGGCTCCGGAGACGTTAGTAGCCTCATTTACATATATATATATATATGTATATATGGGTTTTTTTACACAATAAAAGCACAGAGAGCTATGGGGAATGGATATTGCAGATGTGCTAGCGGCAATCTAGCAGCCCATGTCCTCAGCTCTATACCCAAAATCCAGGTGACAGGTTCCCTTTAAGACCAACCTGTATACAGTTATCAGTGACTGACAGCTATCTCTGTATAAACTCTTAAGGACCCTTTACACTAGCCAATTTTGCAGGCGATTGTCGGGAAGGAAGCATTCCTTTTCAGCAAACGAACCGCTCATCCGTGAAGGAGACCACTGCATTTAGATGAAGCGATCTCTAACACAGTATAGAGAGGAGCGGTCGCTAATGCAATCACTTGTCCCCATACAGACATTTTTGCTGGCAGCAGAGCGTGTTTACACAGCACGATCTGCTGGCGGCAAACACAGATTTCAGTAACCTAGTATATATCATAGTAACATAGTATATAAGGCTGAAAAAATACATTTGTCCATCCAGTTCAGCCTGATATCCTGCAAGTTGATCCAGAGGAAGGCAAAAAAAAATAAAAAATGTGCGGTAGTAGCCAATTTTCCTTACTTTAGGGGGAAAATAATTCCTTTCCGACTCCAATCAGGCAATCAGAATAACTCCCCGGATCAACGACCCCTCTCTAGCCGCTATAGCTTGTAATATTATTATACTCCAGAAATACATCCAAGCCTGTCTTGAATTCTTTTAGTGAATTCACCATCACCACCTCCTCAGGCAGAGAGTTTCATAGTCTCACTGCTCTTACCGTAAAGAATCCTCTTCTATGTTTGTGTACAAACCTTCTTTCCTCCAGACGCAGAGGATGTCCCCTCGTCATAGTCACAGTCCTGGGGATAAATAGATGATGGGATAGATCTCTGTACTGACCCCTGATATATTTATACATACAGGGAGTGCAGAATTATTAGGCAAGTTGTATTTTTGAGGATTAATTTTATTATTGAACAATAACCATGTTCTCAATGAACCCAAAAAACTCATTAATATCAAAGCTGAATATTTTTGGAAGTAGTTTTTAGTTTGTTTTTAGTTTTAGCTATTTTAGGGGGATATCTGTGTGTGCAGGTGACTATTACTGTGCATAATTATTAGGCAACTTAACAAAAAACATATTTATACCCATTTCAATTATTTATTTTTACCAGTGAAACCAATATAACATCTCAACATTCACAAATATACATTTCTGACATTCAAAAACAAAACAAAAACAAATCAGTGACCAATATAGCCACCTTTCTTTGCAAGGACACTCAAAAGCCTGCCATCCATGGATTCTGTCAGTGTTTTGATCTGTTCACCATCAACATTGCGTGCAGCAGCAACCACAGCCTCCCAGACACTGTTCAGAGAGGTGTACTGTTTTCCCTCCTTGTAAATCTCACATTTGATGATGGACCACAGGTTCTCAATGGGGTTCAGATCAGGTGAACAAGGAGGCCATGTCATTAGATTTTCTTCTTTTATACCCTTTCTTGCCAGCCACGCTGTGGAGTACTTGGACGAGGGTGATGGAGCATTGTCCTGCATGAAAATCATGTTTTTCTTGAAGGATGCAGACTTCTTCCTGTACCACTGCTTGAAGAAGGTGTCTTCCAGAAACTGGCAGTAGGACTGGGAGTTGAGCTTGACTCCATCCTCAACCCGAAAAAGGCCCCACAAGCTCATCTTTGATGATACCAGCCCAAACCAGTACTCCACCTCCACCTTGCTGGCGTCTGAGTCGGACTGGAGCTCTCTGCCCTTTACCAATCCAGCCACGGGCCCATCCATCTGGCCCATCAAGACTCACTCTCATTTCATCAGTCCATAAAACCTTAGAAAAATCAGTCTTGAGATATTTCTTGGCCCAGTCTTGACGTTTCAGCTTGTGTGTCTTGTTCAGTGGTGGTCGTCTTTCAGCCCTTCTTACCTTGGCCATGTCTCTGAGTATTGCACACCTTGTGCTTTTGGGCACTCCAGTGATGTTGCAGCTCTGAAATATGGCCAAACTGGTGGCAAGTGGCATCTTGGCAGCTGCACGCTTGACTTTTCTCAGTTCATGGGCAGTTATTTTGCGCCTTGGTTTTTCCACACGCTTCTTGCGACCCTGTTGACTATTTTGAATGAAACGCTTGATTGTTCGATGATCACGCTTCAGAAGCTTTGCAATTTTAAGAGTGCTGCATCCCTCTGACATATATCTCACTATTTTTGACTTTTCTGAGCCTGTCAAGTCCTTCTTTTGACCCATTTTGCCAAAGGAAAGGAAGTTGCCTAATAATTATGCACACCTGATATAGGGTGTTGATGTCATTAGACCACACCCGTTCTCATTACAGAGATGCACATCACCTAATATGCTTAATTGGTAGTAGGCTTTCGAGCCTATACAGCTTGGAGTAAGACAACATGCATAAAGAGGATGATGCGGTCAAAATACTATTTGCCTAATAATTCTGCACGCAGTGTACACTGAGCAAAAATATAAACGCAACACTTTCGGTTTTGTTCCCATTTTGCATGAGCTGAACTCAAAGATCTGAAACATTTTCTACATACACAAAAGACCCATTACTCTCAAATATTGTTCACAAATCTGTCTAAATCTGTGTTAGTGAGCACTTCTCCTTTGCTGAGATAATCCATCCCACCTCACAGTTGTGGCATATCAAGGTGCTGATTAGACAGCATGAATATTGCACAGGTGTGCCTTAGACTGCCCACAATAAAAGGCCACTCTGAAATGTGCACAGTTTTGCCTTACTGGTGGGACTCAGTATCTGGTGTGGCCACCATTTGCCTCACGCAGTGCAACACATCTCCGTCGCATAGAGTTGATCAGGTTGTTGATTTTGGCCTGTGGAATGTTGGTCCACTCCTCTTCAATAGCCGTGCGAAGTTGCAGAATATTGTCAGGAACTGAAACACGCTGTCGTATACGCCGATCCAGAGCATCCCAAACATGCTCAATGGGTGACATGTCCGGTGAGTATGCTGGCCATGCAAGAACTGGGATGTTTTCAGCTTCCAGGAATTGTGTACAGATCCTTGCAATATGGGGCCGTGCATTATCATGCTGCAACATGAGGTGATGGTCGTGGATCTCGTCACGGTATGTCTGTGCATTCAAAATGCCATCAATAAAATGCACCTGTGTTCGTTGTCCATAACATACGCCTGGCCATACCGTAACCCCACCGCCACCATGGGCCACTCCATCCGCAACATTGACGTCGGCAAACCGCTCACCCACATGACGCCACACACGCGGTCTGCCATCTACCCTGAACAGTGAAAATCGGTACTCATCCGTGAACAGAACGCCTCTCCAACGTGCCAGACGCCATCAAATGTGAGCATTTACCCACTCAAGTCTGTTACGACGATGAACTGCAGTCAGGTCCAGACTCCGATGAGGACGACTAGCATGCAGATGAGCTTCCCTGAGACGGTTTCTGACTGTGTGTGCAGAAATTCTTTGGTTATGCAAGCCGATTGTTGCTGCAGCTGTTCGCGTGGCTGGTATTAGACGATCATGGAGGTGAACATGCTGGATGTGGAGGTCCTGGGCTGGTGTGGTTACACGTGGTCTGCGGTTGTGAGGCCGGTTGGATGTACTGCCAAATTCTCTGAAACGCCTTTGGACACGGCTTATGGTAGAGAAATGAACATTCATTGCATGGGCAACAGCTCTGGTAGACATTCCTGCAGTCAGCATGCCAATTGCACGCTCTCTCAAACGTTGCGACATCTGTGGCATTGGGCTGTGTGATCAAACTGCACATTTCTGAGTGGACTTTTATTGTGGGCAGTCTAAAGCACACCTGTGCAATATTCTCGGCAAAGAAGTGCTCACTAACACAGATTTAGACAGATTTGTGAACAATATTTGAGAGTAATGGGTCTTTTGTGTATGTAGAAAATGTTTCAGATCTTTGAGTTCAGCTCATGCAAAATGGGAGCAACACCGAAAGTGTTGCGTTTATATTTTTGCTCAGTGTAGTTATTAGATCTCCCCTCAGTCATCTTTTTTCTAAAGTGAATAACCCTAATTTTGATAATCTTTCAGGTACAGTAGTCCCCCCCCCCCCATTCCAGTTATTACTTTAGTTGCCCTCTCCAGCTCCGCTATGTCTGCCTTGTTCACAGGAGGCCAGAACTCTGCACAGTACTCCATGTGTGGTCTGACTAGTGATTTGTAAAGTGGTAGGACTATCTTCTCATCACAGGCATCTACAGTTGCAAGAAAAAGTATGTGAACCCTTTGGAATGATATGGATTTCTGCACAAATTGGTCATAAAATGTGATCTGATCTTCATCACAACAATAGACAATCACAGTCTGCTTAAACTAATAACAGACAAATAATTAAATGTTACCATGTTTTAATTGAACACACCATGTAAACATTCACAGTGCAGGTGGAAAAAGTAAGTGAACCCCCTGGATTTAATAACTGGTTGAACCTCCTTTGGCAGGAATAACTTCAACCGAACGTTTCCTGTAGTTGCAGGTCAGACGTGCACAACGGTCAGGAGTAATTCTTGACCGAACTCTTTACAGAACTGTTTCAGTTCAGCAATATTTTTGGGATGTCTGGTGTGAATCGCTTTCTTGAGGTCATGCCACAGCATCTTAATCGGGTTGAGGTCAGGACTCAGACTAGGCCACTCCAAAAGGCGTATTTTCTTCTGTGTAAGCCATTCTGTTGTTGATTTATTTCTATGCTTTGGGTTGTTATCCTGTTGCAACACCCATCTTCTGTTGAGCTTCAGCTGGTGGACAGATGGCCTTAAGTTCTCCTGCAAAATGTCTTGATAAACTTGGGAATTCATTTTTCCTTCGATGATAGCAATCCGCAGCAAAGCAGCCCCAAACCATGATGCCCCCACCACCATACTTCACAGTTGGGATGAGGTTTTGATGTTGGTGTGCTGTGCCTCTTTTTCTCCACACAGTGTTGTGTGTTTCTTCCAAACAACTCAACTTTGGTTTCATCTGTCCACAGAATATTTTGCCAGTACTGCTGTGGAACATCCAGGTGCTCTTGTGCAAACTGTAAACGTGCAGCAGTTCTTTTTTTGGACAACAGTGGCTTCCTCTGTGGTATCCTCCCATGAAATCCATTCTTGTTTAGTGTTTTACGTATTGTAGATTCGCTAACAGGGATGTTAGCATATGCCAGAGACTTTTGTAAGTCTTTAGCTGACACTCTAGGGTTCTTCTTCACCTCATTCAGCAGTCTGCGCTGTGCTCTTGCAGTCATCTTTACAGGACGGCCATTCCTAGGGAGAGTAGCAGCAGTGCTGAACTTTCTCCATTTATAGACAATTTGTCTTACCGTGGACTGATGAACAGCAAGGCTTTTAGAGATACTTTTATAACCCTTTCCAGCTTTATGCAAGTCGACAATTCTTAATCGTAGGTCTTCTGAGAGCTCTTTTGTGTGGGGCATCATTCACATCAGGCAATGCTTCTTGTGAAAAGCAAACCCAGAACTGGTGTGTGTTTTTTTTTTTTTTTATAGGGCAGGGCAGATGTAACCAACCATTGATTGGACTCCAGTTGGCTGACACCTCACTCCAATTAGCTCTTGGAGATGTTATTAGGGGTTCACATACTTTTTCCACCTGCACTGTGAATGTTTACATGGTGTGTTCAATAAAAACATTGTAACATTTAATTCTTTGTGTGTTATTAGTTTAAGCAGACTGTGATTGTCTTTTGTTGTGACTTAGATGAAGATCAGATCACATTTTATGACCAATTTGTGCAGAAATCCATATCATTCCAAAGGGTTCACATACTTTTTCTTGCAACTGTATGCCCCCTTTGATGCAACCCCTTATCTTATTGGCCTTGGCAGCAGCTGCCTGACATTGTTTTTTTACTGCTTAGTTTGCTGTTCACTAAAATCCTAGGTCCTTTTCCATGTCAATGTTACCCATTGTTTTACTATTTAGTATGTACGGGTGATTTGCATTATTCCTTCCTATGTGCATAACCTTACATTTGTCAGTGTTAAACCTCATCTGCCACTTCTCTGCCCAAGCCTCTAATCTATCCATATCCATCTGTAGCAGTATATTGTCGTCTTCCGTGTCAATTACTTTACACAGTTTAGTGTCATCTGCAAAAATGTATATTTTACTGTGCAAGCCTTCTACAAGATCATTAATAAATATATTGGAGAATAGGGTCCAATACTGACCCCTGTGGTGCCCCACTAGTGACAGTGACCCAATCTGAGTGTGTACCATTAACCCCTTCAAGACCAAGCTAGTTTTTACTTTCAGGACCAGGCCATTTTTAGCAAATCTGACATGTCAGTTTATGTGGTAATAACTTTAAAACGCTTTTACTTATCCAGGCCATTCTGAGATTGTTTTCTCGTCACATATTGTACTTCATGACAGTGGTAAAATTGAGTAAAAAAATGTCATTTTTATTTATTAAAAAAAATACCAAATTTACCAAAAATTTAGAAACATTTGCATATTTCAATTTCTCTACTTTTATAATAGACCGTAATACCTCAAAAATAGTTATTACTTTACATTTCCCATATGTCTACTTCATGTTTGGATCATTTTGTAATTTACATTTTCTTTTTGGGGGACGTTAGAAGGCTAAGAAGTTTAGAAGCAAATCTTGAAATTTTTCGGAAAATTTCCAAAACCCACTTTTTCAGGACCAGTTCAGGTCTGAAGTCACTTTGTGAGGCTTACATTATAGAAAACACCCTAAAATGACCCCATTTTTGAAACTACACCCCTCAAGGTATTCAAAACTGATTTTACAAACCTTGTTAACCCTTTAGGTGTTCTACAAGAATTAAAGGAAAATGGAGATGAAATTTCAGAATTTCACTTTTTTGGCAGATTTTCTATTTTAATCCATTTTTTCCAGTAACAAAGCAAGGGTTAACAGCCAAACAAAACTCAATATTTATTTCCCTGATTCTGTAGTTTACAGAAACACACCATTTGTGATCGTAAACTGCTGTACGGGCACATGGCAGGGCGCAGAAGGAAAGAAATGCCATACGGTTTTTGGAGTAGAAACTCCAAAAAATTACCCCATTTTGGACACTACGGGATAAGGTGGCAATTTTGTTGGTACTATTTTAGGGTACATATGATTTTTGGTTACTCTATATTACACTTTTTGTGAGGTAAGGTAACAAAAAATAGTTGCCTTGGCACCATTTATATTTTTTGTTATTTACAATGTTCATCTACATAGTAACATAGTATATAAGGCCGAAAAAATACATTTGTCCATCCAGTTCGGTCTGTTATCCTGCAAGTTGATATCTGACAGGTTAGATCATGTGGTATTTTTATAGAGCAGGTTGTTACGGACACGACAATACCAAATATGCCAACTTTTTTGGGTTGTTTCAGTTTAAGGGTACATTCACACTAGCGGCAGGACGGATCTGACAGGCTGTTCACCCTGTCGGATCCATCCTGCCACTTTCACCATGCCGCCGGACTGCCGCTCCGTCCCCATTGACTATAATGGGGATTGGGGGGGGGGGGGCTCCGGCGCAGCACGGCAGTGCGCGGTGAGAGGTCACCGGACTAAAAAGTCGGACATGCAGTACTTTTAGTCTGGTGGCCTCTCTCCGTGCTGCGCCGGAGCTCCGCCCCCGTCCCCATTATAGTCAATAGGGACGGAGCGGTGAAATAGCGGCAGGACGGATCCGACAGGGTGAACAGCCTGTCGAATCTGTCCTGCCGCTAGTGTGAAAGTAGCCTTACATAATAATGCATTTTTGAAAATTATTTTTAGTGTCTCCATATTCTGAAAGCCGTATTTTCTTTTTCTTTTTTTAGGCGACAGGATGAGATGACTGTTTGATTGGTACAATTTTGGAGTGTGTATGACGTTTTAATTGCTTGGTATTACACTTTTTGTGATGTAAGGTGACAAAAAAAGGCTTTTGACACCGTTTTTATTATTATGACTTTTTTTTTACACAGTTTGTATTTTTTATTTTTTTACGGTGTTTACCTGAGGGTTTAAATCATGTGATATTTTTATAGAGGAGGTCGTTTCGGACGTGGTAATGCCTAATATGTCTACTTTTTATTTATTAAAGTTTTATACACTAATATTTTTGAAACAAAAAAAAAATCATGTTTTAGTGTCTCCATAGTCTGAGAGTCATAGCTTTTTTTTGTTTTTTGGGCGATTGTTTTAGGTAGGGGCTCATTTTTTGCGGGATGAGGTGACTGTTCGATTGGTACTATTTTGGGGGGTATACGCCTTTTTGATCGCTTGGTGTTGCACTTTTAATGATGTAAGGTGACATAAAATGTTTTTTTAGCACAGTTTTTATTTTACTTTTTTGACAGTGTTCACCTGAGGGGTTAGGTCATGTGATATTTTTATAGAGCCGTTCTATACGGACGCGGCGATGTGTAATATGTCTACTTTTCTTTTTTTCCCTATTTTAAAAAAATAATAATTTTTACTTTATTTTGGAAAAGGATGCTTTTTTTTTTCTTGAAACTTTTATTTATTTATTTTTTATTTTCACTTTATTTTACTTTTTATATTTATCCCACTGTGGGACTTCATCTTTTCAGGGTTTGATCCCTGTTTCAATTCAGTACAATACATTCTGTATTGTACTTAATTGAACGGTCAGTGTCTCACACAGTTGCCTAGAAGACCCAGCGCTCAGGCTGAATCTCCTGGGCTTCCATAGGCTGGCAGCTCCGATGCCTGTGTAAGGCATCGGGGATGCCATGGCAACCATCGACCCCCTGCCAGCACAGCGCGGGGGGGAGGGGGGGCGATGGAGTCAGAGGGAGCCCCCTCCCTCTGTATACCCTGCACGTGCCGCGGTCAGCGCTGACATCCGCACGTAAAAGGATTATTCTGCCTGCATCACCGCAAACACCGATGCCGGCGAACGCAGCAGGGGCCCGGCTATCAATAACAGCCGGGCCCGTGCTGGTACATGCACGTGAGGATGTGGCAAGGGGTTAATTACCACCCTCTGTTTTCTATCACTGAGCCAGTTACTTACCCACATACAGACATTTTCTCACAGTCCAAGCATTCTCATTTTATATACTAACCTTTTATGCGGTACAGTGTCAAATGTTTTTGAGAAGTCCAGAAATACGACATCCATTGATTCGCCGCTGTCAAGTCTAGAACTTACCTCCTCATAGAAACTGATTAAATTAGTTTGACATGACCGATCCCTCATAAAGCCATGCTGATATGATGTTATTTGCTTGTTTTCATTGAGATCCTCCAAGATAGCATCTCTTAGAAAACCTTCAAACAGTTTACCCACGACAGATGTTAAACTTACCAGCCTATAGTTTCCGGGTTCTGTTTTTGGACCCTTTTTGAATATTGGCACCACATTTGCTATGCGCCAATCCTGTGGAACACTCCCTATCAGTATAGAGAAAAAGTAGAGGGCCACAGCAGCATATCCAAAATCCTTCTTTATTTCAGTCGATCACCGCATAACACAGCATAAAAATAGCAGCAACGTTTCGGCTAGAAATAGCCTTTGTCAAGCATATTTTACAATTAAAACACCAAGTATATATCCAGCATGTCAATGCCGCCCACAATGATAACAATCCAATCAACAGTTGTTTCTCTATGCTACACCCAACTAGTTAATATTCACCAGGCTGTTGTATAACATTCATTAGCTGTTTCTAACAAACATGGGCAGAATTCACACATTCACATATTCACCTGCGTGGGATGATGGTATGTACGTATCCTCATGGTGGCTGGCGTCTCAGGATGGAAGGTGCGCATGTCCACGGGCGTCATCAGAGGGCGACACACACAGAGCAGCGCCGCAACTACTAGTGACGAACATCACAACGTGGTGGTTAGCGTCCCAATGTTCACACTGCGCATGTCCGCAAACGTCATCAGAGGGCGGCCGGCTAGCGTCACGATGCCGCATCTTTTACTGACGTGGCAGGCAGTGTGACAGGGGAGGCAACATTATTGTGTGACAGGAGAGGCAACAAAGCTGCAAAATAGAGAATGTCCGCGTTGCCTAGGCACAAAACAACGCACCACAATATTGAATAGTGACACATGGTAAAAATACAATGTGTCACGTATCACAATTAGAGCGGAGATCGCCTTGTGAATGGATAGATACATTACCCACACAGGTGTGTACATATAATAATATGTACCAATACAGAAGTATAAAGCATGTATACCCAACATATAATATTATAATGAAAAAAGATCATCCTACTTGGTGACCTATCTGTTGAAACCGGTGATCAGATAGTTATCAATCGATAATCATAGGGCTTAGCAATGTCATGTATTAAATTGGTTTTCAAATACATAAAATATAAAGTAAAAAATACATATAACAGAGAAGAGTCTAGCTGATTCCAGCCACATTGAACTCAAGATTGAGTCCAAATGGCTGCAGGGACTTCAGCGTATAGATCCATTTGAGTTCCTTTTTTCTCAATATCGCATCCTTGTCACCACCTCTCCGTAGAAAACCCACACTGTCTATAACTCTGAAGCGAAGTTGGTTGACTGAGTGCCCCGCCTCAACAAAATATTTAGCAACGGGTTTATCCATGTTCTTATTGCGTATAGTGCTTTTGTGCTTATTAATGCGTTCCCTAACTTCCATGGTAGTCTCTCCCACATAAGTGAGGCTACACGGACATTGGATCGCATATACCACGTCCCGTGACCTGCAGGTGTAATAGCCATTGATTTTATATTTTTTGCCACTATATGGATGGAAGAAGTGATCACCTTTAAGCACATTACCACAATTACAGCAAGATAAACACAGGTAAGTACCATTTTTGCGCGGAGCAAGTAGTTTTTGTGTAGTCATTGTCTGGTCGCTAACATCAGTTTTAACCAGCCTATCACGTAGGCTAGGGTTCCTCCTGTATGCCATCATCGGCGGGGACTTGAATTCTTCTATCTCTGGCAATCCCCTTTGGAGTATATGCCATTCCTTCCTGAGGACATGCGCAATGTCACCACTGTCCCGGCCGAAGATGGAGACAAAGGGAACCCTAGCCTTAGGTCTGGTCTTTGTAGATTGCTGAAGTGTGGAACCTCTGTCAACCAACTTCACCTTATGTCTGGTCCTGTCAAGAAGATGTTTGGGGTAGCCACGTTCAACAAATCGTGTGCACATGGCATCCACCCTTTGTGTGCAAACATCTTCCTCGGAAACTATGCGTCTAACCCTTAAAAGTTGACTCCAGGGTATGGAATCAAGCATTTTACGCGGGTGATAGCTATCGTGCATAAGGAGGGTATTTCTATCAGTGGGCTTCTGATAGAGGTCCGTAGCTAAAAGACCCTCCATCACATACACCCGTACATCAAGGAACTGCAATTCACTAGCTGATGAAGTGGCTGTGAATTGCAGTCCTGGGACACCCGCATTCAAATGTGAGTGGAAACTGTCCAACTCATCAGTCGTCCCTGTCCACATCATGAAGATGTCGTCGATGTAGCGCCACCAACATAGGACCCTCCCAAAAAAGGGGGAACGGTAAACCAGTTTGTCCTCAACCTCGGCCATAAAGATGTTAGCATAAGTTGGGGCCATGTTAGACCCCATGGCCACACCCCGTTGTTGCTGGTAAAAGGTGTCCCTGAAGAGGAAATAACTCCTCCTCAGGACCACCTCCAAGAGGTGGAGGACAAACTGGCGCACCCCCGGGGAGAGTCCCATGTCGGTCAGGGCCACATCGACGACACCTAAACCATAAGTATGGTCAATAGATGTGTACAAAGACACTACATCAAAGCTTACCAATAAAAATTGGGTGGGTAACTGTAACCCGTGTAGCTTGGATAGAAAGTGTCCTGTGTCCTTGATATAGGATGGGGCGGAGGTCGCCCGGACCTGCAGCAACCTGTCAAGAAAGACAGACAATGGGTTAAATACAGAACCCCTACCGGAGACAATCGGTCGACCCGGAGGGTTGTTCAGTCGCTTATGTATTTTGGGGAGTATGTATAACATCGGGGTGATAGGGTGAGGCACCGTGAGATATTGATACAAACCATCATCGATGATTGAGTTAAGTCGTGCCTCACCTAATATCACCCCGATGTCCCGCATAATATAACACTTGGGATCCCCAGGCAACCGTTTATATACTTCAAAGTCACCCAATTGTCTGTCAATCTCACAGATGTACATTGCAGTGTCCATGACGACCACCGCCCCACCCTTATCGGCAGGTTTGATAGTAATGCGGGTGTCACGTTCTAGTGACATGATAGCCTCTCGCTCTGGTTTAGAGAGGTTGTTCCTATCCGGAAAAGTGGTTTTAAGAGCATTGATCTGTCTATGCACTATGTGTATATAGGATATAGTGCATAGACAGATCAATGCTCTTAAAACCACTTTTCCGGATAGGAACAACCTCTCTAAACCAGAGCGAGAGGCTATCATGTCACTAGAACGTGACACCCGCATTACTATCAAACCTGCCGATAAGGGTGGGGCGGTGGTCATCATGGACACTGCAATGTACATCTGTGAGATTGACAGACAATTGGGTGACTTTGAAGTATATAAACGGTTGCCTGGGGATCCCAAGTGGGATATTATGCGGGACATCGGGGTGATATTAGGTGAGGCACGACTTAACTCAATCATCGATGATGGTTTGTATCAATATCTCACGGTGCCTCACCCTATCACCCCGATGTTATACATACTCCCCAAAATACATAAGCGACTGAACAACCCTCCGGGTCGACCGATTGTCTCCGGTAGGGGTTCTGTATTTAACCCATTGTCTGTCTTTCTTGACAGGTTGCTGCAGGTCCGGGCGACCTCCGCCCCATCCTATATCAAGGACACAGGACACTTTCTATCCAAGCTACACGGGTTACAGTTACCCACCCAATTTTTATTGGTAAGCTTTGATGTAGTGTCTTTGTACACATCTATTGACCATACTTATGGTTTAGGTGTCGTCGATGTGGTCCTGACCGACATGGGACTCTCCCCGGGGGTGCGCCAGTTTGTCCTCCACCTCTTGGAGGTGGTCCTGAGGAGGAGTTATTTCCTCTTCAGGGACACCTTTTACCAGCAACAACGGGGTGTGGCCATGGGGTCTAACATGGCCCCAACTTATGCTAACATCTTTATGGCCGAGGTTGAGGACAAACTGGTTTACCGTTCCCCCTTTTTTGGGAGGGTCCTATGTTGGTGGCGCTACATCGACGACATCTTCATGATCTGGACAGGGACGACTGATGAGTTGGACAGTTTCCACTCACATTTGAATGCGGGTGTCCCAGGACTGCAATTCACAGCCACTTCATCAGCTAGTGAATTGCAGTTCCTTGATGTACGGGTGTATGTGATGGAGGGTCTTTTAGCTACCGACCTCTATCAGAAGCCCACTGATAGAAATACCCTCCTTATGCATGATAGCTATCACCCACGTAAAATGCTTGATTCCATACCCTGGAGTCAACTTTTAAGGGTTAGACGCATAGTTTCCGAGGAAGATGTTTGCACACAAAGGGTGGATGCCATGTGCACACGATTTGTTGAACGTGGCTACCCCAAACATCATCTTGACAGGACCAGACATAAGGTGAAGTTGGTTGACAGAGGTTCCACACTTCAGCAATCTACAAAGACCAGACCTAAGGCTAGGGTTCCCTTTGTCTCCATCTTCGGCCGGGACAGTGGTGACATTGCGCATGTCCTCAGGAAGGAATGGCATATACTCCAAAGGGGATTGCCAGAGATAGAAGAATTCAAGTCCCCGCCGATGATGGCATACAGGAGGAACCCTAGCCTACGTGATAGGCTGGTTAAAACTGATGTTAGCGACCAGACAATGACTACACAAAAACTACTTGCTCCGCGCAAAAATGGTACTTACCCGTGTTTATCTTGCTGTAATTGTGGTAATGTGCTTAAAGGTGATCACTTCTTCCATCCATATAGTGGCAAAAAATATAAAATCAATGGCTATTACACCTGCAGGTCACGGGACGTGGTATATGCGATCCAATGTCCGTGTAGCCTCACTTATGTGGGAGAGACTACCATGGAAGTTAGGGAACGCATTAATAAGCACAAAAGCACTATACGCAATAAGAACATGGATAAACCCGTTGCTAAACATTTTGTTGAGGCGGGGCACTCAGTCAACCAACTTCGCTTCAGAGTTATAGACAGTGTGGGTTTTCTACGGAGAGGTGGTGACAAGGATGCGATATTGAGAAAAAAGGAACTCAAATGGATCTATACGCTGAAGTCCCTGCAGCCATTTGGACTCAATCTTGAGTTCAATGTGGCTGGAATCAGCTAGACTCTTCTCTGTTATATGTATTTTTTACTTTATATTTTATGTATTTGAAAACCAATTTAATACATGACATTGCTAAGCCCTATGATTATCGATTGATAACTATCTGATCACCGGTTTCAACAGATAGGTCACCAAGTAGGATGATCTTTTTTCATTATAATATTATATGTTGGGTATACATGCTTTATACTTCTGTATTGGTACATATTATTATATGTACACACCTGTGTGGGTAATGTATCTATCCATTCACAAGGCGATCTCCGCTCTAATTGTGATACGTGACACATTGTATTTTTACCATGTGTCACTATTCAATATTGTGGTGCGTTGTTTTGTGCCTAGGCAACGCGGACATTCTCTATTTTGCAGCTTTGTTGCCTCTCCTGTCACACAATAATGTTGCCTCCCCTGTCACACTGCCTGCCACGTCAGTAAAAGATGCGGCATCGTGACGCTAGCCGGCCGCCCTCTGATGACGTTTGCGGACATGCGCAGTGTGAACATTGGGACGCTAACCACCACGTTGTGATGTTCGTCACTAGTAGTTGCGGCGCTGCTCTGTGTGTGTCGCCCTCTGATGACGCCCGTGGACATGCGCACCTTCCATCCTGAGACGCCAGCCACCATGAGGATACGTACATACCATCATCCCACGCAGGTGAATATGTGAATGTGTGAATTCTGCCCATGTTTGTTAGAAACAGCTAATGAATGTTATACAACAGCCTGGTGAATATTAACTAGTTGGGTGTAGCATAGAGAAACAACTGTTGATTGGATTGTTATCATTGTGGGCGGCATTGACATGCTGGATATATACTTGGTGTTTTAATTGTAAAATATGCTTGACAAAGGCTATTTCTAGCCGAAACGTTGCTGCTATTTTTATGCTGTGTTATGCGGTGATCGACTGAAATAAAGAAGGATTTTGGATATGCTGCTGTGGCCCTCTACTTTTTCTACATGCCTTTGGATCGCTTTGGATCTGTAATCCCCTGCCCAGCTGCTGCATGATCTCCATTATCGCTCTACGCTAGCCGTTTGCTGTGCTGCTCCTGAACACCTTTTTTTTCCCCCTATCAGTATAGAGTCCTTAAATATCAGAAATAAGGGTCTGGCTATGACATTACTTAATTATTTTAGGATACGGGGGTGTATGCCATCTGGTCCTGGCGATTTTGTCTATTTTAATCTTTTTAAGACACTGCTGTACTTCTTCCTGAGTCAGACAGGGCACTTTTAATGGGGAATTTACTTTTACATTGTGCATTTCATCTGTCAGTTTATTTTCTTCAGTAAATACAGTGGAGAAAAATATATTTAATAGCTTTGCTTTCTCCTCATTGCTCTCTGCAACTCCTCTCTCTTTACTCTGTAGAGGGCCGACAGCTTCAGATTTATACTTTTTACCATTTATATAATTGAAGAACATTTTAGGGTTAGTTTTGCTCTCTTTGGCAATTAATCTCTTGGTCTCTAGTTTGGCTGCTTTTATTTGTTTTTTACATATTCTATTTGTTTCCTTATAGTTTTTCAGTGCTTCCTCGATACCCTCCTGTTTTAGTGATTTTAAATGCTTTCTTTTTGTCATTTATTGCTTTCTTTACAGTTCTATTTATCCACATAGTTTTTTTTCTTGTTCCTTAACCTTTTATTCCCATAAGGTATGTACCTCTCGCAATTAGATTTTAGGATGCTTTTAAAAATATCCCATTTTGTGGCTGTATTTTAATTTTTGAGGACTTTGGATCTTTTGTGTAAGCACTAGGCCTAACTAACTGGGACAATTACCCAATAATTGAGCGTTTCACTTGTTCTTCGGTTAATTGGCGACACCTTTACACCTCCAGATAATCGCCAACGATTTTTACTATGAACGCACATTTGCAATTATCTGGCGGATTCTTGGTCCATGTAAAGGGCCGTTAACACAGAATACTATCAATCACTGATAACACTTCCCCTGTGTACAGCTGTCAGTGACTGACAGCTATCTATGTATACACAGTTACAAAGAGAATGTTATCAATCACTGATGTCACCTCCCCCATGTACAGCTATCAGTGACTGACAGCTATATATGTATGCACGCTTACTCAGAGAATGCCATCAATCACTGAAAGCACCTCCCCGTGTACAACAATTAGTGACTGACAGCTATATATGTATACACACTTAGGCCTCATGCACACGACTGTTGCGTGTTTTGCGGTCCACAAATTGCGGATCTGCAAAACTCGGATGGCGTCCGTGTGCGTTCCGCAATTTGCGTAATGGCATGGACAGCCATTGATATAACTGCCTATTCTTGTCTGCAAAACGGACAACAATAGGACAGGTTATATTTTTTTTTGCGGACTACGGAACGGAGCAACGGATGCAGACAGCACACGGAGTGCTGTACGCATCTTTTGCAGCCCCATTGAAGTGAATGGGTCCGCATCCAAGCCGCTCGGATGCGGACCAAAACAACGGTCGTGTGCATGAGACCTTACACAGAGAATGCTATCAATCACCGATAACACCTCCCCTGTGTACAGCCATCAGTGACTGACAGCTATCTATGTATAAACACTTACACAGAGAATGTGATCAGTCACTGATAACACCTCCTCCGAGTAGAGTTATCAGTGACTGACAGCTATCTATGTATAAACACTTACACAGAGAATGTGATCAGTCACTGATAACACCTCCTCCGAGTAGAGTTATCAGTGACTGACAGCTATCTATGCATACACAACTACATGGAGAATGCTATCACTGGTAACACCTTTCTCGTGTACAACTGCAGTCAGAAAAAGCAGATATTTAAAGGGAGTCTGTTAATGACTTTTCACTTATAAAACGACCAGCTGTGGCCATCAGTACATGGTAAAAGAATTCCAAACATACCCGTATGTCATTTGGGTGTTCATTGATTGTCCAGGAAAATAACTTTTATTCAAGGCTTTGCTTTTCGAATTGCTCAAGCCCGCCTCTCTTCCCCAATGTCTGCTCCTCACCTAATCTCCCAAGGCTTCCTCCCCTCACGTCAGAGTGATGCATCTCAAAATCTCACGTAGGCGCCTGCGCAGAACATATCTCTGAGGCAATAGCCCACAAAAAGGAATGTGGTGTGCAGACACCGGAAGTGCAGCATAGGGCGCCTCCACGATATTTGGAGATGCATCACAGTGATGGTTTACAGGTTTTCCTATGCACAAGGAGAGCAGGGGAAGCCCACATATCTCTGGATTCCTTGCTGGCTGTGTACTGCAAAGCTTAACATGTAAATCAGGGATCTGCAACGTTCGGCACTTTATCTGTGAAACTACAGCTCCCAGTATGCACACTTGTTCAGCTGTTCTTGTAACTCCTATAGAAGTGAAAGGAGGATTGTGGGAGTTGTAGTTTCAGAACTGCTGCGGATTGCTGAACCCTGATGTAAGTACCCAAAAACAACTTCATATTTATTTAGAACTGACACACCACTGAAATAATTTTGCCTTTCACTACAGAGAGGACAACATAAGGAACATAACAGGTTCCGCTAAAATGAAGCTTAGCAGAAGGAGCCGGAGGTTCAAAGTTCAGCATCAAAGAGCTCTGATCCCTAGAACAGCGTATGAAGGAAACTGTTGAGCAGCATTTTACGAATTTCAACAGTACCATACCCTTGTATGGTTTAGCATGTGAATGGCATCTGTGTGACATCGGATGTTTCGTTCTATGATTTGGCACCACGGTTTTCATTTTCAACGTGTGTGATGCTTGGGTCAGACACCACTCACAAACACACAAGACACTGACAAATCACCTACAGATTGTCTGGAGGATTGGCCATTAAACAGTCATATTTTCTATGTGCATTGTGATGTGTGTAATGAGAATTAGTTGGATGTTTTGAAGAGCAACTCGGTTCTTTGTACAAATGCCATTACATTAACGCATTCCAAAAAACATGAACATCTGGACACCTTTTGTGGATGAACAGCCAATAATACGTCTTTGAGTTCTGGAAAGATCTTGTATGGAAGGGTCCACTCCTTGAGGCTTACAGCATGTAAGTTCCTATGACCTAGATTTGTGAACGTGAACATTACGTACAAATAACTGATGCCATCCCACTCTACATCTCCAGAATTGTACCACCCCTAATTATGCATTGATCTCCAAGATCTGTGGCAGCGAAGAATGCTACTCATTGAGAAGGCAAGCATCTGCTAACAGTGACTCTGACCTGGGGTCGTGTGAGGTTTATCTCATCTGAAGATTGCACATATGGTAGACATCTGTCTATCCAAAGGACTTCAGTAGTTACCAAAGCACACAGCCCTTTCAGCTCCCAAGTGTGCATGATGTCACCTATGATTCTCCAAATTAGCAATTGGCCGCATTGTTCACTACCCTTTAGATTCTGTGTACATTCCGATCAAGCCCTACACTTGGTTTATACGCTGGCTATACACAGTTGAGTCCCATTATTATGACCTCTTCCTACTTTCAATGTCAGCAGCACGTGGCTCATGAAGGAAGTCATGTGTTGTGAGCTGGCATGATGGGTATATAATGTGTGTAATAGGCTGTCTGCACACATATCCATCATTGCGGTCATGGGTAAAAAGGGTTACAAAAATGGATGATTATTAGCTTTCGAGCCAAGGGTGGCGGTATTTCTGAAAGTGCATTTTCTGAACAATTTGCGTGCTGCTGTGGTGAAAGTGTATAGTGAGTGGACTAATGGTACCATTGTGACTAAGCAACGTGGAAACTGCAAAGTTGCATCTGCAGAAAAGACTTCAATTTTTTGATGCAGTATTGGAATTGGACCTCTGCAAATGATTGCCTTCTCCAATGAGTCACATTTTCTGATTTATTTAACGAATGGACGTTGGTGTGTCAGACGAGAAACAGAGAACAAACACACTGCCACCCTTACTGGTAAAACACAAGCTTGTGGTGGCAACGTTATGATCGGGGGAATGTTTTGCCTGCATTCTCTTCTGGGCTCGCTCATCTATTTGGAAGGCACTCTCAACCAATTTGGGTATGAATCCATCATTGCAGATTATGTACACCCATACATGCTGATTGTCTTCCCTGGGGTGGATTGGATCTTCTAGCAAGACAATGTGACATATCACACCGCTAGAAATGTCCGATATTACTTGCGAGTGCATGACCAAAACTTCCAAGTACTACCCTTGCCCCTAAATCTCCAGATTGAAACCCAATTAAGCATCTGTGGGACCACCTCGATCTTAGTCTTCTCTCTATGAATCCTCTCGCACGCACCCTCCAGCAGCTGTGAGAAGCAATGCAGGCAGCATGGCTCCAGATACCTGTGACCACCTACCTTAATGAGTCACTCCCAGCAAAAATGTGTGGTGTTTTTTGTTTTCTTTTAACCTTTTGTGGACAATCTTCCAAACATATATCTCTGACAAAATGCTCAGATCCAGTCTGCACAGAGACCTAGTTGATCTGGCTTTTGTCTCCAAATTGTACAGCACAAAACCATGCAGGTGCAAGTTTTTCCTGGTTTAGCAGTTTATGGTTTTCCTGATTTTATTATATTTTTTCCTTCTTCTCCAGTGTGAAAATAACATTACCCAGATGTCAGGGATCGAGCATGATGTGGTTATTGTGCTGCAACATATGATCAGAATTGTCAAAAAATCAGGCTACTGCTGTAAAATATTCTGAAAAACTGAACGTTGCCTTGGAAATAATGTGATTGGGAAATTTGACCTTTTTTTTACCGTTTCACTAGATTTGAACGGATAAAATGCATGCTAGATATTGCTTTATCCTTGCAGATTTCTCCATGTTTTTATGCGCTGTAGATTTTTTCCTTCTGTACTTGGAAAATCCTGTAGTTTTTCTAGTTTTGTAAATCCTGTCTGCAGCCCATCACTTGACAGTTCCCGTGGCCCTAAATTTAGTATATGAAAACAGAGTTATAAATAGGATTTATATGGAAGTAGAACCTTGGCTTGGAAAAATGGACGTACAAGTCCCGGATTGTCCTCCAGCAGCCTTCACTTTCCCTCCCTGTTTTTTTCCCCCCGCCATTAAGAGATCTCTTCCTGTAGACATCTGCAGCCAAATACAAGCCCTTCTGAGTCCTTTGCCATTAAAGAGCTATTACCATCATATAAAGTGATGCTACAGTTCCCTGCCTAGTGATTGCCAGGGGCTGCTGTACGGGTAAAAACAGTGCAGCGCTACAGCAGCACTGCGCCCTATTCATTCTTAGGATTCTGGGGGTCTGATCATAAAGTGGTAGCATCACTTTTTAAGATGGGAATACCCATTTAAGCAGTAATAGGGGCCAGATCCTCCTGTTACTAGCCTTCAGCACTATTATTAGTCACACGGATATGTTATGTGACGGTTCAGCTGGTGGTTTTTTTATTTGTTTCCGTGGAATAACGACATATTTTGATATGATGGAGATCACCATGGGTCTCATGTATGAAAGCTAAGAGAAAAATTAGTCTTGTTGCCTAGCCCCCAAGTCAAAGTTGAGCGTTTATGTTGTATTAAGTACTGGGAAAATGAAACATGATCCCTTCGGCACCTGAGCTAAACCACATGATTTTTTTTTACCACATGAATTTGCATTTAGTTTTGCCGTGTTGCAGCAATTGTGCGGCTGTCTGCTGCACTGTGCTATGGTCCTATGAGGGTGGAGCACCACAATGCCACCAGGGGGAGCTCTATGCTGACTACTGGGAGGGCAGAACCTCAAGAGACATGCATACCAGATTCCTACATCCTTGACTGTAATTAAAAGATGTCTCTTTGTTTCAGTGGAGGCTGAGATCTCATTGAATGTGGGATGACACGGGCAATTTACATTAGTCTTGTAAAACAGACTACACACAACTGTAAAACAGCAAAGCTAATATAACTGCTAAGCCGTGATATTTATGGTGCTGAGGATATGACCGTACACACCCACCGCAGTTGTGTTTCATGTAATATGCAGTCATTTCTTCTGGTAGTTTTTACCATTTTCTCACTAAAAGTAAAAGCTTTGCATTCAGTGGAAGATTTCTATAATGGTTCTGCATCAGCTAAGCAGAATTGCAGGATCAATGACCCAGGTAGATTTCCACCTATGTTTCCAAAGCGTATGTGTGGATTAGTCTCACTTAAAGGGGGTTGTCCACCTTTTATTATGTGAATGCCCATCCTCCGGAATTGCTCCAGTACCGGAAGCAGACAGCTTAGTTTACATTGCAGTGGACTTAGCTTGCTGCCCACTACAAAGTAGACAGAGTTGTGCAATACCGGCACTTGTGCTACTGCTGACCGGCGGGATGTCCGACTCCAGATGATCAGCTAATGATGGCCTATCCGTGATTAAGGGGGCGTGACCAGGCTCGGACTGGCCCACAGGGGTACAGGGGAATCCCCCGGTGGGCCCCTGAGCAAGGTGGGCCCCTAGTGTCCCACCCCCTGCACAAGTGGCACATAACACATTAGATTTAGTACACTACATACATATATTCAATGTACAGCACATCAACCAGCTTATGTTCATATAAAAAAAATGTTAGATTATTTATTATATTTGAATGTATCCGTACGGTGGGCCCCCAAAATAAATTTTACTGGTGGTCCCTAGGTACCCCCGTCCGACACTGGGCGTGACCCCCGAGATGTCGCGCAGCATGGGGTAGCAATCAGTTCAGCGCTCTCAGGATTACTATGCACTATAGTGATTTTATTTATATGAAAAATACAAGCAAAGCTTCAAAAGAGTGAGTATTATTTATACCTCACGAATAACCTTTTAAACCAGACTAATACGACTGAGTGGATTATGTGGATATCCTGAGGATAGGCCATCACTTAGTAAAAGTAGTAAAAAGTTGGACAATCCCTTTAATGTCCCATAATATCTGGCAGAAAAGAGCACAGCATGCAGCCCTGTTTTCGCAGGTAAAATTACAGAGACTATGATGGAAGGCCGGTGCTTAGCACTGATTCCTTTCAACGCTGTGGTCCTAGGTTAAAATGCAACCAAGTAGAACATCTGCATGGAGTTTGTATGTTCTTCCCGTGTTTGCGTGGGTTTCCTGCATGTACTCCGGTTTCCTCCCACACTCCACAGATTGTGAGCTCCATTGGGGACATTGAGCGATGATCATGTCTACAAAGTGCTGTGGAATATGTTGGTACATACAGAACTCCAGTATTAGTCAGTGGGGTCCATCTTCTGTTGCCCATTATAAGACAGATCCAGCACTTTTAGTTTTGTTTCTCTGCTTCTAGAACAGAACACAAAAACTGAAATGTTGATGAAATTACAGCGCATCAGAATAGAGGAATAGGACCCCTGTTTTTGTGATTGGTGGGAGTCCCAGCGGTTGCCCTCCCCCTCTAGCCATCAGGGGATAATTTGTAAACTTGGCACAACCCCTTTAAGCTGATGAAGATTGGTTGTCTTATAAAGGACAGGCTCCCCCAGCCATGCACACACTGATTTTCTGTTACAAATTTAACCCAAATCTTGACTTAACCATTCTAAAGACCTGGATCAGTCTTCTCATGTAGTCTCAGAGGCTTGCAAGGATTAAGCAGAGTATCTGAAGTATGTGCATTCCTTGAGCCGTGGTGTAATGATTAGTAATCCACACAGACCTGAAGCCACAGCGCTGACTGTGTACCCAGCTGTACATCCTACTGCTCTCTGAAGCCAAATAAGTGGTTTGCTCTGAAATCCTGGTAGGTGAATATAGACATAACAGGTCTGTTTATCTGCCCCTTACCCCGGCTGCAGATTTTAAACCTGAAATGCCCTGCAGACAGCTGTTTATGCTGCGGAAGTTTGCTTAGTCTGGTAAGAGCACACAGCTGTCCTGGATGAGTCAGGAATCTGATTCCAGACGGTGAGACTTTTCCTCTAAAGCAGTGTTCCTCATTGACAGTCCTCAGGGCCCACCTGCCGGTCATGTTTTCAGGGTTTCCTTAGTATTGAGCAGGTGATATAATTAGTGTCAGTGCATCAGGACTTACCACAGGTATTTGTTCTGTGGGATGTTCTCAAATCATGGGCAGGTTGAGGCTGTACACAGAGTAGGGCAACAACGTCAACTGCTTCAAAACTTTAATGCAGTTTTTTCATTGTTACTTTCATATCTGTCATATTGATACTTGACATCCACATACAAATTGCACGTGACCTTTACCATCATGGGTATTGTGCTACAAAGTCTCTGCATCTTCAAATTCTAATGCATTTGACCCAAAATTATGGTTCCATGCAGCTGTTTATTAACCACCTCCCGTCCGCTCATAGACTAAAAACGTCCGGGAGTTGGTTCTATATTTCTGAATGGACGTTCCTGAACGTCCATTCAGAAACTGCAGCTGCACACTAATCGTGCAGCTGCTGATCGGGTTGCCCGCTGTCAGTGACAGCAGGGCAACCCTTAGAGAAGGCAAGGACAGTGCCCAGGTGTCCGGCCCGGCAGTCATGTGATCGCCGGGACCGGAGAGTGCAGGAGCTGTGTGAGGTCTTTCAGAGACCTCGATCAGCCCTGCTCTGAGGCTGTACAGCGCTGTATTGCGCTGTACAGCCTCTCTGGGGGGTGCATTTCTCCTGTAACTGGGGCTATGTCAGCCCCAGTTACAGGAGAAATCAATAGTAGAAAAAAAAAGTGAAGTAAATGTCCCCTCTATAGCTCTCAGAACATGGAGACACTAAAACATAATTTTTTTGGTTTCAAAAATGCTATTATTGTGTACAACTTAAATAAATAAAAAAAAAGTATACATATTAGGTATCGCCACGTCCGTAACAATCTGCTCTATAAAAATGTCACTTGACCGAACCCCTCAGGTGAACGCTGTAAAAATAAATAAATAAATAAATAAAAACTGTGCTAAAACAACTAATTTTTTGGTCACCTTGCCCCATAAAGTGTTATAATAAATGATCAAAAAATCATATGTACCCCAAAATAGTACCAATAAAACTGGCACCTTATCCCCTACTTTCCAAAATGGGGTCACTTACTGGGAGTTTCTACTGTAAGAGTGCATTAGGGGGGCTTCAAATGGGACATGGCATCTAAAAACCATGTGGAGTTCCTTTTCTTCTGCGCCCTGCCGTGTGCCCATACAGCAGTTTATGACCACATGTGGGATGTTTCTGTAAACCGCAGTATCTGGGTAATAAATATTGAGTTTTGTTTGGCTATTAACCATCGATGTGTTAAAGAAAAAATTGGATTAAAATGGAAAATCTGCCAAAAAAGTGAAATTGAAAAATTTGATCTCCATTTTCCTTTAATTTTTGTGGAACGCCTAAAGGGTTAACAAAGTTTGTAAAATCAGTTTTAAGAAACTTGAGGGGTGTAGTTCCTACAGTGGGGTCATTTATGGGGGTATCCACTATGTAGGCCCCACAAAGTGACTTCAGACCTGAACTGGTCCTCAAAAAGTAGGTTTTGGCAATTTTCTTAAAAATTTGAAGAATTGCTTCTAAACTTCTAGTCCTTCTAACTTCCTAAAAAAAAAATATAAAAAAAATGACATTTCCAAAATGATGCCAACATAAAGTAGACATATGGGGAATGTTAAGTAATAAATATTTTATGAGGTATCACTTTCGGTTTTCAAAGCAAAGAAATTGAAATTTAGAAAATTGTGAATTTTTCAAAATTTTTGGTAAATTTGGGATTTTTTCATAAATAAAGGTGAAATATATTGACTCAAATTTATGACTATCATGAAGTACAATGTGTCACGAGAAAACTATCTCTGAATGACTTGGATAAGTAAAGGCACTCCAAAGTTATTGCCACATTAAGTGAGATATGTCAGATTTGCAAAATTAAGCCTGGTCAGGAAGGGGGTAAATGGCCCAGATGTGAAGTGGTTAAGGGAAAAAACTGCACCACTGAAGTTCTTCGATATCATAATTTGTAGGTTTTCCAAATGTACAGTTAGAATGGGTTCATGTGGGTACCATGTGAACACCTACAGAGGACAGTTTCAAGCTGTTTTTCCTATTGATGCACCTATTGTTTATGGATGAGAAATGGAACACCTATATCTTCAGTCTCCTTTGTTATTTATAGAGGAACAGGAGCTTGCCAAATGGTCTGATGGTAGATTTCAGCAATACAGGCTATATCACACAGCCCGATTCTGCAGACTACTGTCAGGAGGGAAGCGATCTCCTCCACAGATTGGGGAGGAGCGATCGTTACGGCATCGCTCGTCCCCATGCTGTTTGCTGGCAGCACGTAGTGACTGGACAGCATGATCTGCTGCCAGTTAACAAAGATTTTTAAGCATGCTGAAAGATTCCGATCGCCCGATGAACGGGTAATCGGCAGCAGCATTAGACTGCCAGATCATCACTAACGAGTGTTTCTGCGAACGCCCGTTAATGATAAACTGGTCGACAATTGGCCAGTCTAATACAGGCTTTACCTTAGCAGCAAACAGATGAGCAGTTAAAGACGATTTACTCACTATTTCAAGGGCCCCTGGTTAAGTATTTGTACTACCTTTTACAGTGTTATCTGTGGTAGCTTTCTCTTGGGTCTGAAACTGAGATTTTACATGTTCTTGCTGTAATTTCATTAATTTTTATTTTTTTTCCCCCTTGTCTCTAAACAGGGTCCTGGACCAACTTCAGGCTGATCCCACCCGGATGAAATTTCGACAACTGGGTTTCAGCTGAAAAGGGACAAGCCTTAGTCCCCTTTTTCTATCTTTGCTTACTTGTAGCTATGTAACTTGTTTTTTTTATATTCACATATTTGATATTAGCATTCAGCATATAACAGACGTACAAGAGGCCCGGCTCTTGGCTCAAGTTTTTAATTTTTAACCCTCTGATACAGACAGGAAGTCACAGGGTTCTCTCTGCTGTTTGTACTTGCACTGTCTAGATCATTATTGCTAACTTCTTCAGTGTCAAGTTCCCAGCATTATTCTTATCATGTAGACTGGGATGCGCACATAAATCTGGGCCATTTATCACAGAGGGGGGGTTCCAGATCATGAAAATAAAATTGTACCAGCAGCTTTGATGTATGTAAGGTACGATACTGGATTTATTACCAGGCAGACTGAACCAGAGGTGCAAGGATTAATGGTACGTGCTCTCCTCCCTAGTGCCTTCAGAAAACGGTTCTTTTCATAACTCCCCACAGGCATGTATGCCATAGACAAATAATTGCTGTTAAACCAACCAGTGCCTTAAGTTTGAATGTCTCAGTTTAACGCCATTAAACAATGTGGGGTTTGTAGCCTTACTCTTCTCCTTTTGTGCAATGGTAGTTAATGTTATTCACGGAGGATTATCTATAGGTTGGAAGCTTTTAGCCACAGGCACTTAAACAATGCGCCGAGGAAAGTCTGTACTCCTGTGAGAGAGCTCCTGACATACCTGCCTCATGCAGCATACAGTACATAAAAAAAGTGAGGATCAGGCCCACCACAGTCAGAGCACGCCCGGAGCTTCTCCTACCGTTATATGCTGAAACGTTTTCTGTCTGTTGCATTTCTTCAAGCTGGACCTGGAAAGAACAGGGAATAGTGTTCGGCTCTGTGGCTGTGTTTACCAGATACGAATGAGATAATCGGGTCATCACTTCTGCACTCGATTGGTAACATCCTGAAGGTTCTAGCCATACAGGGCACGAATTGCGACTTTTCAGACCTGGCGAATACGTTATTTAATTCCTCTTAAAAGGTTGCACTCTCTTTCTGCCGATTTTCTTAGCAGAAGTGAGGGGTTAAACCTGGCAAGATTTGACTTGTTATGTATTAACTTATGTAGTAACACATTCCTCCTACTTTTGGTATTTTTTAGCAGGTGCAGGACCAGAACGCATGACCTCTTTTCTTTCTTATTTTAAACCCTGACTGAAGTAATATCTAATAAACTGTACAGATGATCCCATCTCTGTGTGGTGCGTTTTTGATACTAACTCCTGAAGTGTAAAGGAATGTGGATACCAGACTGTTTCAGTATTTGACCTATTCCTGACTATGTCTATGAACAGTGAACCCCAAGCTTTTTTTTCTTTTCTTTGAGCTACATGGTGATAATTTGTATTCTTTTTATTCTATCCACTTTCATGTGCCTAAGGCCGAATGCATGCGGCCGTGTTCCGCGGCCGAGAGCGGTCCGTGGTATACCGGGCTGGATTTCTGTTCAGAGCAGGAGCGCACGGCGTCATTGGTTGCTATGGCGCTGTGCGCTTCATGTCGCCGCTGCACTACAGTAATACACTATGCTCTGAACAGGAATCCAGCCCGGCATACCGCGGACCGCTCTCGGCCGCGGAACACGGCCGTGTGCATTCGGCCTAAGGCTGGGATTATGTACACAGCAACTTATGAATGTCTGATATTTTCCCCATCTATTGCAAAGTCAGAGCACATGTAATTAGGAAGAAATGAAGGGGAAAGTTGGCCACAAGGGTGCGGCCACAAGTAGTGTAGATGCTGTGGATTCCCCAAAGTAGAGATGTGTGGAAAATCCACAGCGTTTACCCTAGCAGCACAGAAGGTAAGATTTTCACAAGTCTCATCCACACCAGAATCCATATATAACTTGATATGCAGTGCAGATTTTAACACCGCAGCATGTCAATTTATGTTGTGGACATCTGACGTGGATAGGGTGAAATTTGCAGTATTTATGCATTGTTAGGCTACATGCACACGACCAAATTGCGGAAATTGCAAAAAAAAAAAAAATGGATGACATCCATATGCCATCCGTTTTTTTTTTTTGCGGATCCATTGTCACAATGCCTAAAACGGACAAGAATAGGACATGTTCTATTTTTTTTGCGGGGCTACGGAACGGACATACTGATGCGGACAGCACGCTGTGTGCTGTCTGTATTTTTTGCGGACCCATTGAAATGAAAGGGTCCGCATCCTATCCGCAAAAAAAAAAAACGGAACGGACACGGAAACAATTAACGTTTGTGTGCATGTAGCCTTATCCATAGCAAAATTCAATTCCACAGCAAACTCTCCATGTGTGGCAATAACTAAGACATGGCTGGATGATAGCTATGACTGGGCAGTTAACGTACAGGGTTACAGTCTGTTTAGAAAGGATCGTCAAAACCGGAGAGGGGGAGGGGTCTGCCGTTATGTAAAGTCCTGTCTATAGCCCAACTCCGGGAAGATATAAGTGTGGGTAGAAATACTATGAAGTCCATAGCAAAATTCAATTCCACACAGTGAACTCTCCATGTGTGGCCATACCCTTGAAGTCTCTACACACAAAGAACCACATCTCCAGTTTGTTGTCATCTGGATATGTTCACTTCAGATGGCTTAAAAGGGTTGTCCAGTTTCCTCTATTTAAGATAGGTTCATCAAGATCCGATTGGCGGGGGTCCAACTCCCGGCTCCTCGTCTGATCAAAAGTTTGAAGAGACCACAGCACTCGTATGAGTGCGGTGTTCTCACTGTTTACCTGTTCGCTGTTGGCATTGCAGCGGCAAGCAGGTGTAATTACAGGTCATCAATATAGGAATCCAGACAACCCCTTTAAGGGGGGTTGAGGACCCCACTTACCAGATAGTTATGGAAAATGATTAGCATTGTAGCACGCTTTCAGATTTTATGTTAAATGGGTTGTCCAGCAGGGACTCCTTTTTAGGAAAGGGCTCAGATTGGAATAAAAAATGAAAAGAACGGATACTCCTCTCACCAATACCCCGCTGCACCCATACCTATGGTAACTGCACAGCCATGGTGGATCAAATACCAAATCTCATACAGCAGGACACATAATAACATGGAACCACAGCAGACTCTTTGTGCTGCCGCACAGCTTTAGGCGCATTGTTGTGCTGTGTACATGAGTCTTGTTTGCCAACCAGAGATTTTCTATCTTTGGGGGTCTTTCATGTAAAACCCTGACATAGCTGGACCTGCAGAGGGAAGCATATTTACTTGTTCCACTGCTGCAGCACTGCAGTTCCCTTGTTTCAACAACCGGTTTGACTGGCGCTTCAGCCGATCACTGACTGCAGCAGTGACCTGTTGACAGGAAGTGTCACCGCTGAGGTTAGTGACTGGCTGCAGCAGACATCATGCTAACATGCAGGGACTTGAGTATGGCAGTGGGGAGCAGGTAAGTATGCTTCCCTACACAGGTATAGCCACATGGGGGGGGATCTGCCTGAAAAGCCCATGAAGATGGAAACCACTTTAAGGTCCCCTCTACATATTTGGCTCATTATTGGTGTATTTTCGATAACTGCTTAAACAGAGTTCAGTGAATTATTTAGTTTTGTTTTGGCAAATAACTTAATCATTAATTGAGCAAGACTGGGGAAAAAGTGAAAGTACATATCTAAAGTGCACTTTAGTGTGACATCTGTTCATTTTGTGGTTAGTAACCACTTTAAAGAGGACCTTTCGCCACTCCTGACATGTCTTCTTTAATTACTTCATGTATTCCCCATGTAATAACAATTCTGGAACATCTATTCTTATGGCTCTGTGTTGTGCCATTCCTTTATTATTTCTACTAGAAGTTATGAATGAATTTCTATTAGCCTTCAGTAAGGGTACAGAGGGGTGTTAACCAGTGGGGGGGTGTACCTGCATACACAAACATGGCAGCACTGATTGGAAAGAATGCGTCTGTGCAGGTACACACCCCAAACTTGTTACCACCCCTCTGTACCCTTATTGAAGGCTAATAGCAATTCAATTATTACTTTTAGCAGGAATAATAAAGGAACAACACAACATAGTGATAAGAATAGTTTCTCCATAATTCCCACATTTTTACGTGGGGAATGCATGAAACTATTAAAACAGGCATGTCAGGAGTGGTGAAAGGTCCTCTTTAAAAAAAAAAAAGAGAGAGGTAATGGTATGTAGTTTGCATTTGTATGCTTAGTGTGTGTTAATTATAAACCATGCATGAATAAAGATTAATTTGTGCATTGCCCTTTGAAGTTGATGGACTGGAACTGCATTTGTGCCTTTCAGCCTTTAACATATCGGAGTAGTTTTATTCATTTGAGGGTCCTCTGTAGATACTGTATTCTACATTTCTATGCAGTACACACAAAGTCTCAGTACCACCCTGCGGGAGCTAAAAAGTGCATTAGCATGTAATATTTTTATTATTTTAAATTGCATTACTGCTTTATTCACTGCATATAAACTTAATGTTCCTAATGTAAATTTTGACAACCTTGTGTGAGCCCGTCTGGCACTACAAGGCAACATCACGATGCCTCCCTAAACCACACTGTGTACCTGAACAACAGGTTTGTTTGGTTCTGCATTGCAGTCACAGTAGATTTGCACCAGCCCTTTTTTTCCGTGCTACTTTGTCTTTTGCGTTACACACATTGGGTGTCGTATACTAAAGACATGCGTTTCACTGGTCTGGTGTATGTAGTACACAAGTACAAAATCAGGAATATCTCAATTGTATAGCTCTGTAGATGTTATTTAAAGGGAATCTGTCACTAGCATATTAGCAAAATTTTTTTTTTTATGAATCCATGTGTAATAAAGTACCTTATATCCATATGTCTTGTTCTTTTTATTGTGAGTCTTGTCATTTCTTCAAAAAAACGCTTCTTATGATATGCAAATTAAGCTGTAAGGAGCCCAGAGGGGCGTTATTCTTTCTCCACGGTGCCCAGGAACGCCCTCTGAAGTGCCGTGGCCGCCTAAATTTGATATCGAATAACTCCTCCAAGTTCAGCTAATCGCCTCCCAGAGGCGAGGCTAAGTGCGCCCCCCCCTCCCCCCAGCGCCGCGCTCAGCGGCAAACACCCCCGATCCTCCTCTCGCCTGCAACCGAAATCCCGCGCAGGCGCAGTGCCGGCGATTTAGCTGGCTGAGGAAACAGCGAACACGTCACTGGGATCGGCGCATGCCCAGTGGCGCTGTTGAAGCTGTTGCCCTCAGTAGTCTTATCATAGCGCAGGCCCAGGAAATCGCCGGCACTGCGCCTGCGCGGGATTTCGGTTGCAGGCGAGAGGAGGATCGGGGGTGTTTGCCGCTGAGCGCGGCGCGGGGGGAAGGAGCACTTAGCCTCGCCTCTGGGAGGCGATTTAGCTGAACTTGGAGGAGTTATTAGTTTTCAAATTTAGGCGGGCATGGCACTTCAGAGGGGCGTTCCTGGGCACCGTGGAGAAAGAATAACGCCCCTCTGGGCTCCTTACAGCTTAATTTGCATATCATAAGAAGCGTTTTTTTTTGAAGAAATGACAAGACTCACAATAAAAAGAACAAGACATATGGATATAAGGTACTTTATTACACATGGATTCATAAAAAAAAAAAATTGCTAATATGCTAGTGACAGATTCCCTTTAAGAACTGTCTCATTAATTTCACAGGAACTAATTATTGTCATCTCTGGGACTGTAGAATATTCACTTCATTGCGCGCATACACTTTGTAATTAGCTCTGTCAATTAGGGGCTATTCAAACGACTGTGTGCCTCCGGGTCTGTGCGGCTCCGCTGCAAAAGATAGGACGTGCGGATTATGGACCAAGTGATGTCAATGGGACCACATCGCAATGTGGGGTCCACATAGCTGGTATCTATATCTGGCAGGTCTGCCGTTTGCAGTTGGCCTTGTGAATAGAGTTGAGCAAACCCGAACTTTAGGGTTTTCGGCACCTGAACATTTACGTAAAAGTTTGGGTTCAGTGATTTTTATGGCGCTTTTTGAAAGGCTGCAAAGCAGCCAATCAACAAGCGTCATACTACTTGCCCCAAAAGACCATCATAGCCATGCCTACTATTGGCATGGCTGTGATTGGCCTACTGCAGCATGTGACCCAACCTCTATTTAAGCTGGAGTCACGTAGCGCCGCCCGTCACTCTGCTCGGATTAGTGGAGGGAGAGGCTGCAGCTGCTGTGAGGGAGAGATCAGGGAGAAATCTTATGAAGAACTGGTTTATGTACTCAGCGATCTACAGAAAAAGTGTTTTGTGGATGCAGTGCACAATTTTTTTAAGCCTGCCCTGAGCCGACTACTGCTGAAAACAAACTTTTTTTTTTCTTCAGTTAGTCAATATGAATACATGATCGGCAGCCATTTTATGCAACGATAGTGCACCAGCATAGGCTATCTGCAAGTCCAGAACTACAGCTTTGGCATACTGGGGTGAAAAAACCCTCTAATATACTGCACATCTGGGATTAGAGAAGCATAAGTGACTGTCACATTTGGGACAGAAATACAGCTTTTTGGTTAGGGTGAAAAAAAACTTAATATACTGCACATCTGGGATTACACATGCATAAGTGACTGTCACATTTAGGCCATAAATACGGCTTTTTTCATACTGGGGGGGGAAAAAAGCCTCTGATGTACTGCACATCTAGGATTAGACGTGCATAAGTGACTGTCACATTTAGGCCAGAAATACGGCTTTTTAGTTGCTGGGGTGAAAAAACCTCTGATATACTGCACATCTGGGATAAGACGTGCATAAGTGAGTGTCACATTTAGGCCACAAATACCGCTGTCATATAGAGTTAAAAAAAAATAGAGTGCAATACCCTACATCAGGGTTTATATTGGCGGTTAATTATTTTTAACATACTTAACCACTTTTTACTTTCCTTTGTGAACGCTAACTATGAAGCAAACATCTAAAAAAGGGTCGTGGTGGTGTTGGTGGAGCCTCTGGTGCAGGGAGAGGACGTGGCCGTTCTGCCACAGCTACACGTCCTACTGAACCTACTACCTCAGGTTCCAGTAGCCGCCAGAATCTACAGCGATATTTGGTCGGGCCTAATGCCATTCTAAGGATGGTAAGGCGTGAGCAAGTACAGGCGCTAGTCAATTGGGTGGCCGACAGTGGATCCAGCACGCTCACATTATCTCCCACCCAGTCTTCTGCAGAAAGCGCACAGGTGGCGCCTGAAACCCAAGCCCATCAGTCTGTCACATCACCCCCGTGCATATCGGGGAACCTGTCTGAGCCTCAAGTCATGCAGCAGTCTCTTATGCTGTTTGAAGACTCTGCTGGCAGGGTTTCCCAAGGGCATCCACCTAGCCCTTCCCCGGGGGTGGAAGACATAGAATGCACTGACGCACAACCACTTATGTTTCCTGATGAGGACATGGGAATACCACCTCAGCGCATCTCTGATGATGACGAAACACAGGTGCCAACTGCTGTGTCTTTCTGCAGACCGAAAAGGATGTCAAGGAGGAAGACTGGGTGGAAGACGATGCAGGGGACGATGAGGTCCTAGACCCCACATGGAATGAAGATCGTGCCACTGACTTTCAGAGTTCGGAGGAAGAGGCAGTGGTGAGACCGAGCCAACAGCGTAGCAAAAGCGGGAGCAGGGTGCAAAAGCAGAGCAGCCGTCGCCAATACAGTTCGCCTGCTACTGGCCACCGTCAACAGGGACCGAGCACACCAAAGGCAGCTTCAAGGAGTTCCCTGGCATGGCACTTCTTCACACAATGTGCTGACGACAAGACCCGAGTGGTTTGCACACTGTGCCATCAGAGCCTGAAGTGAGGCATTAACGTTCTGAACCTTAGCACAACCTGCATGACCAGGCATCTACATGCGAGACACGGGCTGCAGTGGAGTAAGCACCTTCAAAACCAAGAAAGGGCTCAGGCCCCTCCTGCTCCCTCTAATGCTGCTGCCTCCGCCTCTGGAGGAAAGTTGGCACCTGCCACCCAGCAAACAGAGGATGTGCCACCAACAACACCACCTCCGTCACCAAGCATCTCCACCATGTCACACGGAAGCGTTCAGCTCTCCATCTCACAAACCTTTGAGAGAAAGCGTAAATTCTCACCTAGCCTCGATCCCTGGCCCTGAATGCCAGCATTTCTAAACTACTGGCCCTTGAAATGCTGTCATTCAGGCTGGTGGAGACGGACAGCTTCAAACAGCTCATGTCGCTTGCTGTCCCACAGTACGTCGTTCCCAGCCGCCACTACTTCTCCAAGAGAGCCGTGCCCTCCCTGCACAACCAAGTATCGGATAAAATCAAGTGTGCACTGCGCAACGCCATCTGTGGCAAGGTCCACCTAACCACAGATACGTGGACCAGTAAGCACGGCTAGGGATGCTATATCTCCCTAACTGCACACTGGGTAAATGTAGTGGCGGCTGGGCCCCAGGCGGAGAGCTGTTTGGCACACGTCCTTCCGCCGCCAAGGATCGCAGGGCATCATGGCTTCCTCCTCCTCTTCTACCACCTCCTCATCCGGTCAGCGACAGACCTTCACCACCAACTTCAGCACAGCCAGGGGTAAACGTCAGCAGGCCGTTCTGAAACTGATGTGTTTGGGGGACAGGCCCCACACCACGCAGGAGTTGTGGCGGGGTATAGAACAACAGACCGACAAGTGGTTGCTGCCAGTGAGCTTCAAGCCCGGCCTGGTGGTGTGCGATAATGGGCGAAATCTCGTTGCAGCTCTGGGACTAGCCGGTTTGACGCACATCCCTTGCCTGGTGCATGTGCTGAATTTGGTGGTGCAGAAATTCATTCACAACTACCCCGACATGTCAGAGCTGCTGCATAAAGTGCGGGCCATCTGTGCGCGCTTCCGGCGTTCTCATCCTGCTGCCGCTCGGCTGTCTGCTCTACAGCGTAACTTCGGCCTTCCCGCTCACTGCCTCATATGCGACGTACCCACCAGGTGGAACTCCACCTTGCACATGCTGGAGAGACTGTGCGAGCAGCAGCAGCTCATAGTGGAGTTTCAGCTGCAGCACGCACGGGTGTCGCACTGCGGAACAGCACCACTTTACCACCAATGACTGGGCCTCCATGCGAGACCTGTGTGCCCTGTTGCGCTGTTTCGAGTACTCCACCAGTGGCGATGACGCCGTTATCAGCGTTACAATACCACTTCTATGTCTCATTGAGAAAACACTTAGGGCGATGATGGAAGAGGATGTGGCCCAGGACGAGGAGGAAGAGGGGTCATCTCTAACACTTTCAGGCCAGTCTTTTAGAAGTGGCTCAGAAAGAGGATTTTTGCAACAGCAGAGGCCAGGTACAAATTTGGCCAGCCAGGGCCCACTACTGGAGGAGGAGGATGAGGATGAAGCATGTTCACAGCGGGGTGGCATCCAACGCAGCTTGGGCCCATCACTGGTGCGTGGCTGGGGGGATACGGAGGACGCAGACGATACGCCTCCCACAGAGGACAGCTTGTCCTTACCTCTGGGCAGCCTGGCACACATGAGCGACTACATGCTGCAGTGCCTGCGCAAAGACTGCAGAGTTGCCCACATTTTAACGTGTGCTGACTACTGGGTGGCCACCCTGCTGGATCCCCGTTACAAAGACAATGTGCCGTCCTTAATTCCCTCACTGGAGCGTGATTGGAAGATGCGCGACTACAGGCGCACGCTGGTAGACGCGCTCCTGAGAGCATTCCCGACTGACGCCGGGGGACAAGTGGAAGCACAAGGCGAAGGCAGGGGAGGAGGAAGAGGTCGCCAATGCAGCTGTGTCAGCGCCAGCACCTCAGAAGGCAGGGTTAGCATGGCCGATGGCCGACGCGTGGAAAAGCTTTGTCACCTCGCTGCAACAACTGGCCCCAACTGCTGATATGGAGCGTGTTAGCAGGAGGCAGCATTTGAACAACATGGTGGAACAGTACCTGTGCACACGACTACACGTACTGACTGATGGTTCTGCCCCATTCAACTTCTGGGTCTCCAAATTGTCCACATGGCCAGAGCTTGCCCTGTATGCCTTGGAGGTGCTGGCCTGCCCTGCAGCCAGTTTACTCTCTGAACGTGTATTTAGCACGGCAGGAGGCGTCATTACAGACAGACGCAGCCGCCTGTCCACAGCCAACGTGGACAAGCTCACGTTCATTAAAATGAACCAGGCTTGGATCCCACAAGACTTGTCTGTACCTTGTTCAGAATAGACATTTATACCACCATCAAACATACATTCTTGTACTCAAGTCAAGTGCAATGATTTTTATTTTTATTTTATTATAATTTTTTTTTATTTGTCCCAATATTTTGGGGGCTACCTACCCCAATAAAAAAAAAACATTGTTGGCTAACTCCGCCTCCTCCATTTCTGCCTCCACCTACAATACCACATTCACCGCCTCCTCAACCTCCGACTCCATATCCACCTCCTTCTCTGAGTTGCAGGTTAATAATTTGTAATTTTTCGTTATGTTATTTCATTTTAAGTTATTTCCCTATCCACATTTGTTTGCAGAGCAGTTGCCATGCTCTTAAGCACATTTTACTGCCTTTTACATCCCTCTAGCCTTTTCAAGGACTATTTTAGAGCCATTTTAATTTAAAAAAAAGTGCCAATTTTAGTGCCCTAAATTGAAAAAATTCTTATTTTCAATTGTCGGGTGACATTTTACCATTTTTATACAAACCCCTGCTGTGCCTGGGTGACAGGGAACTAAATCTCTCAAAATCCTCTGTTGTATTGCTGGGTGACATGAACCCCCTTTTGCCGTGAATGAACCCCTGCTGTGCCTGGGTGACAGGGGCCTAAATCTCTCAAAATTCTCTGTTGTATTGCTGGGTGACATGAACCCCCTTTTGCCGTGAATGAACCCCTGCTCTGCATTGCTGACAGGGGCCTAAATCTCTCAAAATCCTCTGTTCTATTGCTGGGTGACATGAACCCCCTTTTGCCGTGAATGAACCCCTGCTGTGCCTGGGTGACGGGCCTAAATCTCTCAAAATCCTCTGTTCTATTGCTGGGTGACATGAACCCCCTTTTGCCGTGAATGAACCCCTGCTCTGCACTGCTGACAGGGGCCTAAATCTCTCAAAATCCTCTGTTGTATTGCTGGGTGACATGAACCCCCTTTTGCTGTGAATGAACCCCTGCTCTACATTGCTGACAGGGGCCTAAATCTCTCAAAATCCTCTGTTCTATTGTTGGGTGACATGAACCCCCTTTTGCCGTGAATGAACCCCTGCTGTGCCTGGGTGATGGGCCTAAATCTCTCAAAATCCTCTGTTCTATTGCAGCGTGACATGAACCCCCTTTTGCCGTGAATGAACCCCTGCTGTGCCTGGGTGACTGGGGCCTAAATCTCTCAAAATCCTCTGTTGTATTGCTGGGTGACATGATCCCCCTTTTGCCGTGAATGAACCCCTGCTGTGCCTGGGTGACGGGCCTAAATCTCTCAAAATCCTCTGTTGTATTGCTGGGTGACATGAACCCCCTTTTGCTGTGAATGAACCCCTGCTCTGCATTGCTGACAGGGGCCTAAATCTCTCAAAATCCTCTGTTCTATTGCTGGGTGACATGAACCCCCTTTTGCCGTGAATGAACGCCTGCTCTGCATTGCTGACAGGGAACTAAATTTAGTGAAAACATCTGTTACTGATCGGAAGATGCGCGACTATAAGCGCACGCTGATGATAGCATTCCCACCTGACAGCGGGGGCACAGTGGAAGCACAAGGCGAAGGCAGAGGAGGAGGAAGAGGTCGCCAACGCAGCTGGGGCACCACCAGCACCTGAGAAGGCAGGGTTAGCATGGCCAAAATGTGGAAAAGCTTTGTCAGCCTTGGAGGTGCTGACCTGCCCTGCAGCCAGTGTATAGTGTGAACGTATGTTTAGCACGGCAGAGAGCATTATCACAGGCCGCAGCCAATGTGGACAAGCTTACGTTTATTAAAATGAACCAGGCATGGATCCCACAGGACTTGTGCAGAATAGACATTTATACCAGCCTTAACCATCCATTCTTCTACTCAAGTGCACTTATTCTTTTTTCTGTATTTTATGTTATTTTAAGTAATTTCCCTATCCACATTTGTTTGCAGAACAGTTGTCATGCTCTTAAGCACATTTGATGCCTTTTGGAACCCTCTAGCTCTTTCCAAGACTATTTTAGAACCATTTTAGTGCCCAAAAGTTAGGGTCCCAATTGACTTCAATGGGGTTCGGGGTCAAGTTCGGGTCCCGAACCCGAACATCCAGGTGTCCGCTCAACTCTACTTGTGAATAACCCCTACATAGATACCCAAAATTGTACACAGTATTCAGTGTACAGTCTGACAAATGATTTCTATAGAGATTAAACAATTTTCTTCTTATTTGTATCTGTGTGTGTTTTGATGCATCTCATGATTTTATTTGCCTTGGCCTTGGTTGCTAAAGTTGTTTACTGTCCACTAGTATCCACACAAGTCTTTTTTTGAGTGTCAGTTTTACCATTTATCACATAGTTTCCCTTTGTATCAGTGGAATGTTCATAAGAATACACTATGTGCTCGGCTCTACTTGCTGACATATAAACCCAAAAATATAAACTCCCTGACCTAGAGGTTGGATTTACTATAAAATCTTATTTTACAGAACCAATTAGTTTAGCAAGAATATTCGGTGACAAGTACTGTTCTTGTTCCGATGCATTATACAAAAGCACACATGAAAAGAAAGGCCGGCACCCTGATTAATATGAATTAAAAACACTTAAAATGGCATAAAAATGCTTTTTATTATTTTTGAAGTGTTTTTAATGTGTATGTGGTGCCTGTTGTTTCTTTGCGTGTGTACTTTTTATAATATACAGTAAGTATACTTGTATAAAGCACACTAGGCGTGCCCTCCAGTGTTGCTTTGGTTGTGTCTACTAAAATATGATCTGGTCTTATCCTCTAAGAAAATATTCTTGATCTCAAGAGACCTGACGTGTTTCCACCCTTAACGTTTATACAGCTTATATCTGTCTTCTGTAGAAAATCAGACAACACTTGGGGGATGGGTGTGCCTGAAATAATAAAATAATAAATCATTTTTTACTTAGTCGACCCTGAACCATCGCTTCAGCTCTCCTGCCCAGGCTCTGCAGCCTGGCTGCAGCGGTGACAACATGTGACTGCAGTAGCCAATCATTGGCTTCAGCAGTGCACTGCTTGAGGTCAGGTATTGCCTACAGCGGTCATGTAATGTCTCTGATGCACCCGGATCAACAGAGCCTGGTACAGAGAAACCACAGTGGCAGAGTGTCCTCCTGAAACTGGACAGCCACTTTTAATGAAAAAAGAGGAAAGGCAATATGGCAGACACAGTAGTGCCAATCTTGTAGTCTGATCACAAATGCTCAGTTTAGCTAGAGATGGATGTGCTTACTCACCAAAGCTGTGTGCACCGACCCTGTACAGTCCACACGGTTCTGTATTCTCTGATCCATAGATACTCAATGTGCGTCCTCTAGAACCAATAGAAATAAATGAGAACACTTTTTTTTATTTATTTTTTTACATTTACAGGCTAGAAATTTGCATAGTTTTGGTTCTGTTATCAGCAGCGGGTTCAGTATCCAGAAAGAGAATTCTCTGTGATTTAAACAGCCTGGAGACTCCAGTCTAATACAGTTTACCTACACTAATCCATTGGAGCAAACAGATATGTGCAGCAACTTCTGGAGTTATGCATGGAGTTACTCACAGATTGCATGGAGTATGCAGAACGCACATCACAGGTAATCTGAATGTATTTCCAAATCAGATCTCCAAGATACAAAAGGACAGGAGAAAAAGTTGACCCAAAAGTATATATACACATACATTTAACCAGGTGATGGAACTGAACAAGAAGTGGCTCTGTACCACTGCAGACGCCGGACACATATGGACAGACTGCTTTACAGATTGCATCATAACATATTGGCAGTCTGCTCATATCTATTGGGCCCATATATATGTATCAACTATAAGTCAGCTGAGATACATTTGAAGCACCACTAAGTCGCCTTCAATACCGGACCCTGGCAATATAATCTGTATTGGATATATACGTCTCTTTATATGTCACAGTCGGAGGCCAGCTGTAACCAGGTGGCTGCCATTATAGGAATACTACCCACGTCTATGATATGCAAGTAGACAACTTTCTATCAATGTCATATACTATCATTTCAAATATCATTTAGATATTAAGGCACTACTTATACCCCTATCATTTTGTATGTAATTTGTCCCCTGAGGAACCCAAAGACAACAAGGATGAAACGCGTTGGAGTGAGGGAGTCATCAATTTAGATGGCACCCTAATGTTTCTTGTATTTAAGGGATATTGGTGTCACCAATTTTGGTTGACGCGAAACACTCTGCTATATTAGAGGATGGTTTCTTTGTTCTATTTGATTATTGACAATGAGAATATACGATCACAATCAGGAGATGGATTGATTACTACATTACCTATCTCTGGATCTTTGTCTTATAATATCTATATATATCTTTCATAGTATATTTGTTTTTGTTTTTTTTGCAATTAGTCACTAGATATCCTAATAATGGTTTATTAATAGGATAGCATATATCAGCTATTAGGGACATCCCTAATCAGGGCCATCCTAGGGTATCCAGGAGGTTCCTGATACGGGATCGCCCCTATCGGGGCGGCTATTCCGTTTATAGGCAGGGCATAACTAGTGAGAGGGTCAGCTATAGGGAGAGAGCCCATAGCTTATTACTAGGCCCCATCCCTGCTATACACTAACCCTATTATCAAGTACTAACCCAGCGCTATTGCTCCATTTTTTATGTTTGTTTATTATTTTGTTCTATGTTGGAGGGTCTTTTGTGTATATTTTAGATAAATATTAAAAGCTAAGTTTTAAAGGGACTCTGTCACCACTTTCTAACCCCCCCTTTTAAAAGTATTGTTCTCTCCATGGCGCCCTTGTGATTACAAAGGTGTTGTTATAACATAAATTAGCCGTCTCGTTTTGATAAAAATACCTTTTATCTAACCTGTCAATCTTGTGGATAAGGTGCCCAGGGCGTTTCTGAAGGTCTGAAGCTGCCGCCCGCCGCCGCCGTTGGTGCCCAGCTCCTCCCCTGATCCTTTCAGCGCCGCCTGAATGTAAAGAAATCCGCCTCCGGCTCCGGCTCTCGCTCAGTGCCCCCTCCTCCTTTTCAAAGATCCCGCGCGTGCGCACAGGCCTGTGCCTGATGCGCCCGTGCGGACATTTAGAATCAGCCTCATTGAGCGAAGTGCGCATGCGCGCACTTCGCTCAACCTTCTCATAAGACGAGCACAGGCCTGTGCGCACGCGCGGGATCTTTGAAAAGGAGGAGGGGGCACTGAGCGAGAGCCGGAGCCGGAGGCGGATTTCTTTACATTCAGGCGGCGCTGAAAGGATCAGGGGAGGAGCTGGGCACCAACGGCGGCGGCGGCGGGCGGCAGCTTCAGAGCTTCAGAAACGCCCTGGGCACCTTATCCACAAGATTGACAGGTTAGATAAAAGGTATTTTTATCAAAACGAGACGGCGAATTTTTGTTATAACAACACCTTTGTAATCACAAGGGCGCCATGGAGAGAACAATACTTTTAAAAGGGGGGGTTAGAAAGTGGTGACAGAGTCCCTTTAAGGGTGGTAGCATGTGAATTTAAGTACTAGATTTTGCCATTTTATACTAATCAATACCTTCAGACGGGTTATAGTCTGTACTGTGATACTCTCTCAAGAAGTGGAGATGTACAGATTATTTTAGAATGATTCTTTAGGATAAAATGTTTAATTTTCATGTTATTATCCTGCAGCTAGGGAAAGGTTAATGTCTATGAAATCATTTTAAATGGGTTGGAGTAATAATACTAAACGTCTGCCACATTTAATGCCAAAGTGAGTACAGATTTCCTACTGTTGTGTAGATCAACTGTACCTGGTCATGGGGATTGCAATAAAGGGGCATTAGATTTATGGCTGACAAACACTTGTCAGTGCTTGGAAGGTCACTTTGCAATATCACATACACCTTTGTGACCCTTCATAGCTGTAAATGCCTTTCCTTTGCCTTGATGATCACTTCTTGCATTTTGTTTGAGATAAGCCTTGAGGATGCTTCTGAAATAGTACTTGATCGAGTTTGCAGGTAACGGAGCAATAGAGACTCTATTCAAGACATATTAAAACATTTGGAAAGAACAGGACTGACCGTAAGAGGTTGCTTTGCATGCTCTTCTAGATATAGTGATGTCTGCTGTGGCACATGCTCAATATATCTGTGAAGCCAATGTCCATAACAGAGATTGTAGCACACATGGGAAAGAACAGTGCATGCGTGGGATTTTCAAGCAGGATTCAAGTTGTGTCTGAAGAGAAGTGTTGGGGTGGGCCTAACAAGTGAAACCTGGATCACTTGCTGGGATTGGGAACAAAACCACAGAAAATAATGCACGAACAATAGATGAAAACATTATATATGGACTAAGCCCTCATTCTGATATAACATCTGAGATTCTCAGATATATATAATATATTTTGATCAAAACTCATCTGTGCCCACCTACGAGTCCCAAGGTGGTCTCAGTCAGGCAGGTCCTACTCTAAACCTACCTATGCTGTTGTGGATCTACATTCAGGAGAGCAGACCCTGCACATATAGTGTGCTGCTCCTAGTTATTGTACCTCTTTTTTTATCAAAACCCGGAAGCGCTCACTTCTGGGTTTTTGTAGGACCTGCCTGACTGAGACCACCTTGGCACCGGTAGGCGGGCACAGATGTGTTTTGATCAAAATATATTGTCTGAGAATCTCAGATTTTATATCAGAGTGAAGGCTTAGTCCATATATAATGTATGCATATATTGTGTTAGTGCATTATTTTCTGTGATTTTTTTTCATAAATGTAGCCATGCACATCTGCATTTTCATTATATCGTGCTGGATGTTTTTTTTTATATCTTTTCTGTGAATTTTTGCTGGGATTGGAAACACCCTCTGGCACTTGCTGTCTAATTTGCATGCAAGATAAGTTATTTTTCTCAGCGAAAGAGAGGCTATGAAGGGATGCAAAGGAATGAGGGAACATGTTGCTAGTGAATCGACCATTTTTATTTATTTATTTTTTCCATTATGCCATTCACTGTATGGGATAATTATTTTTTATTTTTTTATTTTATTATTTAATTACCGTATTTTTCACCCTATAAGATGCACCGGCCCATAAGACGCACCTAGGTTTTGGAGGAGGACAATAATAAAAAAAGATTTTCCATTACACCCTCAGATCAGACCTCAGCGAACAGCCCCAATCAGACCCCCATCAGACCCCCAATGTTAATAAGACCCCAATAAGTCATGTGAATGACCCCCAATCAGACCTCAGACCCCAATCAGACTTCATAGCAGCCCCCACTGCCTCTCATATTGGCCCCCAGCAGCCCCTATTGCCTATCAGCCCTCTATTGCCCCCATTGCCTCTTATGTTGTCACCATTGCTTTTCATATTGTCCCCATTGCCTCTCATATTGTCCCCATTGCCTCTCATATTGCCCCCATTGCCTCTTATATTGCCCCCGGCGCCTCATATTTAATAAAATAAATAAATCACTTACCTCTCCTGCTCCTGGAAGCCGCCGCTCCTCTCCTCCAGCGCGCTCTGTCTTCCGGCTGTGCTGTGAAGGCTGCGCACAGCATGAGATCACAGAGCATAATGGAAGCGCTCATTAGTATTTTCCCCATAAAATGCAGGGGCATTTCCCCCCCACTTTTGGGGGGAAAATACGGTAGTAAGGCATTTTTTTTTAAAGTCTTTATTTACTCAGGCATTTTCACATGTGACAATGCCCATGATGTTATTTTTTTATGATTTATTTTGATTTGGGGGAATGGGGGTGGTTTGAAAATTTATACTTTTTTATTTATTTTATTTTTTATATTTTTCAAAACTTTTTTTTACCTTTTTTCTTTTTTACTTTTGGTTAGGTCCCCAATTGGACCCCATCTTGCAATCATCAGATTGCAATTTGTATAGAATCATGGAATTTGCTCTTTTATTATATACAGAATTTACTATATTACACTTCAGTGCTGCTACCTGCTTGCCTGAACTGTAATATACAAGTAATGAGTCTGGAAGCCTAGAACAGGCTCAGGCTGATTACTGCAGTGGAACGCCTTCACCGATCTCCGCTGGGGAAGGCATTTCTTACCCGGAAGCGCTCGCTTCTGGGTTTTAGCCCTCTCAGACACCGTGGTCACATTTAACCACGGCATCTGAGAGGCTAAATGTCTGATTGTAGACATTAGCGACGGGTGTTTGCTGTTTGCTATGGCGATTGCTCCACTCCTCAGCGGGCACCATCTATAAAGACCTGACATCCACCATACATGTTAAATAGACATTTAATAATTACTATTACTTAGCTTATGGTAGCACCAATGTTACTTTGTATATCACAATTTAGTCATGTGACAATCCATCCCACCCTTCTCCCCATTCCACACCCACAAAGCAACCTATAATTAAATCACAACTCTATAATGTATAAGAATTATAGCCTAAATACTTTGAGATGGTTGAATCACTGCCTAGATTTATTTTTAGTGTTATGAAGCTGAAACACCCATGTAATATTGCAGTCATTTTGTCCATGCAGTATTTGCCTCTAAATTCCTGACACCTACAGTCATGAGAAAAAACAAAGTACACCCTCACGTTTCAGGACATACTAAAAAAAAATCTGGTCCTTAGACTGTTAATACAACCTGAGATGAACAACAACACTGGACAAATTACACTGTGTCATTATTTAACCAACACTATGCCATACTGTGTGTGAACGATTAAAGGGGGTGCCCACTTTCTTGTCGCTGTTCCGATGTGTTTGTAAGGTGACTATAAGTCACTTACTAATTTAGCCATTGTTGAAATTCTGTGCTATTTTCTATATTTAGTATGGTATGCCCCTTGTTGGCCAAGTCCTTTGTTCTATTCGGGTCTTGTCCATAAACTGTCATGTGACCAGGAATATCACCTCCATGTAATGTCTCCTCCATTCAAATATGCTGCACCTGCCATCTGCACTTTCACTGTTGGAAGTTTAGTTCAGGTGTAGTGTGAATGGAGGAGGCTGACTGACGTGTATGGTCACATGACCCTCAGTCACATGACCCTCCTATCTTAATAATAGGACATCTATGCTGACAGCAGTGGCGTGCTGGGGGAATAGGGCCGTCCTTCTTCTGTGCCAGCTATGAAGGGGGCGCTACAGCGCATGTTGCAGACTGCATGCTGTCTCCTCTTTGGGAACACCTCTTCTCCAGATCCAGCCCAGTCCTCTGCTCACCTCCCCCCAGCTATCTAGCAGTGAGCAGAGGACTGGAGAGTAGGTGAGACTACATACAACCTTACATTCTATCTAAGGCAGTGATTGGCAAACTGCAGCTCTCCAGCTGTTGTAAAACTACAAATCCCATCATGCCCTGCTGTAGGCTGATAGCTGTAGGCTGACTGGGCATACTGGGAGTTTTAGTTTTACAACAGCTGGAGAGCCGTAGTTTGCCCATCCCTGATCTAAAGGCAACAGCTCACCATCTACAGTAAGCACTGCAGGACCTTTTGTGATGTCACAGTCACATGATCAAGGTTCTTCAGCCAAGCGCTACACAAGAGGGGGACTAAACTATGGGGGAATAGGGTGTCATGTGTAGTGTTGATCGAGAGACCCGTTTCCGTATAGTATTCAAATATATGGGCTTCACGGAGAGGAAGTTTGTTATGTCCGAAGTTTCGCAAGACATTATAAAATAAATTCAGACTTTGATTATTCAAATTAAAAATAATTAAAAAAAAGACAGTTATCCGCAAAACACAGATACCAGCTATGTGCCTTCCGGCTCATAATAGAACTGCCCTACCTTTGTCTGTAATATGGACAATGACAGGACATGTTCTATTTTTTTGCGGAACGGCCATGTGAACATACGGAAACGGAGAGCACACAGAGTAAATTCAGTTTTTTTATGCGGACCCATTGAAGTAAATGGTTCTGCATACGGGCCGAGAGCTGTGCATAAATGAAGACCCGCAAATCTCAACAAACTGAAGCAGCATTGTAAAGAAAAGAGGCCCAAAATTTCTCCACGACGATGTGAGAGGTGGTTCTACAAGTTATTGATTTGTGGAGTGTACTTGGTTTTTCACACATGGCTTTTCCATTTTGGATTCATCTTTCTGGAATAAATGGTGAAACAGTGAAGTTTGATGTGTGTTGTTGTTCAACTGAGGTTGTATTTGCCTAATATTAAGACCTTCTAAGGACCAGATTATTATTTTTTTTTTATGTCTTTCTGCACAAAACCATACAATTTCAAAAAGATTGTATTTGGTTTTTCTCATGATTGTACATTACTGTGCCTGTTTGGTTTAGGTGATATCAGAGGGCAGTTGGACTGTACACCCAGACATAGGATTGTCTAAATCAACAGGATCCAATGGCCATATTTAGGAAAAAATTTGCACATTTTCTTAAACTTTTGTGGTAATATAGGTGTTTAGGCACTACAATTGGTCCATATGTTGCCATTTAGACTTTAACTTTTTATGTTTACTGTGAAAATGTATGTCAGCTTGACTCAACTAATAATTTATTCTTTCTGCCAGCCAACCTGGTTGGCAAATTGTGGCATTGCTATGTAATCAACATGTAACTGATAATTGCTACTCGCAAACATAGATGTAGAAGGATTAACGCTGCAATAATTTAAGGAACTGTCTGCACACAGAAAATGGAAATCCACCACTGTAATAACTTCACATTAATATTCAGAGCCACCATTGGGGCTTCCGTTTCACTTTTCAGTATTTTCACACAGTCTGCAGTGTCATTAAAAATACTGGAACTCTGACAGAACCCCCACGGACCTCAGTGGAGTCAATGAAGTCCATCTGGATTGGCCAGAATCCATCAGAGAAAGAATCTGATACAGCTAATGTTATGAGCAGTAGCTACAAAGCTTAGATGACTGCATGAGATGGTCTCATCTACTCCCATCATAAAACTAGGATCAGAGTTTGTGTCTGTCCTATGTGCCTTTCTTAAACCTGGATAATCACATTTGCAATGCATAAACTATATGTGCAGCAAGTCTGGAAGGAGAGACCGAGAGAATGGGAGTGGCAGCACTTATGGTGGTAGTAGTACTCACTGTGGCAGTCCTCACTCTGGTGCTCCCTTGACTATGCAGTGAAGGGAAGGGCGCCCCCTGGTTTGGGGTCTCCTGCCTGGTGGTAGGTGGGGTGCCCTTGGTGTTGGTGGGTTTTGCCGCACAAAGCAGGGATCGCTTTAAGCCTGAGACACAAAGGGGCACATTTAAGACGCTGTGCTTAATAAACCCCTAAGCTGGCAGTGGATCCGCCGAACTTATGAAGAGGCGTTGGCCTCTTCATAACTTCGGCGGATCCTCCGCCAGTTCTACATGTAAGGCAGCTTCCGAGCTGTCTTACATTTAGACTTTTCTACGCCTGAAACAGGCTTAGAAAATGGTAAATGAGATGGGCCTACTGGCCTGTCCCCTTCCCACGCCACCTCCACTTTTTTAGACCTGGCATGAGTGGGGAGAAGTTGCAGATTGCAATCTTTCGCCAGAAATACGCCTAAAATAGGCAGATTTCAGCATCATAAATGATCCCTAAAGTGCATGATAAAGTTACATTAACTCTCTTTAGCATTGAACCATCAAGTCACATACAGCCAATATACATGCATTTGTATTTTCCCAGCACTCTCCCTGTATAGCCACTAAACCTTCTGTTAGTCAGTCAATTTTCTGGCTGCTCTTGCTGCTTTTCCACACAAAGATGGACTTCTGACTACATGCTACCCAGCAGCTCCTAACTAGAGGGGTGGGACCAGCCCACACCCAGTAACTGTCTGTAAGGCCTCTTTCACCCGGGCGTCATGTTTTTTGCTCGGATAAGATGCGGGTGCGTTGTGAGAAAATGTGCGATTTTTCCACGCAAGTGCAAAACATTGTAATGCGTTTTGCACGCGCGTGAGAAAAATCGGCATGTTTGGTACTTAAACCCGAACCCAGACTTCTTCACAGAAGTTCTGGTTTGGGTTAGGTGTTGTGTAGATTTTATTATTTTCCCTTATAACATGGTTATAAGGGAAAATAATAGCATACTTAATAAAGAATACATAGAACAATAGGGCTGGAGGGGTTAAAAAATAATTTAACTCACCTTAATCCACATGCTCGCGCAGCCCGGCTTCTCTTCTGTCTTCATCTTTGCTGTGCACAGGAATAAGACCTTTGATGACGTCACCGCGCTCATCACATGGTCCATCACATGATCCATCACCAGGGTGATGGATCATGTGACGGACCATGTGATGAGCGCAGTGACGTCACCACAGGTCCTTTTCCTGTGCACAGCAAAGATGAAGACAGAAGAGAAGCCGGGCTGCGCGAGCAAGTGGATTAAGGTGAGTTAAATTATTTTTATTTATTTTTTAACCCCTCCAGCCCTATTTTACTATGCATTCTGTATTAAGAATGATATTATTTCCCTTATAACCATGTTATAAGGGAAAATAATAATGATCGGGTCCCCATCCCGATAGTCTCCTAGCAACCGTGCGTGAAAATCGCACTGCATCAGCACTTGCTTGCGGATGCTTGCGATTTTCACACAGCTCCATTCACTTCTATGGGGCCTGCGTTGCGTGAAAAACGCACAAAATAGAGCATGCTGCGATTTTCACTCAACGCACAAGTGATGCGTGAAAATCACCGCTCATGTGCACAGCCCCATAGAAATGAATGGGTCCGGATTCAGTGCGGGGGCAATGCGTTCACCTCACTCATTGCACCAGCGCGGAAATCTGTGTGAAAGGGGCCTAAGGACCACTGGGTCACTGCATATGCACAGGTAATAAGAGGCAGGGATTTCTTGTGGTGTTCTTTTGTTTTCTGTTTCCAGGGTACATGACTATATGGTTGGTGATCCAGACCACAATATTGGCAGCCAGTAGACCTAAGTTTCACTTGGCTGAGAGAATAAAATTATTTCCAGTCTAGGGAATTCTCTGTGAGATAAATACATCTGTAGTAGCTCTTATGTGTCTCCTTTCCTGACCGATTGCTACCATGTATCAGTGTAGATAAAGGTGTACTTAATAAAGAGGCAGGTTGTGCTGATGTTAGGGTGCCCTTGGAGAGAGGTGGCTAAACCATACTTAATCCAATCACCTTTGCTACTGGTTAGTGTGAACATTAACTTGACATGGGAGCTGTATTGCTAGTAAAAGAGGAGATGAGGAAGAGGCTCAAAGGCTCAGGACAGGGAGTATAGAGGAACTTTGTCCTGAGTGCCAGAGCCCAGTACCTTTGGTGGGACTTATCGCGATCTTTGTTGTAGGACCCTTGCGCTCTGTTATGTAAATTAATGGTGTAGGCAAAATATATTAGTCCAGAATGTTGAACTGGCAAAGAAATGCCTAGACTGATGAAATTGTGAGTCAAACTATTCATTGGCAGCAAATGGAGATCTACAAAAATCATGAAAAAGTATACTACACATTGGAACGCTAGTTGTCATACAATGATTGAAAGGGTTGACCCCCACCAGCTTTACATGTGGAAAAATTCATATTCGCCTAATTCCCACCGCTTTGTTGTGGCTCGCTAGCTGTCTTCACTGCAGTGAACGACTGGCTTCAGCAGTGACTTGTCCACAAGTGGCACATCACTGATGGGTCATGTGCATGTCACCAATGAGGCCTTCATTGCTGCAGCAGTGCACGTGACCCCATCCATGCGGAAATTTACAGATTGGAAATGGACGACCAGTGAAGAAAGCCAGGGAGCTAGAATGAAGAGGCAGGTAACAGGCAAGTATGGATTTTTCTTCCACAGGTATAGAAAAAGAAAAGAAATTGCTGGACAACCCTTTTAAATTTAACATAAAACCCCTTTCATTAGGCTATGTTCACACTTTTTGAGAGATGGCTAATGAAAAAAAATAAAGCAGATATCTGCAATGATTGGAAATATGATTACATGATGGCCAGATGTATACCGTCATTTTATCTCCTGGCTATTGTACTCTAGAAGATGAAGTAAGCATTAGAGGAGCCTGTACTACATACAATGATACATACCATTAGAGCATTAACCACATGAGATCATAGTGTTATTAGGCAGCAGTATGGAGTACACGACAGTTTAGTGGGCTGCAGTGCCAGCAGGACTGGTCTTGCCCTATTGTGGAAGTGGAGCAGCACATTCTTAGGCTATGGAATATTACTCATTGCACTGATGATATTAAGATGCTTGTGGTTTAGCAGCTCATGAGCTGAAGTCATCAAGTAGACTCTTCCAGGCTATGACTGTTTATATAGGTTGAGGCAAACCTCCTTACTGTTATACATATACAGTACATGTAAAGTGAAGGGATTGACTAAATACAACTTGCAACTACATAATATACAACTGCATGTTAGCTCATACTGTGCTAATGCTAACCATGCGCCAAATGTAACACCTTTAAATATAACTTTTTGATAATTTTACTTTATTTTCTCTGTTTTGCCTGACATAGCATGAGGGAAGCAGTACACGAGATAGGCATGAAGGAGACATGGGTCTCCTAAGGAGGTAATACAGCAGGGCTGGGACTGCAATCAGGTGTTTATGGGATTCCCTGTGCCTAAAAGACATTTGGCGTCTTTAAATAGTTGGATAACACCTATGGATATTGTGTTAGTTAAAAACTATTGTAATGTGGGTATGGAACCACTGTGTTAACGAACAGATTTGACTAATTCTAGCGGTGTTATCCTGGCAGTCACCTAGTATTCACCCTTTAACTCCTATACAGGCATCTGGACTTCGATGCAGGGAAGCTGCCAGGCAGCTGCCCACTGGAATAGACTCTGTGTGGTTAACAGCTAAACTACATGTTTCAGAGAAGCCAGTGTGGGGCACCAAGGGGTCAAACGGCAAAAGAGTAGAGTATGTGCAATAGAAAAATAGGTCACTGGTCTGGGCAAGCCACATAGGATCAATACGGATAACAGGCACAGGTCAGATCAGGCAGAGAAAGGTCAATTGTGGGTAAATGAATAGAGGTTAGTACACGGACAGACAGAAAAACAGAAAACCTTTGCAGAGAGCTAAACATGCTAAGGAACATTATTGTTCAGGCACCTTCCCACAGGCTGGTAGTCCTGCCCAAAGACCCCAGGACTACCAGCCATTGTCTAGTGAAGATTAGGGCACATGCACGCTGGCCCTTTTAAGAGCCAGAAGGAGCACACATGCGCCATATGGATAGAGGTGTAGAGGTTTTGCCAACAGCAGGCTTCAGCGTGCATGGAGTGACAGAATGGACCCACGGTTGGGCCGCCTGGAAGATGGGGGTAGGAGGCAGGTCTGGAACTCGGGGTAAGTTTAATATGACAGTGTAAGCTCGCAGCTGTAACAATTATCATGTTTGGAAATCCATTATATATCAATGTTATCCAACCAGGCTTTCACGGAATAGTGGCAGGACAAGTTCTGCTGAAGAAAGTACACACACAATGACACTTGGTCCCTGAAGTTCACCATGATAGTTTATCGGAGGTTGGACAATCATTTAATGATTCCCTGTTGCACCTTTCCCCACCAATCCTTTGTTTTCATATTCATAGAGAGAAACAATTCAACTGTGCCCTAGATGAATACATACTTGCCCTACCCCTCATCATACCTCTGAAATCTTGGGTACCTGGACATCCAGTCAAGGGTTTCCCTGTTGGGTTGACCTTCAGTTGTACAATGCTTGGCGCAATGGATCAAAACATTCATAAGAATCTGAGCTGTTAAAGAACATTTGTTAGCCTATTAAGCTAGGCATATTGCCTGTCAGGATACGACCACATGGTGCGGTAGTAATGTGGCTGTGCTGGAGTTGAGCACTGTGTGGTCTTACAGGTCACGGCAGGCCCTAATTGAACTAATGAGGACCGCAATGTTTAGTCTGTCTGCGTTGGTAATGCTCATGTGGCACTCTACCATTAACAATGCACACTGACTAAACAGTGTGGCCCTTATTACTTTAATTAGTGCCCATGTAAGTTGTGACCCAACCGTCTCACCTTCTGGATTGATCATGTTGATTTAAACAATCCATTAGTGTAACACCCCAGAGTGGTATTACTATTCTTTCACTCCGCTACTGTCTTTTATTGCTAACACCAATGTCATGCTTGTATTTATTTCCAGGTCCTTCACCATTGTACATTGATAATATTGTTATGCAACTGCTTTGTTCATGTAATATGCCTGGTTCACCAGCAGGCGGCAGCGTATATGGCAGAGATATCTTTAGTCGGAATGGAACTCCCCATTCCATTCTCCCCCCTTTGGGCAGAAGTAGGCCAGTCCTGCTTCCTACCAGAAGGGAGGGGTTGCAGTTCTAGTTTATTCCAGTTTAGATTCCATATTGGAACACAGAAGATCTGAAAGAAGTGGCAGCCAGAGGAAATAGTTCTTTGGCTGGAGCAGGAGCCACCAAAGGGAAGTAGCTTGTAGAGCACCTGGACTCCATGCTAATTTACTTTACTGAGGAGAGGACTTACTTACGTACCTCACAGTAGACCTACCTACAGCACTGGGCTTGGAGCTGTCGACTGATAAACTTATAGGTGCAGGATAATGGCAGACAACTCATCTTTGAGGATCCACGTGACGCCCACCGCCACTTCCAACTGGACCATGAGAACTGAAGCCTGTTCCATCATACACCTCTCCATGCTCATGATCTTACCAACATTGGAGGCCCACGGGTCTCACTACCCCCGCAGTAATAGACTGCGTGGTGTTGTCTCAATTTTACTGAGGCTCACCTTTGTTAGCACTAATGTGAAATTGTTTCTATGGTTTTTGACATGTTTTGTTTTCTTTATTGCCCACTTATCGCCTCTTGTTCTTTTTCTCCAGGGATTTGGCAGCAGCACGCGGACCCCTGAGCACTCCATCTCGGTCTTCCAATTCTTTTCTCTGTCGCTGCTGGGATGACGGGGAATGGTCAGTTATGACACACTCTTTAAACCTTTACATCACCATTCTGAGGTCAGATGACATCATACACACCCCATGACACGGGGGATTACAATACCCCACCACACTTAAATTGATATCCTGGAACGATAAATGAACAAAACCTGAAGGAAACACACTGGAGGCGAGGGTCTAATAGCGGACTACGAGCAGCATGGCTTGACGGTTGCCACTCGTCGGACTATACGTTAAAAAGCCAGAGGGGTAGCCATATTATTTCGTAGAGGTTTAGGGCTATTAGTAGAGGAGGAGTTTGAGGATAGAGGGGCAGATATTTACTGCTGCGAATACAAATAGCGGGGAAGTCGTATACACTTTTAAACATATACCCAACTAATCAAACAAACACAGATTTCTTCGCTAGGCTCCAGGCCCTTCTACCCAGGTCAGATCTCAACCTAATCATTGGGGGCGATTTTAACACCACTATATATCCAATTTTAGATAATTCCGCTTTACAAGCATCACCTAGAACGTCCTCTAGAGATCTCTGTAATCTAATCGAAGCGGTCTTATTATGTGACCTATGGAGAATCCAACACACCACCGCCCGAGAATATACTTTCTATTCGGCAGCACAGGCTAGCTTCTCAAGGCTCGACTATCTATTAACATCAGCATCCCTTTTTCACTCTGTTAATGACACCTCGATCATGGCAATTGCAATTTTGGATCATGCACCCATCACCATGACTATACAAGGCTTAGAACCACAAATCAGAACTAGGTTATGGAAATTTCCCACATATCTCTAAAAGTCAGATGAGTTCCATGAATACCTCAAAATACACTGGGTCAATTTTGTGGACGATAATATTGAACACATAGATAACCTGACACTTTTATAGGCAACCTCTAAGGCAGTCCTCAGAGGTCATATGTCACGGATGGTGTTGCAGAAAGCTGGAACTTATAAATAAACATCCGACTGGCTTGATCCCAAACTAAGGAGCATATGGGTGAGCCCTATAAAACCCCTAGAGCTCTCCCTGACTGCTATGCCCATGTACCTTAGACGATGGCATGCCCACGTACCTTATACTATGTGACACCTGAAAACCCTATAATAGTGAAGGGACATGACCACCGGCTCACTGCACTTAATACGGACGGAGTCAGGGTCACCTACAATCAAGCCAGCAAGGAAACACAAATAAAGGAAACAGACTTATCAGAGGAATCAGGAGAAGCAGCATCCAGCAGTGAATAACTCATCCAGGAAGAAGTATAAACCGCAAAGTGAGGCAGTATTGGAGGGAATATAAAGGGAGGCAATCAGTGCAAATAGGTGGCAGCTGGGAGAAGGAAAGGAGATGACAAAGTGAAACCAAAACAAAGAAGGTCATGCAAGAGGTAGTGAAGAACGTCTAACAGACCTTCTCACAGAGCTGGCGGTGACATCATATCATCAACTACATACTCCTGAAACGCAAAAAGGCAGCTGAAAAATTCTCCTCCCTACATAGAGACCTACTCAAAGCCCAACAGTCATATATATATATTCCCCTTCCTCTTATACCAAACGAGTATATGAAGAGACCAAACAGGTACTAGAATCATTTGTCCAAAGCCAGGCAGTTTGGCTGACTCACCTGGATCAAAATAGATATTATAGAGAAGCAAACAGGCCGGGACGCAGTGGCGTACATAGAGAAGTAAGGGCCCCATAGCAAGGATCAAACCAGGCCCCCCATACAGGACAGAAGAATTTCTGCCTAAACCCTTTTCAATGATCCTTGGGCCATTTTTCCACTGCCTCATTTGCTAAAAGTTGTTCCTTTAGGGTAGAGTCCTGACCATGTTTTCACCTCCAGTAGAAGAGGAGATCATCCCAACTAAGACTGGGCCCCCTCTTGCCTTGGGCCCCAGTTGCATGGTCTGCCGCTATGGTAGTTACGGGACGTCTCCTGGCACGTCTAGCCCTAAACTGTACTAAACATGTACATATCCACTCCCTGTACGACTCTGCCTCTGCAAGTACCACCACTGCACTGAGACAGGGAAGATTAGGGATATATTTCACTCGTACCATGAGGATCTTTACAGGGCTGCCCCAACAAATCAGGACAAGATAGCCTCCTTTCTCGATTCTCTTGACCTTTCCACTCTTAGTGAGGACCAAAGGACAGCCCTAGACGCAGCTATCATGGAAACTGAGGTCCAAAATGTAATCTCCTCCTCACCCAATAACAAGGCCCCAGGTCCTGACGGGCTCTGTAATAAATATAGCAAAATGCTCAACCCTGAGATCATCCCTATACTGACTGTATAATGCCATATATACACAACATGCCATGGTGGACTTGTTTCTAGACTCCAGAACAATACTGATTCCCAAGCCCGATAAGGACGTGTCACTGCCACAATCTTATAGACCCATAACCCTTTTGAATGGCGATTACAAATTCTTGGCAAAAATTCTAACAGACTACAAAACATTCTCCGCAGTAGGGATCGACCGATTATCGGTTTGGCCGATATTATCGGCCGATATTGAGGATTTTGAACGTTATCGGTATCGGCATCAATTTTGCCGATATACCGATAACGTATGGGGAACACACTGACAGCGCTCTCTGTGTTCCCTCCGCAGCACAGGGGAGAAGGAAGCAGTGTCTCCTCCCCCTGTGCTGCTGCTGCCGCTGCCGCCGCCAATGAGGGGATAGAACATAAGAGGAGGGGAGGGGCTGTGGCCGCTGCGCCACCAATGAAGATAAGCCTTTCATTCATTCATATATACAGGAGGCGGGAGCTGGCTGCAGAATCACATAGCCGGCTCCCGACCTCTATGAGCAATAGCTGCGGTCCGCGGTAGTTAACTCCTCAGGTGCCGCGGATCGCAGCTACCGCTGATAGAGGTCGGGAGCCGGCTATGTGATTCTGCAGCCAGCTCCCGCCTCCTGTATATGAATGATCGATAGACTTATCTTCATTGGTGGCGCAGTGCGCCCCCCCAAGCCCCCCAGTATTAATCATTGGTGGCGCAGTGCGCCCCCCACCCCCATCCCAATCCCGGCCAATAGTAAAAACATTGGTGGCGCAGTGCGCCCCCCCCCCCACCCAGTATTAATCATTGGTGGCAGTGGCCACAGGATCCCCTCTCCCCTGCTCCTCCGATCGGAGCCCCAGCTGTGTAAGCCTGGGGCTCCGATCGGTTACCATGGCAGCCAGGACGCTATTGAAGCCCTGGCTGCCATGTTCAGCTCCATGCTGCTGTGTGCACTATGCACAGAGCAGCAGGGACAGTGTGAGATCCTATTCACCCTGATAGAGATCTATCAGGGTGAATAGGACAAAGGTTCTAGTCCCTAAGGGGGTTAAAAGTTAGTAAAAAAAAACCACAAAAATATTAAGTATAAATGAAAAAGATTTATAAAAAAAAAATACACATTAACAATAAACAAAAAAAATACACATTAACAATAAACATATTAATTTTCAGCAGATTTGTGTAGGAATTTTTTTTTTTTCTCAAAAATGAAAATTCCCAGAATATCGGTATAAATTATCGGCTATCGGCCTGAAAGTTCACAAATTATCGGTATCGGTATCGGCCCTAAAAAATCAATATCGGTCGATCCCTACTCCGCAGCATCATACACCCCCCCTCCCCAGAGAGAATTCATTAAATCTAGACAATTTGTCAAAAACATCAGGGCAGCCATAGCTGCCACCCTTGTGACACAAGAAAATAACGGCCCCCCTACCCTACTACTAAGTCTAGATGCCGAAAAGGCGTTTGACAAGCTGTTTTGGCATGTTGTGGCAGTGTCACGGGTTTTGCTGTGTGCGCCGTGACTTGCTGGCCATGCATGCTGTTGTCTGCGGCAACCTGTTGCTTTTTGCTTGTGTGTGCAATTCCCCTTTAAGTAGTGTCTCCCTGCTGTGTGGTGTGTGTGTGGTTAATTCACTGGCTGGAGCAAATTGGTGAGTTGGGTGTGGTCTCAGGTCTCTTTATATACTTTGGCTTGGAGACTGAGATCAGTTTGGTTTGTCTGCCTTGCATGTCAGATGCTTGCTCAGTGCATGGATGAGATCTGAGGGCCATCCTAGTTGTCATCAATGTCACCCCGGTGTCTCCTTCCCTTCCTATCCTTGTTTATTTGGAGTGGGTTATGTTCAGGGTGTTTGTATGTCTAGTTTGGTGTTACATGTCTGGTGGTGTTTGGTGTCCAGCATGTTTGCTAGATATTCCTCTGTCTTACTTGTATCCTCCGAAAGGGGGACCTATTGGTTTTCCGGAGGGGTGAACCAGAAGTCTAGGATGTGTAGTTGCTGGAGTGCTGGTCCCTGTGTGTCTGTACGTACTGCATACTTATGGTGTTGGATGGCAGTGCGTTTGTATGGGTTCCAGTTTTCTACGGTGTCTTCTTCTTTGGTGCCTTCCAGCAGCTGCGGCAGGTAAGTGACCAGGTTTACTGTTATTCTTGGTTCAGTTGTCTCTGGCCACTGGTTACTTACCTGTCATTCTACTTGGTGTAATTTTCCTTTGCAGCTTGGCCAGTGGAGACTCCTGTTCGTCCGTGTTTTGGAGGAACAGGTCGTCTTTACCCTGCTCCTAGTCCAGGGATTTCCTGAGGGTTAGTAGGGCCCCAAGGTTCCGGAGTATGAGCCCTCCTACCATCTCGGTTGGCTCATACGGTTAGGAGTCTGGGCCAGAATTAGGGACGCTGTAGAAGGTGACCAGCTCCTTTATTCCTCCTCCGGGCCTTGTTGCTTTCAAGTTGCCTCCTCATTGTACGGTGGGGAGTTTCCCCCACTCCCCATCGTGACAGCGAGATTATAGAGCGGGTCAGTGAGAACATCCTACTGATGTCGACCTGGCGGGCTTGGCAAAAGATGAGGCTTCTCAAAAACTTACACCCTCATTGCTCATTACAAATGACCTTCCTGGCAAACCCACATTTCCAAGCAGGGTCACCCCATAGGGATTTCTATGATTGGTATAAGGGAGGACTAACTCTGATTAGTCACTTGGTAGACCACACCACACCACACACAAGATTCTACCATTTGAAGATCTTAAATCTAAATACCCCAACATTCGTTTTAACTTCTTTCCCTATTTACAAGCCAACAGCTATCTCCAGAAATTACTGCCCAACTTAACCGCCCGAGAATGGAGCCCAGCTATACAGTCCTCCCTCAACCATACCACTACCCTAAGGGGACATACTACTAGCTACTATAAATTTCTACACACCCCTCTGGACTATGGTAAGGGTGAATGGGCAATAGCTAAATGGCTCAAGGACTTCCCGCAGTTAACGATGTCCACTCTATTTCAGGCTCTGGAATGCAATCTTCGTTATTTGCCATCCAGCCACTACAGGGAGATGACCCTACAGATTTATTACCGGGCATATATCTCTCCAGTTCGGGGCCACCGTATGGGCGTCTTTGAATCTGAAAACTGCTTTCAGTGTAAAGAGACAGGAGCAGACATTTCCCATTGTTTGTGGCTGTGCCCGGTGATACAATCTTTCTGGCATAAAATCCATACGTTTACCACCACCCATTTGACATCAGCATATATGGGCCATCTTTGGGTACATTGACCTGACTAGTACACGCTGCACCCATGGTAGTAGGAAATTGTTATGTATGATAGCAGCAGGAATCAAGACTATCCTCCACATGTTGATCGACCCCCACCGTTTAAGCTATTTCTTGAGGAAGTCTCCTTCTTAATGAAGATGGACTGGGTAGAGGCGTCTTCCAGGAAGGAGATTCATGTTAAGCAATTCTTTGCATGCTGGGAGAGCTTCATAGATATACTGCCGCTCCAGGTTAGAAGATGCATCCAGGAATGTTTTCAACTCACTTCTTGGTATCAGACGCGTGTCTTACTAAACGATCCGCCAATCTCAGGGATATAATCCTCCTTGAGGGCTCAGCGGGGGGCCCTGAGTGCTTGCTTGGATTCTAACTCCACTAACTGTGGAGGAGAGGTGAACATGTTGGGCTACTGTTATGTTCTATTCACCTTGCGGTTTGCAAGGAGTCATGGTATGGTTTTTGTACTACTAATCGCCCATAATTCATCCCTTCCCCTTTTCCGCTCACCCCCCTTCTAAAAACTGACTGGTGTCGGAAGGTTGACGTAATAGCTCCTATATACTAATCTGATTGTCTATGTTGGGACTTTTACCGAAAGACTTGCTGTAAATGATGCTGTAAAGTACTACTTATCATATCACACTGAATGTACTCCTTTATTATTTCAACCTTAAATAAAAACATTTGAAAAAAATTTACTTTACTGAGTGTCAGGAGGGGGGACAACAGCCGAAGGCACCCCAATCCAAGGATACCAGAACCGACCAAAAGTCCAGTAACCAGAACCAAGCAGAGTTTAGTACAGCAGAGAGAAAGAAAGCATAGTTATTAAGCAAGCCGGTCAGCCCAGCAGAGAAAGAGAGAAAGCACAGTTACCAAGTTTGCCTGCTGGAACAAAGAAAAATCCTGAATATTGTCTGGAATCAAGTTTTCCCAAGTAAAGCTGCTGTTAAAGTTTACCAAGGTCTGGACTCAAGTTATTCTTCATCCCCTAACTCAACTATTCCCCTTTATTTGCTTCGGAGCCTAAGTCGGGGGTCCCGCTGTATCCAGGGAGGAGAACCGTGACTCATATAGGCCACACCACACCACTCGGCATTCGACTAAACCTGGGATGCGGTAGGGCCCTGGGGGGCAGCACGTTGCATTAGTAGTTTACAGTACATTATCTTCCTTCATCTAGCATTGGGTGGACCAGGCACAATGCTGGAATCAGGGGGCTCCAACAAGGTGAGTAGTGTTTTTTTATTTTCAGCCTTTGCCCGGCCACCCATAATTTTTTTTTGAGATCTTCGACAGCCCCTTAATGATGTCATATTCCTTTATTTAGAATGATTAGTGATTGGGACATCTCTAGAATACTCATTGATCAGTATTAAATGACTAATTGTTAAAATGTTAATCATATGTTAAATGACTACCCTGCATGATGAGTATTTTTGTTCATGTGTACACTTTATTGTAAATTGCAAAAACTTTATTAAAATACAACTTGATTGAGTGGTGCAACATGAGATTGTGCAATAAATGTATAATGCCTTTAATGCTTGATAAATAGTGTGTTTTCTGTGGGTACTTGTCAGTATGTGTGGATGTATGTAGCCATACACTATTTGAGGTTCATTCGGACATGGTGATGTCACAGCTGATGGCTCCCAAAACTGACAGCATGGGTTTGAAACGGCTAGAGATGTCATATAATGAGAAGCAGAAGTGCCAGTATCATTTAGCTTCTTGGAGCCTGCCTAGAAGATCACTGGGCTGATGTCCTCACATTTAATTAATATCACTTGTATATAAGTCACATAATATTCAGAATAGATCAACTGCAGTCACACTTCAAGATCAGAATTCAGTGACCACCTTTTAACACAGTAACTACATGTCTGCTATTGGGCAGACTAGATGGGCCAAATGGTTCTTATCTGCCGACACATTCTATGTTTCTATGATTACTCTTAGGCCTCATGCACACGACCGTTGTTGTGGTCCGCATCCGAGGTGCAGTTTTTGCGGCTCGGGTGCGGACCCATTCACTTTAATAGGGCCGCAAAAGATGAGGGCAGCACTCTGTGTGCTGTCCGCATCCGTTGCTCCGTTCCGTGGCCCCGCAAAAAAAATATAACATGTCCTATTCTTGTCCGTTTTGCGGACAAGAATAGGCATTTCTACGATGGGCAGCGTGTTCCGTTTGGCAAATTGCGGAAGGCACACGGCCGGCTTCCGTATTTTGCGGATCCGCAATTTGCGGACCGCAAAAAACTGAACGGTCGTGTGCATGAGGCCTTAAGAAGTAAGGCTAGTTTCACACTAGTGTTGTGACATCCGTCAGGGAACAGCCTGCCAGGTTTCTCTGGATTCAGCATTGCCAGAAGCCACTGCATTCCGGTCCAGCCCCACTAAACTACAAGGTGGCACACAAAAAAGTAGCCTGCCACCAATATCTCCAAATCGAACTGCCTAATAGTAAATCTGGACTCATTGTCCATATCAACCAATCAGAGCTCAGCTTTCATTTTTTCAGAGCCCTGTAAGAGCTGAAAGCTGAGCTCTGATTGGTTGCTATGGGCAACTAAGACAGATATATTATGAATCCGTTTCTTGGTTAGAAGAGGACCAACAAGCTCCACCAGGGAGAAGATATTAAATTACCTGCTGTACATCCTCCTTTTCTCCTGCAGAATCACAGTATGTAAAAAAAAACATACTTCGTAGTTATACCCATATCAGACATTAATGACATATCGCCAGGGTATGCCATCAATGTCAGATAGGTGCACTTGCCACCTCTGGGACCCGCTCCTATCTCTAAAAAAGGGCCCCTGAAGTGAAGAAGAGTGCACATGTGCACGGTGTGCTCTCCATTCACTGCCATGGGAGTTACGTAAATAGCTGAGAGAGTGCACTTGGATATTTTTGAAAGTCCCATATCGGTGATGAGAAATAGTGCCATGCATGCACAGTCACCCGGAAATAGCTAAGCCAAAACATTTAAAATGCTGAACTCTCCTTCACTTTCAGGGGCCCATTCTGGACATAGGAGCAGATCCCAGAGGTGGGACCTACACCTATCTGACATTGATGGCATATCCTAGAGATATCCGATCAATGTCTGAGATAGGAATACCCCTTTGATGGAGTGGGTATGACCATTGTGCATGCTCTGCAGAAGTACACCACCAATACTTGCAGTTAATTTGGGTGATACATACATAACTCTACAGTCTCACTTCAGCAAATGACATTTATCATGTAGAGAAAGTTAATACAAGGCACTTACTAATGTATTATGATTGTCCATATTGCCTCCTTTGCTGGCTGGATTCATTTTTCCATCACATTATACACTACTCATATCCATGGTTACAACCGCCCTGCAATCCATCAGCAGTGGCTGGGCTTGCACAATATAGGAAAAAGTGCCGGCCTCCCTGGTGGCCAGGACCATGGGTGCGCACATAGGCCAGTGCCTTTTCCTATAGTATACAAGCACGACCAGTGCTTTGGGTATGCCATAAATGTGAAGATGGGACAACCCCTTTAATTAGTCGAATAACTCCATACTAAATACTGTAGTTGCAATAGGTAACTCCAGTTGATTTTTGTCCAGGTAGGTACTACTTTCCTTCAACTTAAGTTTCACCAAGAGCTATACACATAACTTACTATTTTAGTCAACTGGGTGCGGTTGCAACTCTAGTCACAGGTTACATTTTTGAATAGCAGTTGCGCCTAGCTTTTGGCCACGTATTGGGAGTGGTGTATCATGGAATTCACAGCTCTATAAGTTATCTGCTTCAGTTATTTCCTTCATAGAAGGAAAATGAAATGTGTCACAAAATAAATCTTCTTAAGATCTATAAGCTTCATTGCATAAGTCCATCCATCCACAAAAGGAAGCAGGCTTATTCCTCATTCACATTCACAGTGTTTGATAATTGATGTCCATCAGTGATTTTGAGCCAAAACCAGGTGCGAGGCTTCACTACTGGTTTTGGCTCACAATCACTGATGGAAATCACTGACCGAACACTGAAGTGCGAATGAGGCTTTAGAAGACTCTGATGCAATTAGTTATAAATGCACAATAATTTCAATATACAGCCATTATTCATCCAACCAATCTTAGGGTCTGTTCAGACTGAATATTTTTTTTGTTCAACTTTATGTTTATTAAGCAATTTTTGGTATACATGAAGAACAGTCTACAGTGACATATTTCAAAGGTATCTTTAAATAGTACAAAAACATAGGCATATAATGCTATTGCACCTACTTATATCACAATAAACAAAACAGGCGAGTATAATGTGCTAAAATAAAAAGGGGGTGGGGTATAAAAAGGAATAAGTAACAAATAGTTCTCTCCTTCGGTCTACAAGTGCAAGTAAATATGATCCCAAAGGGACCAGATCTGTAAAAACCTGTCTACATTCCCTTGTGATAGAGCTGTGTAATATTCCAGTGAGCGTATTTCCTGAATACGGGAGTAATAATTCGCCTTGGATAGAGGAGCAGTTCTCTTCCAGAAAAGTGCTATAAAACATTTCGCCGCGGTAAGTAAATGAGGGAGCAGCCTGGAGATGGGGGAACATTTAGTAGGTACGTAAGTGGGTCTAAAGTCACTGAACAGCCCAGAACCTCCTGTATTACAGAAGCTACCATACTCCAGAAGTGCGACACCAGAGGACACTCCCCAAAAATGTGATAGATTGAAGCTCCATTAGCTGAGCATCTCCAGCATACATTGGGGATAGTCCTGTTTAGGGTGTGCAGCACCTCCGGGGCATGATACCAGTGCATCAGCAGTTTTTTTTGTTTTCTTTATATATTACACAGGATGAACTAGTGAAAGCCCTTGACCATATCACACTCCAAAGATCCACAAAATAAATCTGGGAGGAGAGCAAATCATATATATCAGAGATGAGGCCTTTAGCTGATGTACCTCGTAGGCATATTTTCTCAATTGGGGTAAGAGAAGGTATTAATCCAGAGGCAGTGGCAGAGCGACAATAATGGGCTATTTGTTGGTAATGAAATGCAGAGGAAGAGGGGAGATTATATTCACTTTGTATTTCTGGAAAAGATAATAGTTGGTTTGTTAACGGGTTACGTAGGTCATGGAAACGATAAAGTCCCCTTTCAATCCATGGTCTAGCCCTATGTGTTTCACTATTGCCTAAGTGTGGGGTGAATAGAAATGGTGTAAGAGAAGAATTCAGAGTGGAGAGGTTGAATTTAATCTTGCAGGTTAGCCATAGTGTCACTACAGAAGGGAGGGATAAGTGCTGCCCTAAATTCCACCTCACCTCTGTCCCTGCCTACTTGCACGGCCCGTCCTAACCGACGGCGTACAACTTGGCCGCAGTCCCTCGCTTAGATACGTGCAGGGGCCTAAGAAGATAAGAGGAATACCGTAACAGAGTCAGTCAAGAAAAAGTCAAAGCCAGGAGGTCACACAGGTACACAGGGAGCAATACAATAACGAGGTCAAAACACAATCCGGAGTCAGAAGCCAAGAGGTCACGTCAAATCCAGGGAGGTCATAAGGTCGAGGTCAAAGAACACAGAAATGCACAATAGGAAACTGCTGGTGAGGGTAGCAAGACCAATCACAGGCAACCTGTGGCCAACAGGTTACCTGTTTAAATAGGTCCTTCTGATGGGTCATGCAACGTGGCCAGCGTCACATAACCCGTCCCCCGGAACTCAGAACAGCTGAGCGCCGACTCATCAATATCGGCGCTCAGTTCCCCACGTGCTCGTTGCCTAGGGGATAGAGGACGCCGGCCACGCCGAAAAAGCGTGTGCGGCTGGGTCCTCCGAGCCCTCTGGTTGCAATGGAGATGAGGACGCCGGCCGCGTCCTCGCTCCTCTTCACTAGTGGCGAGTGGGATGCCGGCGGCGCTGCAGAGGGGAAGAGCTTCGCCGGCTCCCTGTTACACAGATTTCTAGTGAAGGTCATGGGACCTAGCAAATTCTGGGGCAAGATATCAGCTGGGCGACCCCAGATCATAGCACTCATATGTATCGGGGCTAACCCGAGTCATTCTGCCTTTGTCCATTTATTGAAGGAATGTAATGTAGTCCAAGAAGCTACCGTATTTTTCGCCCTATAAGATGCACCAGCCCATAAGATGCACCTAGGTTTTAGAGGAGGACAATAAGAAAAAAATATTTCTCATTAGACCTCAGATCAGCAATCAGACTCCCAATGTTAATCAGACCTCAGCTCACAGCCCCACTCAGATCCCCAATATTAATAAGATCTCAGATCAGACTCCAATGTGAATGACCCCCAATCAGACCTCAGATCAGAGCCCAATATAAAGAAGACCCCCAATCAGACCTCAGATGAGACCCCCGTGCCTCATATCAGCCCCCAGCCATATGTGAGCAGCCCCCAGCCATAATTCAGCCTCAGATCACAAAATAAAAAACCCACTTACCTCTCCTGCTCCTGGACGCCACCGCTCCTCACATCTCGATCCTCTTCCTCCTGCTGTCGGCTGTGCTGTGAACTGGCGTGCACAGCGTGAGGTCACAGAGCGCCCTCATGCTATGAGCAGCCTTCACAGCTGACAGCCGAGGACCAGGAAGCGGTGAGTACAGAGCCTTCACCGCTTCCTGGTCCTCCGGTACTAATGAGCAGTTCCATAATGGAAACGCTCATTAGTATTCGCCCCATAATACGCAGGGGCATTTTCCCCCCACTTTGGGGGGAAAAAAGTACGTCTTATGGGACGAAAAGTAGGGTAAGTGTCTGAGATGTGTGGCGTAGTAGTAGAGGGCTATATCTGGTAGCGAGAGGCCCCCTTGGGATTTCTTAGAGGTTAGGACTGACTTAGCAATACAATGTCATTTATTATCCCACATTAATGTGAGAAAGGCAGACTGTATCTTGCGTAGGATCCCCATAGGAACTTTAATTGGGAGCGTCTACCAATGTTGGTGAGTACCAGGGGAAAATTCGCTCCGTATAAAGTAGGATAAGTTGAAGTGATATAGACCCCTAAGTATTATATAGAACAGGTCTGCCAGGAGTAGTTGTAAGAAAGCTGCAAAGCTTTTAATGTTTTAGGTGGGTTATTTAGGGGTAAGGCTTCCGTTTTTGTATTATTTATTTTCTGTCCTGATAATCTACTATAGCTAGCAATAGTGGCATGTAAATAAGTAGCGAGGTGATTGGGTTTGTTAGTGTTAAAAGGACATCATCCGCCAATAAAGATATGGTAAAGGATCAGTCTTTTATTTGGATGCCCTTGATGTTTGGATTTGCCCGAATCCGACCGGCCAGGGGCTCAATACTTAATACATATAAAAGCGGATATAAGGGGCAACCCTGCTGGGTTCCATTTTTAACACGGAAAGCAGAGGAGCATGCGTGGGGCAAATTGACCCGTGCTGTTGGAGTCGAGTAAAGACCTCTAAGTGCTTGTAAAAATGGGCCTTTAAACCCAAATCTCTGTAGCGTATAAAACATAAAGGACCAATTAAGGCGGTCAAAAGCTTTTTCTGCATCAAGACTAAGAAGCAGAGCTTCAGTCGACTCCTTATTAACCACATCAATCAGGTCAATTACTCTTCGTGTATTATCCCCCGCCTGTCGGAATTGGACAAACCCAACCTGATCCTTATGGACCATCCCACTGCTGCCACCAATATGTGATGAATGCCACACCTCGTGCCCGATTGACGTCAACTACGTCGAGCTCACGAGACGTGGTATGGTCACAGGTCTACCAAAAACGTGAAGTTACGCCCTCCAGTGGAGCACGTAAGGTCAGGTTGGTATAGCTTACACACAACTCCTGTCCACGCGGGCACAGAGAGGCAACAAGCTAAGAGAGCCTTTTCACTGCCGCAGTGAACCAGCGCCTCCTCAGCCTGGGTATCTGCCACCAGTTCTCATTTGATATAAGCTCAGTCTGCTAACGGGATTATATAGGGTCAGAAACCAACCCACGGTAGCTTATAACTAGGACGTAGGGATTCGTGATCGAGATACAAGATAGCGCAAGATTAAATTATAGATTTAATCGCTGTATGGGCACACTAGATTTAACACAATATACACAGACAATAAATATAGTGGTCTGAGGTTACAGATTACAGGTTATATGGTTACAACAGGGTTAAGCAGTGTAAAAGTCAGTTACCGGGTAAGATGAAAGTTCCTTTTAGTTGTGAGATGTTCTTTGCTGGAGTCCACATGAAGGGCCATGATCTCAGCTATTTCCTGGGTCCCTCTAAACACATTTGTAGGATGTGACCCCTCTTCAGAGAAAAGACCCGCCTACTTGCTGGCACCAGACTTTTAACCTGTAGCCGGCCCCTCCCCTCCCGGCCTCAGGGAGGGGTCCACTCCCCTCTTCTGGGCTGACAGCAAATGACCCACAAAACCCTTTAGGGTTCATAGCTCCATACCAGAGGGTCACAGGGAGAGGGTTCTAGGACCAATGGACCTACCTGGGTCCGGCTACAAGTAGAGTCCAAACCTGGTACCGTTATGTGGTTTCTATGGGGAGATATGGATACCTTCCTCCCCTGACCTTGTCCCATTAAACAAAGACCATGGGCACGTACCTTGTGGCCACCGGGACACAAATATGTATCCGGTTTGCGCCTGCGATGGCCAGGCGATTCATAATTCCTTATGAAAGGTAGGTGCCAACATGTCTGGGAGGTCTCATTGATCCTGGAAAAGGGCGGATACCCCATGCTGGGGGTTTTCCTGCAGGATTGAGCTTGGTCCCAAACTGGTGGACTGAGGTGTGACCTTCTCCTTGAAGCCTGAACCCCCTGGGGATTTCTTCCTTGCCAACTGACACTCATATGGCGGGGGGTGGGAACTAATTTTGCATGTACACTGAACATGCCAAGAGGTGCATCAGATGACAATCAGGGCTGGGGCTTTGAAGCAGGGCCCCCTGTGGAGTTCACTACCTCCGCTATCTGTCAGCAAATGGGGGTGTGAGGACATGGCTGACAGTAAATATTAATACATATTCCTCACAAGGTTTATTCCCAAATTCAAAAAAGCGCTGTCTGGAGTATCGCAGAAGTTTCTCTGTTTTGTTAAGTGAGAGGTTTTTTAATTGGTTTCTGAGGTCAAGAATCTTCCGTAGAAGATGTTTTGATGGTCTGGAAGCCAGTTCCTGTTCGGCTCGGTGCAGTTCCGCCAGACATTTTCTGTGATGACTATTTTTATCCTTTTTGACCCGAGATGCTGTTGAAATACAACACCCCTGGAGGACTGCCTTATGGGCCTCCCATAATATCCCAAGTGAGGATACTGACGGCTTATTAATCTGGAAATAATTGATTAAGTGAGATCTTAGTTCTTCACTTGTAATTACATTAGTCAGAAGGGTTCGATTTAAACGCCAGTGGGTACGTTTCGGAGAGGAATCTGCCAAATCCAGGTCTATGTTAAGAGGGGCATGATCCGACCAGGTGATAGGGCCCAAAAGTGCTGAGGACAGCAATCGGAGAGTCAGTATGTTGCCAAAAAATAAATCAATTCTTGTATGTGTTTGGTGAGGGTGGGAAAAATAAGAATATTTACATGCAGTGGGATTATCTATTCTCCATAGATAAAGGGAATGTGAATGTATACGTTTACAGAAGCTTCTAGACAAACGGGAAGAGATTTGAAAAGGGGGGTGGAGAGTATGGTTAGTCTATCAGCCGTATCAGAGAAATGGACATTGAAGTCGTCCCCCCCCTAGTATTAGAGCAGAGTTATAGTAGGTCTTTAGGATAGACAGAACAGAAGAAAGAAAATAAATCTGACCTGAGTTAGGAGAGTATATATTGCATAGAGTTAACCTCCTTCCAGACAAAATGCCATTGAGGATGAGAAAGCGACCATTTGGATCGGCCTCTGTCTTTTCAACTTGCAGGGGGCATGTCTTGGCTATCAATATAGCAAATCCCGCTGTTTTGGTTGGGGCGTTTGCCATGTAAGATGTAGGGAACTAGTGTTTTGCAAACTGTAATGACCTTGCCCCTGAAAGGTGTGTCTCTTGGAGAAATATTATCTCCGCCTTAGTCCTATGCATTTCTTGAAGAGCAAGTTTTCTTTTAGAGGGGGAATTTAGACCTTTAACATTTAAGGATAGGAACTTAACCATATTGATCAAGAACAGACCTTAACCACATGTGATGAGGGGGTCTATATTCAGCATCCCACACACCAGGTCTTACCAGGGTCGTCTCCAGGCTGCTCACTTCTCCCACATCCGACCACATACTTATATAGATTAAGCTAGAAAAAAACTTCTGGAGAGCGAAGGAGAGAACAAAACATAAGATAAAAACTAAATCTTAATAAAACCACTATCAGTGTATATCACATCAGTAAACATAGTCTGAATAATATGAGATCTTATCATCTCGATATAGGGTTCTCTTTGGAGTCTTAGTACAAGGCCCATAAGTAATATTAGGCCAAAGACTAATAGGCTCCGCCTCCTGGGGGGGAGCCTGACGGGAGCCACTGAGGACCGTAGTACAACATTAGGAGACATCTAACGAAGGCTCCAATAAGAATGGCTTTTGTAAGTCTCATAAGGAAAATGCTATGGAAAGAGAGAAGAAAGGTTATGTCCTGTGAGGGTGCTGGTCCAACAGACATAATTCCTCGGAGGTGCCCTCTCTTTTGTACAATCGAAAAAATGTATATGATTTAGCTACAGGGAAAAGAAAGAAAATGCATGTTTAAAGAAGGCGGCCCGACAGGTGGATCCTGAGGGAAGGTAGGAGAAGGATAAAAAAGTCAGAAGCATAAAGTAGAAGTCATCTGGCTTTAGTCACATAAGCAGGTTCCCACAAAATAGGGGCTACAAAAAGAGGAGAGAGTGAGTGTGTACCACTGAGGGGATGGCCTGAAATGCTCAACTCCCCTAAGGCGTACCCCTCCTGCATAGGCGGAGGAGTTTGTAAGATTCAGTAAAAGGGGAGAAAGGAGAATGTACTTAAAGAGGAGGTAATCCCAGATGGGGTTTAAGAGAAGACAGAAGAAGGATAGAAGAGTCAAAAGCATGAAGCAAAGACAGACTGGTTATAGGCACAATAGTAAATTATCTGCATGAGAAGTCCTTCTCTGTCTAGTTGGTGAATTCGGTTTTGGTTCCTTTAAGGTTTCCCCTTTACTGTGGGGGATAATATTGCATTTAGGAGTGATCAGAGGGCCGTAGATGTCTCTTCCTTGGAGGAAATGAACAAAAAAGAGACGGAGGTGCGCTAACCTGGCTTTAGATGATCACGGAAGCACGGAACACGGAGGCAATATCCAAAAAGAAGAACAGAGATCCAGCTTCCATGACCATGAGTAAGGATCAGTATGCCATGATCCAAAACGCGTAGACATGGACTTCTTTTTTGGTTTTTAATGCACTACTTTAATAAAAGCTGCCACGGTTTGTATTGGGAGCTGGATCTCTGTTCTTCTTTTTGGATACTTCCTTGGAGGAACTTTCGACCAAGTAGGCGAGATCAGAGGGAATAGTTGAGAGGCGGTCCAATCTGACAGTAAGGTTGTAGGTAGACCCAGTGGGGAGCAAAGAAACGGGTAGATCTTCTGGGAAACGCAGTGTGTATATTCTACCCTCTTTTCTAACCAGAAGACTGAAAGGGTAACCCCATCGGTAGGTAAGATTATGTTTGCAGAGAGAGTCCAACAGGGGTCGGGTGGCCTTTCTTTTCTGGATGGTTATCAATGATAGATCTTGGTATATCTGTATTGAAGTTCCTTGATACATCACTTGACGCATGGAACGTGCTTTGACCATTAGGGGTTGTTCGGGTTCAGAGCTGAACCCGGACATACCCTTTTTTTCACCCAGACAGCCCCCCTGAGGCTAGCATCGGAGCATCTCATGCTCCGATGCGCTCCCGTGCCCTGCGCTAAATTGCGCAGGGCACAGGCTTTTCTGTTTTCAATAACACACTGCCGGGCGGTAACTTCCGCCCGGCAGTGTGTTCGGTGACGTCACTGGCTCTGAGGGGCGGGCTTTAGCTCTGCCCTAGTCGTTTTCCTGGCTAGGGCAGAGCTAAATCCCGCCCATCAGTGCCGGTGATGTCACCGGGGTTCCTGTCAGCCCCATGGAGAGCCCCGGTACGTCACCGGAACTCCTAAAAATGCCTTTGCCCTGTGAAATTTAGGTCAGGACAAAGGAAAGCATCGGAGCATGAACTGCTCTGATGCTCATGTCAGGGGGGCTGCCGGGGTGAAAATTGAGGGATGTCCGGGTTCAGCTCTGAACCCGGACAACCCCTTTAATACTTCTTTGCGGCTGTAATAGTTTATATAGCAAATAATATCTCTGGGGTTTCCCATCCAGGGACTTAGGTCAAAGTGCTCTGTGAGCTCTATCCATTTTAATGGCAGTCTCTGCAGGGCGTTCAAGTATGAGATTAAAGATCTGTTGTCATATGAATATTATATTTTCTTCATTTTCTGACTCCGGGACCCTCTTAACCTCACATTGTGTCTGCGCCCTCTGTTATCAAGGTCCTCCACATGACGCTGAAGGTCTTGTAAAAGGTGGAAGTGGGTTTCGGGTTGTTCCTGTAAATTGCGTACCACTGTTCTAGATTCATTATGGTCGTCCTCCAGCTGGTCTAGGCGCTGTCCTATAGAGTGCACCTCTCTCTTGTTACAGTGTTTAAGGTTAAACAATTCTCTGTGAGTTAAAAGGAGTCTGGCACCAGTTTTTCACGTTCTACACTGCTTACAGTGCCTTCTTGTACACACACACACACACGATCATAACGGTACCTTTGTTGTTTTAGTCCGATTTTCTAAAGCTGCAAAAACAAGGTTTTAATGGTATGCAAATAAGGGCTCGCCTGTGCCCAGGGTCGGCGTTCTGGCTGTAAGTGCCCAGGCCCCTTGGCAATTTGCGCTCCTAATTTCTCCCCAGCCTCGTCTGGCCAGCCCTTTAATCATCTTATGTCATCCTCTCAAGCTCCCAAGATCCCGCACGTGCACAGTTCACCATCGGGCATGCACACTCCGATAACCACTGATGGCATCGACTTCGTTTGCAGCAGTGCACATGCCTGGGCCCGGCGGTGACCTGCCGTGTGGATTTTCAAATCTGCAGCAGGTCAATTATGTTTGCAGTTTTAGCTGCAAATATTATCCTTTTCAAAATAAGGATGAGATCTGCAGTAAAACCACAGCAAATCCACAACAAAAAACGCAATTAGAAATTGCGGTTTTTGGTGCAGTTTGGATGCAGAAACGCACAGATATCTGCAGGGTAATTCTAGCAGATCTTCTGCACACGAGTGCAGGTACCCTAATATTTCATCCTCCTTAGGGCTCATGCGCACAACCATATGCATTTTGCGGTCCACAAAACACGGATCCGCCAAAAATATGGATGACATCTGTGTGCATTCCGTACACAACTGGCCCCTAATAGAACAGTCCTGTCCTATTTTGTGGAACGGACATACAGAAACCGAATGCACACTGAGTAACTTCCGTATTTTTTGCGGACCCACTGGAATGAATGGTTTCACATACGGTCCGCAAAAAAAAGTAACGGACATGGAAAGAAAATACATTCGTGTGCATGAGCCCTTATACTTCTCTAATAATCCACTAGTTACTATGAGCCATGAAATGAACACATTTAGTCCCTTACATGCACTCTAATAAACAGTGGGAAGATTTTTTTTAACAGTGGAGGGGCTCCCTTACCTTCTGCTGTATAGGTTTCATATATAGTCTATCCTCCCCTGGGGTGGATTATAGACATAGCCTAGTTGCTCCTGTAATATAGCTGTGCTCATTTAGGTGTGTTTTAATATTCTCTGACTTGGTGTGAACGTTCTCAGTGAGGAATGCTTAAATACCTAGATAAGAGATCCTCCTTCTCTAAGCAAAGCATATCTGAACTGAAGGTTATACTGAAGAAGCAGGAAGTTTAGATAAGTAAAGCTCCTAACATCTAGAACTAATTTTGAAGGGAACCTGTCACGGTCAAGGAGGCAGTCATATCAGTGATTGACAGCCTTCCCTCTATGACTGTGAATACACATACAGTACAGACCAAAAGTTTGGACACACCTTCTCATTCAAAGAGTTTTCTTTATTTTCATGACTATGAAGGCATCAAAACTATGAATTAACACATGTGGAATTATATACATAACAAACAAGTGTGAAACAACTGAAAATATGTAATATTCTAGGTTCTTCAAAGTAGACACCTTTTGCTTTGATTACTGCTTTGCACACTCTTGGCATTCTCTTGATGAGCTTCAAGAGGTAGTCCCCTGAAATGGTCTTCCAACAGTCTTGAAGGAGTTCCCAGAGATGCTTAGCACTTGTTGGCCCTTTTGCCTTCACTCTGCGGTCCAGCTCACCCCAAACCATCTCGATTGGGTTCAGGTCCGGTGACTGTGGAGGCCAGGTCATCTGGCGCAGCACCCCATCACTCTCCTTCATGGTCAAATAGCCCTTACTTTCAAAGTTTTCCCAATTTTTCGGCTGACTGACTGACCTTCATTTCTTAAAGTAATGATGGCCACTAGTTTTTTTTTACTTAGCTGCTTTTTTCTTGCCATAATACAAATTCTAACAGTCTATTCAGTAGGACTATCAGCTGTGTATCCACCTGACTTCTCCTCAACGCAACTGATGGTCCCAACCCCATTTATAAGGCAAGAAATCCCACTTATTAAACCTGACAGGGCACACCTGTGAAGTGAAAACCATTTCAGGGGACTACCTCTTGAAGCTCATCAAGAGAATGCCAAGAGTGTGCAAAGCAGTAATCAAAGCAAAAGGTGGCTACTTTGAAGAACCTAGAATATGACATATTTTCAGTTGTTTCACACTTGTTTGTTATGTATATAATTCCACATGTGTTAATTCATAGTTTTGATGCCTTCAGTATGAATCTACAATTTTCATAGTCATGAAAATAAAGAAAACTCTTTGAATGAGAAGGTGTGTCCAAACTTTTGGTCTGTACTGTATGTCAAACACTGATAGGACCACCTACTTGTCTCCAAAACCCAGAATGAGCAGTAATTTACATGAATGAAAGGATAGGATTGTGGAACATCTAAAATCCCATGGATTGCAAGATGAAAAACAACATGGGTTTACTTCAGGGAGATCATGTCAAACAAATCTTATAGATTTTTTTGACTGGGTGAATAAAATAATAGACGGTGGAGGTGCAGTAGACATCGCATATCTAGATTTTAGTAAGGCTTTTGACACTGTCCCACATAGAAGACTTATCAATAAACTGCAGTCATTGAGCATGGACTCCCATATTGTTGAGTGGATTAGGCAGTGGCTGAGTGACAGACAACAGAGGGTTGTAGTCAATGGAGAACATTCAAAACAAGGTAATGTTACCAGTGGGGTTCCACAGGGATCTGTACTGGGACCGATTTTGTTTAATATCTTCATAAGTGATATTGCAAAAGGCCTCGCTGGTAAGGTTTGTCTTTTTGCTGATGACACAAAGATATGTAACAGGGTTGATGTTCCTGGAGGGAAACGCCAAATGGAAAAGGATTTAGGAAAACTAGAAGAATGGTCAGAACTCTGGAAACTGAAATTTAATGTGGATAAGTGCAAGATAATGCACCTGGGGCGTAAAAACCCAAGGGCAGAATATAGAATATTTGACACAGTCCTGACCTCAGTATCTGAGGAAAGGGATTTAGGAGTAATTATTTCAGAAGACTTAAAGGTGGGAAGACAATGTAATAGAGCAGCACGAAATGCCAGCAGAATGCTTGGATGTATAGGGAGAGGTATAAGCAGTAGAAAGAGTGAAGTGCTTATGCCGCTGTACAGAACACTGGTGAGACCTCACTTGGAGTATTGTGCGCAGTACTGGAGGCCATATCTCCCGTAGGATATAGATACTCTAGAGAGAGTTCAGAGAAGAGCTACTAAACTAGTACATGGATTGCAGGATAAAACTTACCAGGAAAGGTTAAAGGACCTTAATATGTATAGCTTGGAAGAAAGAAGAGACAGAGGGGATATGATAGAAACTTTTAAATACATAAAGGGAATCAACTCGGTAAAGGAAGAGAGCATATTTAAAAGAAGAAAAACTACCACAAGAGGACACAGTTTTAAATTAGAGGGGCAAAGGTTTAAAAGTAATATAAGGAAGTATTACTTTACTGAGAGAGTAGTGGATGCATGGAATAGCCTTCCTGCAGAAGTGGTAGCTGCAAATACAGTGAAGGGGTTTAAGCATGCATGGGATAGGCATAAGGCCATCCTTCATATAAGATAGGGCCGGGGGCTATCCATAGTATTCAGTATATTGGGCAGACTAGATGGGCCAAATGGTTCTTATCTGCCGACACATTCTATGTTTCTATGTTTCTATGTAATACAAGGTTTACTGAACCTTTTCCCAGAAAACTGTATATCAATCTGCTCAGCTCCTCCTGCTCTATACCGTGCTTGCAGATTGCACTGCATTTGCATGGTGACAGGTTCCCTTTGAAGCAGTGTTCCTCAAATCCAGTCCTCAGAGCCCACCTCCTGGCCATGATTTAAGAATATCCCACAAAATGAATACCTGGGGTAAGTTCTGATGCATGGACACTAATTATATATCCTACTTAATAGTAAGTGTAACGGACCGTTTCCGCAGACAAGGGGTTAAAATCCGTTTAGGCGATAAGCCCCTTTCTGAGAGACAGGCACAGCTCCTGCAGGATACACCAAACTCCCGAACTGGATACAAAGTAGCACTCCAAACTGGAACCTCACGAATAGCTGCTAGCAGACGAACAGGAATCAGCTTACACTTCTGGCAATCGGTCTTCTAACAGCATACAGTGAATCCCCCCAATAACGAGACAAGGCTCTGTGTTGAGGGTCAAGCAGTGGTCTGAGGTGCTGGCACACCCAGCCTGGTTTTTATTACAGTTGTTGCAAATACAGGTCCGCCCACAGGGGTTTGAAATACAGCCAATCAATATGTTACAACACATACAATGTAAGTACACGCCCCTAGGGGACCAGAAGGAAGACTTGTGACATAGGACAGATATGCAGCACTGTAGGATACACAGAGACAATACATCCCCACAATGCATTATGGTTTCCTCCTCTCTGTCCCGGAGACAACCGAGGCGTAATCCAATTATCTCTCAAGACAAAGAGAAGTCACCAATACACATGCGCAGACAACAGGACAGACATCACCCTTTAAACACACAATGGGACAATGGCACAATAGAAACACACCCAGCATTTTCCTCCCAAGCTGACAAGTTACACTTATTATAAATTGTTACAACTTTGTGAGTTTCCATTGGCCATACATATAACTTACATTAATTTAAACAGTATAACTTGGGGACAAACCTATCCAAAATTCACTTGAATAGGTTCAAGGGTTTAAAAGTTAGTATATAGCCCATAATCCTGGGGCAAGAGGCCAGCAGCCATGCCCCTCCAAAACCCAGTGGCGAGGTTGGTTCCGCCACAGTAAGGAAATCCTGAAGTATGACTGGCAGGTGGGCCCTGAGGACTGGAGATGAGGAACACTGCTTTAAAGGACAGAACTTCTAAATTCAAACCCAAACTAACGTAAATGCTGTTATATGTGCAAACTATCTGTTGGTATTGTAAAACTTATTTCCCACAATATTACATGCATATTTCTGGGTAATGACAGAACTGACAGAACGGCAATTTATCTACCAGCTTTCCAAATGAAATTCAAAAAGGAGGAGTTTTTTTCAAGGACTGTAAGGAGGCAATCAATATGGGTCCATTAACCTGTTGGGGACATATGACGTACCGGTACGTCATGATGTCCTGGTACTTAAGGACACATGACGTACCGGTATGTCATGTGTAATTCAGATCACCGCCGCGCGGCCAGCGGTGATCGGAACTGGGTGCCTGTTAAAATTAATCAGCAGGCACCCTGGGACAATGCGCGAGGGGGATCCTGTGACCCCCCGTATCGGCGATCGTCGCAAACCGCAGGTCAATTCAGACCTGCGGTTTGCGGCTTTTACGGGTGGTTGCGGCGGGCAGTCGGCGGTGCCATCGGGTCCACGTGCGGCTGTAATGGGGACTCGATGGCATGGAAGGCAGCGCGATGCCTTCCTTAGGCATCGGCGCTGCCTTCCGGTGAAGAGCCTGTGAGATCCAGCCCCCTGGATCTCACAGGCAGGAATCTGTATGAGTAATGCACACTGTATTACTCATACAGCTAATGCATTCCAATACAAAAAATAAAGTGAAAAAAAAGTTGAAAAAATAAAGTCACCCCCCCAAAAATCTAAAGTTTCAAGTAAAAAAAAAATAAACGTAATTTCCCCCAAATAAAGTAGCCAAAAATTGGTAAAAAATAGGGAAAAATAAAAAAGTTGACATATTAGGTATCGCCGCGTCCGTATCAACCGGCTCTATAAACATATCACATGACCTAACCCCTCAGATGAACACCGTAAAAAATAAAAACTGTGCTAAATAAACAATTTTTTTGTCACCTTACATCACTAAAAGTACAACAGCAAGCGATCAAAAAGGCGTATGCCCACCAAAATAGTACCAATCTAACCATCACCTAATCCCGCAAAAAATTTGCCTCTACCTAAGACAATCGCCCAAAAAATAAAAAAAACTATGGCTCAGAATATGGAGACACTGAAATATTTTTTGGGTTTTAAAAGTTTGTGTAAAACTTCAGTAAATTAAAAAAACTATACAGTGGGGGAAATAATTATTTGACCCCTCACTGATTTTGTAAGTTTGTCCAATGACAAAGAAATGAAAAGTCTCAGAACAGTATCATTTCAATGGTAGGTTTATTGTAACAGTGGCAGATAGCACATCAAAAGGAAAATCGAAAAAATAACTTTAAATAAAAGATAGCAACTGATTTGCATTTCATTGAGTGAAATAAGTATTTGAACCCTCTAACAAAAAAAGACTTAATACTTGGTGGAAAAACCCTTGTTTGCAAGCACAGAGGTCAAACGTTTCTTGTAATTGATGACCAAGTTTGCGCACATTTTAGGAGGAATGTTGGTCCACTCCTCTTTGCAGATCATCTCTAAATCCCTAAGGTTTCGAGGCTGTCTCTGTGCAACTCTGAGCTTGAGCTCCCTCCATAGGTTTTCGATTGGATTAAGGTCCGGAGACTGACTAGGCCACTCCATGACCTTAATGTGCTTCTTCTTGAGCCACTCCTTTGTTGCCTTTGCTGTATGTTTTGGGTCATTGTCGTGCTGGAACACCCATCCACGACCCATTTTCAGTTTCCTGGCAGAGGGAAGGAGGTTGTCGCTCAGGATTTCACGATACATGGCTCCGTCCATTTTCCCGTTTATGCGAATAAGTTGTCCTGTGCCCTTAGCAGAAAAACACCCCCAAAGCAAAATGTTTCCACCCCCATGCTTGACGGTGGGGACGGTGTTTTGGGGGTCATAGGCAGCATTTTTCTTCCTCCAAACACAGCGAGTTGAGTTAATGCCAAAGAGCTCTATTTTGGTCTCATCAGACCACTGCACCTTCTCCCAGTCACTCTCTGAATCATTCAGGTGTTCATTGGCAAACTTCAGACGGGCCTGCACATGTGCCTTCCTGAGCAGGGGGACCTTGCGAGCCCTGCAGGATTTTAATCCATTGCGGTGTAATGTGTTTCCAATGGTTTTCTTGGTGACTGTGGTCCCTGCTAATTTGAGGTCATTAACTAACTCCTCCCGTGTAGTTCTAGGATGCTTTTTCACCTTTCTCAGAACCATTGACACCCCACGAGGTGAGATCTTGCGTGGAGCCCCAGAGCGAGGTCGATTGATGGTCATTTTGTGCTCCTTCCATTTTCGAACAATCGCACCAACAGTTGTCACCTTCTCTCCCAGCTTCTTGCTAATGGTTTTGTAGCCCATTCCAGCCTTGTGCAGGTCTACAATTTTGTCTCTGACATCCTTGGACAGCTCTTTGGTCTTTCCCATGTTGGAGAGTTTGGAGTCTGCTTGATTGATTGATTCTGTGGACAGGTGTCTTTTATACAGGTGACTAGTTAAGACAGGTGTCCTTAATGAGGGTGACTAATTGAGTAGAAGTGTCTAACCACTCTGTGGGAGCCAGAACTCTTAATGGTTGGTAGGGGTTCAAATACTTATTTCACTCAATGAAATGCAAATCAGTTGCTATCTTTTATTTAAAGTTTTTTTTTCGATTTTCCTTTTGATGTGCTATCTGCCACTGTTACAATAAACCTACCATTGAAACGATACTGTTCTGAGACTTTTCATTTCTTTGTCATTGGACAAACTTACAAAATCAGTGAGGGGTCAAATAATTATTTCCCCCACTGTACATATTAGGTATCGCCGCGTCTGTAATAATATGCTCTATAAAAATATCACATGACCTGACCCTTCAGATGAACACCGTAAAAAAAAAAACCTGTGTAAAAAATGTCATTTTTTGTCACCTTACATCACAAAAAGTGGAATAGCAAGCGATCAAAAAGTCATATGCACCCCAAAATAGTGCCAATCAAGCCGTCATCTCATCCCGCAAAAAATGAGACCCTACCTAAGATAATCGCCCAAAAACTGAAAAAACTATGGCTCTCAGAATATGGAAACACTAAAACATGATTTTTTTTTGTTTCAAAAATGATATTATTGTGTAAAAGTTACATAAATTTAAAAAACTATACATTATAGGTATCGCCGCGTCCGTAATAATATGTTCTATAAAAATATCACATGACCTAACCCTTCAGGTGAACACCGTAAAAAAAAAAAAAAAACGGTGTAAAAAATGCCATTTTTTGTCACCTTACATCACAAAAAGTGTAAAAGCAAGCGATCAAAAAGTCATACGCACCCCAAAATAGTGGCACTCAAACCGTCATCTCATCCCGCAAAAATCATACCCTACCCAAGATAATACCCAAAAACTGAAAAAACTATGGCTCTCAGACTATGGAGACACTAACACATGATTTTTTTTGTTTAAAAAATGAAATCATTGTGTAAAACTTACATAAATAAAAAAAAGTATACATATTAGGTATCGCAGCGTCCGTAATAACCTGCTCTATAAAAATATCACATGACCTAACCCCTCAGGTAAAAAAATAAAAATAAAAACGGTGTAAAAGCAATTTTTTGTCACCTTACATCACAAAAAGTGTAATAGCAAGCGATCAAAAAGTCATACGCACCCCAAAATAGTGGCAATCAAACCGTCATCTCATCACCAAAAAAATGAGCCCCTACACAAGACAGTCGCCCAAATATTAAATAAAACTATGGCTTTCAGAATGTGGAGACACTAAAGAATCTTTTTTTTTTTTTATGCTTTGTTATGTAAAACTCAAACAAGCAACCAAATCATATTTGGTATTGTCGCGTCCATGACAACCTGCTCTATAAAAATACCACATGATCTAACCTGTCAGATGAATGTTGTAAATAACAAAAAATAAAAACGGTGCCAAAACAGCTATTTCTTGTTACCTTGCCTCACAAAAAGTGTAATATAGAGCAACCAAAAATCATATGTACCCTAATATAGTACCAACAAAACTGCCACCCTATCCCGTAGTTTCTAAAATTGGGTCACTTTTTTGGAGTTTCTACTCTAGGGGTGCATCAGGGGGGCTTCAAATTGGACATGGTGTCAAAAAACCAGTCCAGCAAAATCTGCCTTCCAAAAACCGTATAGCATTCCTTTCCTTCTGCGCAATGCCGTGTGCCCGTACAGCAGTTTACGACCACATATGGGGTGTTTATGTAAACGACAGAATCAGAGTTATAAATATTGAGTTTTGTTTGGCTGTTAACCCTTGCTTTGTAACTGGAAAAAAATTATTAAAATGGAAAATCTGCCAAAAAAGTGAAATTTTGAAATGTTATCTCTATTTTCCATTAATTCTTGTGGAACACCTAAAGGTTTAACAAAGTTTGTAAAATCAGTTTTGAATAATTTGAGGGGTGTAGCTTCTAAAATGGGGTCACTTTTTTGGAGTTTCTACTCTAGGGGTGCATCAGGGAGGCTTCAAATGTGACATGGTGTCAAAAAACCAGTCCAGCAAAATCTGCCTTCCAAAAACCGTATGGCATTCCTTTCCTTCTGCACAATGCCTTGTGCCCGTACAGCAGTTTATGACCACTTATGGGATGTTTCTGTAAACTACAGAATCAGAGCCATAAATATTGAGTTTTGTTTGGCTGTTAACCCTTGCTTTGTAACTGGAAAAAAAATATTAAAAAGGAAAATCTGCCAAAAAAGTGAAATTTTTAAATGTTATCTCTATTTTCCATTAATTCTTGTGGAACACCTAAAGGGTTAACAAAGTTTGTAAACTCTGTTTTGAATACCTTGAGGGGTGTAGTTTCTAAAATGGGGTAACTTTTTTGGAGTTTCTACTCTAGGGGTGCATCAGGGGGGCTTCAAATGGGACATGGTGTCAAAAAAACTGTTTAGCAAAATCTGCCTTCCAAAAACCGTATGGCATTCCTTTCCTTCTGCGCAATGCCGTGTGCCTGTACAGTAGCTTACGACCACATATGGGGTGTTTCTGTAAACTACAGAATCAGAGCCATAAATATTGAGTTTTGTTTGGCTGTTAACCCTTGCTTTGTAACTGGAAAAAAATTATTAAAATGGAAAATCTGCCAAAAAAGTGAAATTTTATCTCTATTTTCCATTAATTCTTGTGGAACACCTAAAGGGTTAACAAAGTTTGGTCCTTAAAAAGTGGGTTTTTGAAAATTTCTGAAAAATTTCAAGATTTGCTTCAAAACTTCTAAGCCTTGTAATATCCCTAAAAAATAAAATGTAATTCCCAAAATGATCCAAACATGAAGTAGATATATAGGGAATGTAAAGTAATAACTATTTTTGTAGGTATTACTATGTATTATAGAAGTAAATTGAAACTTGGAAATTTGCTAATTTTTTAAAAATTTGGTAAATTTAGTATTTTTTTATAAACAAAAATTATTTTTTTTTACTCCATTTTACCAGTGTCATAAAGTACAAAAAACAATCTCAGAATAGCCTGGATAAGTCAAAGCGTTTTACAGTTATCACCACATAAAGTGACACTGGTCAGATTTGCAAAAAATGGCCTGATCCTTAAGGTGAAATATGGCCGTGTCCTTAAGGGGTTAAGGGCCTTCTGCCCATTCCTGTCTATTCTACCTATTCTTTCACTTTTAAAAAATGCCTTATGAAAAAAATATTTCAGTAAAACTGGGGAGATTGATTTAGTGATGATGACTGTGAATCTGCATCACAAGACAATTTTTGGACTTGGAGACACTGGATGTCTACAGAAAATGTACATCATATTTTTCAACAATTTTTTTTTACTTCTACAGACAATAACCGTAGAGGCTGATATGAGGTGACTATAAATATTTCGCACAGAGAGGATATGGACAGATTTAACCGAATCACGTTATAAATAGAATTAAACTAAGCATAGGAAACGAACGTGACTTAAAAATACCTTTAATGTGAAAGTAATGGGTATTGGTACAACGGTACCTATTAGCTAACAATATGTGATGTAATCCTCCAAGGGAAATATATTAATAATGGTATGGCAACGGGAAAAAGATAAAGATAAATCAGAGGAGGAGGATAATCAGGGGACCACAGGGGATACTATCCCTGTAATGCCCTAACCTATCCTCAGCCCAGGGTTGCCCCCTAATGGTGGAGGTTCCCTGTCCCCGTGCCTAATCCTAGAATATCCCTGTTAAAACCCTATAGAAGGGGAACATTACAAATAATCAAAAAATCAGATAAGGAAAAAGGATGATACATAAATATAAGGATAATGTCTGGTGTGCCACAGATAATCATACACCAACACTTCCTAAGACGAAAAGAAAACCCCTACGCGTTTCACCTAAGGCAAGGATCATCAGAGGGTGAAAAGGATAACACAGTAATGAAAAAATGATAATATAGATTTTTACTTAGCTCCCCGTCCGGATACACGGAAACATTGGTCTAGGCTGAATAATGATATCCTAAAGGTATCAAAAAACACATGTCATCCAAACAGTGCCATACAGAATGATGCCAGGTGACATACCTTAGATTACTTACATGCTGCCAAGAAATTGATAAACCAATGCTCCAGGGAAGCTGGGGAGCTGCCCAGCCTATTACAAACCATTTATATTCTATTATTCCCGTCGCTGTACTGAGATCCGGACGCCGTATGCGTCACTTCCGGTGCCATGGAACGCCCTGGTGGAACGCATCACCTGTCTGCGCGGCACTTTCGGTGCTTTGGAACGCACTGTGGAACGCATCAGTCGATTGTATGCGATCGGGAGGTCCCAGGGAGGCGCAGTTAATGCGCATGACTGAGACTTAAAGATGCGATCCCAGGTATTGGGCGAAGAGGCTATCTTGTAAGGTAACTTAAGCAGACACTGCCTGATGAATGCAGTGTCATCATGAAGGCCTATATACACTGCGTGCAGAATTATTAGGCAAATGAGTATTTTGACCACATCATCCTCTTTATGTATGTTGTCTTACTCCAAGCTGTATATGCTCGAAAGCCTACTACCAATTAAGCATATTAGGTGATGTGCATCTCTGTAATGAGAAGGGGTGTGGTCTAATGACATCAACACCCTATATTAGGTGTGCATAATTATTAGGCAACTAATAAATGGCAAAATGGGTCAAAAGAAGGACTTGACAGGCTCAGAAAAGTCAAAAATAGTGAGATATCTTGCAGAGGGATGCAGCACTCTTAAAATTGCAAAGCTTCTGAAGCGTGATCATCGAACAATCAAGCGTTTCATTCAAAATAGTCAACAGGGTCGCAAGAAGTGTGTGGAAAAACCAAGGCGCAATATAACTGCCCATGAACTGAGAAAAGTCAAGCGTGCAGCTGCCAAGATGCCACTTGCCACCAGTTTGGCCATATTTCAGAGCTGCAACATCACTGGAGTGCCCAAAAGCACAAGGTGTGCAATACTCAGAGACATGGCCAAGGTAAGAAAGGCTGAAAGACGACCACCACTGAACAAGACACACAAGCTGAAACGTCAAGACTGGGCCAAGAAATATCTCAAGACTGATTTTTCTAAGGTTTTATGGACTGATGAAATGAGAGTGAGTCTTGATGGGCCAGATGGATGGGCCCGTGGCTGGATTGGTAAAGGGCAGAGAGCTCCAGTCCGACTCAGACGCCAGCAAGGTGGAGGTGGAGTACTGGTTTGGGCTGGTATCATCAAAGATGAGCTTGTGGGGCCTTTTCGGGTTGAGGATGGAGTCAAGCTCAACTCCCAGTCCTACTGCCAGTTTCTGGAAGAGACCTTCTTCAAGCAGTGGTACAGGAAGAAGTCTGCATCCTTCAAGAAAAACATGATTTTCATGCAGGACAATGCTCCATCACACGCGTCCAAGTACTCCACAGCGTGGCTGGCAAGAAAGGGTATAAAACAAGAAAATCTAATGACATGGCCTCCTTGTTCACCTGATCTGAACCCCATTGAGAACCTGTGGTCCATCATCAAATGTGAGATTTACAAGGAGGGAAAACAGTACACCTCTCTGAACAGTGTCTGGGAGGCTGTGGTTGCTGCTGCACACAATGTTGATGGTGAACAGATCAAAACACTGACAGAATCCATGGATGGAAGGCTTTTGAGTGTCCTTGCAAAGAAAGGTGGCTATATTGGTCACTGATTTGTTTTTGTTTTGTTTTTGAATGTCAGAAATGTATATTTGTGAATGTCGAGATGTTATATTGGTTTCACTGGTAAAAATAAATAATTGAAATGGGTATATATTTGTTTTTTGTTAAGTTGCCTAATAATTATGCACAGTAATAGTCACCTGCACACACAGATATCCCCCTAAAATAGCTAAAACTAAAAACAAACTAAAAACTACTTCCAAAAATATTCAGCTTTGATATTAATGAGTTTTTTGGGTTCATTGAGAACATGGTTGTTGTTCAATAATAAAATTAATCCTCAAAAATACAACTTGCCTAATAATTCTGCATTCCCTGTAAGCTGGGGAGATATGTGGATTAGAATAATAACACACAAATAAGGCATCATTAGTTTAATTAGGATACCAGGATATAAAGAATATATACAATAACCTCAAAATTCCGAGGGGATATAAAATCCAGTACTCGTACCTAAAGATAAGGCGATTTGATATACTATCGCCTATTACACAATGATGCTATTTCGCATCGATGAAACCAGTTACAGGTCAATTATCCCAGTGACTGATAATTGATCATAAGATTTACCGGGCACAAAGATCGTAAAAGTATTTTTGAATCAGATAAAGCAAGTAAATGTGAGTCTTTAGTTTAGACCACCAGGTGATTGGGAGCGGAAACTGTAAATCTATTCCGTCTCCTTTTGCAAGATTTTTCTATCCCAATCACCTTTTCTCGGAGAGGGGGGGACAGTTTCCAGGGCCGCGAAGGAGATAGATTTCAGGTCTCCATTGTGATGTTCATTGATATGGTGGGCCACAGGGGTGTCGTTCAATTTGACAATGTCATTAATATGCTCACAGATTCTTCTCCTGAGCTCTCTCTTCGTTTTGCTGACATAATCCTTTGGGCAGGTACACTGGCAAATATAAACGACACCCATGGACCTGCAATTAATGAAGTCCCTGATGGTATAGGATCTTTGCGTGGTTGAACATATCACAGTTTTTGTTTTCTTAATATAATTACATGCTTTGCAAAAGCCACATCTGAACATCCCCGTTGGTTTTCTATCTAGCCAACTACCTTCTTTTTTGGGGCTCACATAATGACTATGGACCAAACGATCCCGAAGGCTTCTACCCTTCCGGTAGGTAACCTGTGGGTATATATTGATGGCGCCTTTTAGTTCGGGGTCCATAGTGAGAATGGGCCAATAGGTACGAAGGGTAGATAAAACTTCTTTATTAGCAGTGTCAAATGTGGATATCAAACGAATCAACTTATTATCTTTTTGATCTTTTAATTTGGGGACAAGGAGATTTTCCCTGTTACTTGCCTCCGCCTGTCTCAAAGCATCTCTCAAAAGACCCTGTGGGTAACCCCTTTGTGACAGTCTATTCTGCAACTTTTTAAGTCACGTTTGTTTCCTATGCTTAGTATGAGGTGACTATATATGGCTGATATGAATATATATGGCTGATATGACATGCTATATATGGTAAGAGTGCCATATCTGGGCTGAGCTGCAGCCTCTTCATCAGCACCCTACCAAAATAGCAGGTAGACTGATATTTACACCATAGTACTGCATGGGGTAACTAACATACACTATATGGACACAAGTATTGGGACACCTGTACATTACACCTACAAGAGCTTTTATGACATCCCGTTCTAAATCCATAGGCATTTATATGGAGTTGGGCCCTCCCTTTGCAGCTAAAACAGCTTCTACTCTTCTGGGAAGGCTTTCTACAAGATTTTGGAGTGTGTCCGAGGGAATTTTCTGCCCATTCATCCAGAAGAGCATTTGTGAAGCTTTCACTACCCCAAACCTGGGGGTATATGCAAATTGTTATATTGTTATGTATTTTTCATATTTTGACCATACCTTCCAGTAAGAGATATGGTTGGCAAATGGTTGGCAGGAGGAACAGGGCTAACCATCCTGTTCCCCTCCTCTTGGTAGGAGTGGACTGGTCCTGCTTCCTGCCATCAGGGGGAGTTGCTGATTATATACAGAGAGAGTGGAAGCAGACTGCAGAGCTCCTGCTCCTGATAGAGACTTTTCCGAAGAGACCAATTCATTTCCAGTCTCAAGCAAATACTTGAGAGACCAGACAGCGGGATGAACAGCTAAAAACTGCATTACTGACACTTCTGTAAGGTGAGGGATTAAGGCTCAGACACCCATCACTCAAGACTACCATTAGGCCAGTTAAAGCTCAAGTCTAGACCTGATAGTGGACATCTACACCCCCAAGTTCTAAGTTGAAGCCATTCAACCTGCCTCCATACATCCTTACTGGTGCCAGAAATTGCACTTTGAATCCACTGCTATTGAATGTACCAGACATTGCAGTACAACAGGACCTTCCTCCGCGGTTATACTGCTCTTGTGCAAGATGGCGTAATATGAAGGCGTCATCACCTTATGCCATCTTGCACAGGCACACTATACATTTACAGATGCTGGGGCTCCCAAGCACACGATCCAATATTATCCCAGCTAACGTATCCTAGCCATAAGCACTGAGGAAGGTCCTGTTGGACCAAAAAGTCAGTTTTTAATATAAATTGTGGTGTTCTCGGGATCCATTATACATATTTGGATAGTTTTTTGGATGTTGATTTCACAATAAAAATATATATTAGCTACATGGAACCTGAGTGCTGTGAATTTTTTAACTATATTATTGATTGACTGACAAGTCCTTCGGAAGTACCAACTTATACAAAAATGTAGACCTCAATCTTTATTAACTCCTCACTTCCCCTAGCCAAGTTAATATAATGATCCGATGCGCTCACTGTTAATTAACGCTGGGAGCATCAGGTACTTATATACCTAGCGGGTAACTGCAGGTGCCCTCTTGAATTCTATTGTATCTCTGTCCTCAAGATGGTGATACAGTTGAATGTTGTGGCAGGGCATGGGTGTTCATGCTGTTCCTTGAATGCCATTATATGTGGCAGTGTACAAATGGTGCAGGGGCACAGGCCGCTCAGGCTGGAAAAGGCCTGTGGCCTTTACCAGAGATGGTGACTTGGAACAGGACTCAGGTGTTTTTTGTTCTTTCCTTGACCACTTGGGGAGCATACTGCTGGAGTATTATAGGGATCATTATTAGAGGAAGTCCAGGCAGCCCCTTAATTTTCATATCTTAATTAAAGACAAGTGAGGACAAAATGTGATAACTATTGATGGCCACCACTGAGGGACAGCTTCTAAGGAGGTATTTTGTGCTGCATTACTGAATTGTTGACATCGCCTACTTGTGCTGGTCCCATCTACTTGTGTTGGCCTTATCTGGTGGGGTTTCCCCGCTTTTTGACAATTTGAACCTACGTACGGCCATTTAAATTTTTTTATTTTTTCAGGGTCACCTTAATTTCCAAGTCTGCCCTGAGAACAGCCACTCTGGAACAGAAAAAGGCCTTCCCAATACTGTTCCTACAAGGTTTAAAGCTTTCAATTGTCCAAAATGTTTTAGTAAGCCGAAGCATTGAGATTTCCCTTCACTGGAACTGAGGGGCCTAGTTTAATCCCTGAAAACCAGCCCTATAGCATTATCCCTCCACAACTGTACAGTTGACACAATCCAGTCAGGCATGTTGTTTAGGCAGTAGGTGTGGAACCACTCTGTCAACCATTTAACCATTTAAGCTAATTCTAAGGTCGTTATCCTGGCTGTCCCCTGGTTTTCAGCCTTTAGCCACTTTAGAGGCTACCTCCATAAGTAGTCTCTTTGTGATTGAAAGCTGACCCACGGGAGCCAGAGACCCATATACAGAGCATAGAGGGGTCAGACAAAATTGTAGTCATGGACAAGTCGAAGTCAGGGCTGTTGGACTATGTGCAATATGGTAAATAGTCTGAGGTCAGGACGGGCAGTGAAGGGTCAATACAGAGGTTATTCATGGTTCAGTTCAGGCAGAGGAGGGTCAGAATCCAGAAAATGGGGGCCGACGATGTAACAGAGGTAATATTATCCTGCCATTTTCCATATCCAGAATCATCCATCAGTCTGCCAGATAGGGGTGTGGGATCCATTACTGCACAGAACACATTTCCACTGCTCCAGAGTCCAGTGGTGACGTGCTTTACACCACTCCATCTGACACATGGCATTCTGCTTGGTGATGTAAAGCTTGCATACAGCTGCTTGACCATGGAAACTCATACCATGAAGCTCCTGGCTCAGAGGTTTTATGCTGATGTTAATACCAGAGGAGGTTTGGAGCTCTATAGTTATTGTCAGCAGAGCATTGGTAACTTTTATGCACTATGAGCCTCAGCACGCGGTGACCCCGCTTTGTAACTTTACAGGGTCTGCCACTTCATCGCTGAGGTGCTGTGGTCCGTAAACGCTTACACATTACTATAATACCACTCAATTTTGATCGGCGAATATCTAGGAGAGAATACATTTCAATGAGCTCTTTAGAACAGGTCATTCTTTCACAAATGTTTGTAAAGGCAGACTACATGGTTAGGTGCTGGAGTTTATACGTCTGTGGCAATGAAGCACCTGAATTAATTGATTGCGAGGTGTGGCCCAATACTTTTCTCTCTAAGCAACATACCGATACATACAAAGGAATTCCCGTGTTACATTGTATAAATGGGATGTACATTTTTCACAGTAAGCATGTGGTTTCGCTCAGTGTGGACATTTGTCATGCACAGCAACTTTCATTGTGACTGTATTTTGTAGGTTTTTTGTATTCCGTGATCCTATAATTAGGCCTAGTTACTTCATCCCCCTTACTCTACAGTTTCCCAAAATTACCTTTTAGTTATTCTGGGTATGGACTGTCTGGATACAAGAAACCTATGTTCCTGTGTGTAGTCCAGTGCCTAATGCTTCATATTTTTATTGGACTCATTCAACCAAGAGCAGTGCAGTCATGTGTCTACAGAATGTGTCATCTGACCACATGGACATGGTAGCACATGGACACCTTGCTATGTAAGCCGTGTACCGGGGTGGGCTTCCCAGGATACAGCGAAGTCACGAACGAGGAAGCAACTCCAACTCTAGCTTTTGCCAAAACAGAATTTTAATAAAACGTGGTAATGAACACAACCACAAATGCTGGGAACATAAAATAAATTTACATACACGCAGCCCGAAGGCTGAGACCCCTGTGCTGCAGAGCATGGCGCCCTCCGATGGATGCAAGAGGAAAATGCTGTAATTTACCTACTGGCGGGCACAACTAAACTGCCACACCTTACCTGTTATTACCCTAAAAGACCAAGAATCACTGTATGGGTGTGCGGTACGGGCTAGCCTGCGGTGCAGCACAACGGCTTACAAACTTACACAGATCTACAGTATTCACCCTCCCATAGCTGGTCCTGTAGCACGTGCCTGAGTATTCCTTCTGAGCCAAACTCCAGCCTGGCTTGAGTTTGTGGGAATTTTATCAGCTCTCCAATGAGAAATGTCACTTTAAAGAGGACCTTTCACTAGTTTAAAAACGAACTATATCAGTGGGCAGAGCGGCGCCCAGGGGTCCCCCTGCACTTACTAGTATGTCTGGGCGCCGCTCCGTTCGCCCGGTATAGGCTCCGGTGTCGGCAGCTCCCTCTGTTGTACGGGGCGGAGTTTTTGTATTAGGGTTGTCCCTTGCTGCAGCGCTGGCCAATCGTAGCGCACAGCTCATAGCCTGGGACTTGTTTTGTTTACCAGATTTGCACAAATTCTGCCTGCTCTGACCCTGTCTGTTCTGGCTTCCCCGACCTCGTCTTGTCTCCGACTACAGTTTTACCTGATCCCGTGGTGCTCTCCCCATGGGTCAGCAGCCACTGAGCACAGACTACTCCAGGAGGTATTGGCCTGGTGGTTCCCCTGCAGAGATACAGGGAGAAAAACAGAGGACTAGCAGGGCAACGTCCTGAGGAGTAGCCTCAAGTCAAATCTGTTCAGTGGATCCACACTGACTACCATAATACTGGAGAAAAAATATTATGTTTAGGCTACTTTCACACTTGCGGCAGAGAGATCCGGCAGGCAGTTCCGTCGCCGGAACTGCCTGCCGGATCAGGCAAAATGTATGCTAACTGATGGCATTAGTAAGACTGATCAGGATCCTGATCAGTCTTAAAAATGCCTGATCAGTCGAAAAAATGCATTGAAATGCCGGATCCGTCTTTCCGGTGTCATCCGGCAAAAACGGATCCGGCATTTATTTTTTCACCTTTTTTTCAGTCTGCGCATGCGCATACCGGAACGACGGATCCGGCATTCCGGTATTCTGAATGCCGGATCCGGCACTAATACATTCTTATGGGAAAAAATGCCTGATCCGGCGTTCAGGCAAGTCTTCAGTTTTTTTAGCCGGAGATAAAACCGTAGCATGCTACGGTTTTCTCTTTTGCCTGATCAGTCAAAACGACTGAACTGAAGACATCCTGATGCAAACTGAACGGATTACTCTCCATTCAGAATGCATGGGGACATACCTGATCAGTTCTTTTCCGGTATAGAGCCCCTGTGACGGAACTCTATGCCGGAAAAGAACAACGCAAGTGTGAAAGTAGCCTTAGTTAAGGTTATGAATAGAACTCATAACGTCTAGCTCCATTCCAGTGTTCTAGTTTATTTTACTACTAATTTCACAAGAAAACATGCCTAGAAGGGATATAAGTGGAAATCAAATAGTCCCCTACTCAAGTATGGTTGACATCATCCACAACATTGTTCCTTTTCACATCTCATTAAAGGGGTATTTCCGACTGCTTAATTCTGATTGCCTATCCCAGTCATCAGTATCTGATCCGTGGGGGTCTGACACCCGGGACCCCAGGCGATCAGCAGTTTGTAGAGATCACAGCATACCCTATGCCAGATGATCTTTGATCACATGACCGAGGAGCAGCTCAGTACCATTCAAGTGAATGGGGCTGAGTAGCAATACCAAGCAAAGCTGTTATACAATGTATGGCACTGTGCTTGGTAATTATCAGATAAGATACTGATGACCTATCTTGAGAAAAAGTCATCAGTATAACAGTTTGAAAACCCCTTTAATGACCTCAGTTTGACATACGCCAGGAAAAGCTCTTATGGAGACCTTAGACGTATACAACTGTATAGGAATATACATCGCCCATAGGGCCCCATTGTAAAGAAGTGTACAGTATACAGTGCAGTATACTTTTTTGACTGGATACTGTTGTATAGATTAGCATTTTGTACTATGCTATTCCATGCTTTTTCTGCAGTATTCCGATGTATAAACAGCCCAATGGAGGCCAAAAGGTCACATTTTTGGCCTCTGCTGGGTTGATGGAACCCCACGGACACACCTAGTATATATACCAGGAGCTTCTCCCAGCACACACACTGGGCGGAGGCTCTCCACAGGGCCTGATGCACACATAGGGAGGTTAAAGACATTCAGAATATTTGGAATGTTAACAACATACGTGAAAAGATATTTTGTCATTATCCATATAGAAAATATAGTTAGAATGTTATCTCCCATGGAAAAAAATTGAAAAGTTGTTATGAAAAGGAATTTAAATATAATTATTTATCATGTCGGATGAATTCAATGGTCATTTTGACTAAATTATGACATCTACAAACGGAAAATGCAAATGTGATCGCACACTACATCCAGCACTCTGCCCTCCATGCTGGATGAGACATTGGTTTATATTTTGGCCAAAGCATAGTAAGCCACTCACCGCGTCAAGGCTGTCTCATGAGTGGTCCCTAACTCTTGTTCCTACCTGTTCATGGGCCATGACAGCCACATAAAATCCAGGGAATGCAGGTCAGCATGCAAGCCAAGTACACTTTGCTTGTAACCCCGTCCGGTGCCATTACAGCTTTCATCGGATCCAGGGATGCAAGTACCAACATGCATGCTGAACCCACCATATACTTCTCCTGGAGCCAGATGGCTAATGGTAGGTTCTATACAAGCAGACTCAGTTTTATACTGACTTTAAAACCAGCCTCAAGGACAGATTAACTGGTCAGGTGTGCAATGACTCCAAGGAGATCGCCACGCCTCCAATATATACTACAAAGAAAAAAATAAGGGGTTGGGTCAGCACAACCTGCCTGTAGGTGCACATCACTATGGCGAAATACATATACAAACGGAAAATGCAAATGTGATCGCACACTACATCCAGCACTCTGCCCTCCATGCTGGATGAGACATTGGTTTATATTTTGGCCAAAGCATAGTAAGCCACTCACCGCGTCAAGGCTGTCTCATGAGTGGTCCCTAACTCTTGTTCCTACCTGTTCATGGGCCATGACAGCCACATAAAATCCAGGGAATGCAGGTCAGCATGCAAGCCAAGTACACTTTGCTTGTAACCCCGTCCGGTGCCATTACAGCTTTCATCGGATCCAGGGATGCAAGTACCAACATGCATGCTGAACCCACCATATACTTCTCCTGGAGCCAGATGGCTAATGGTAGGTTCTATACAAGCAGACTCAGTTTTATACTGACTTTAAAACCAGCCTCAAGGACAGATTAACTGGTCAGGTGTGCAATGACTCCAAGGAGATCGCCACGCCTCCAATATATACTACAAATAAAAAAATAAGGGGTTGGGTCAGCACAACCTGCCTGTAGGTGCACATCACTATGGCGAAATACATATACAAACGGAAAATGCAAATGTGATCGCACACTACATCCAGCACTCTGCCCTCTATGCTGGATGAGACATTGGTTTATATTTTGGCCAAAGCATAGTAAGCCACTCACCGCGTCAAGGCTGTCTCATGAGTGGTCCCTAACTCTTGTTCCTACCTGTTCATGGGCCATGACAGCCACATAAAATCCAGGGAATGCAGGTCAGCATGCAAGCCAAGTACACTTTGCTTGTAACCCCGTCCGGTGCCATTACAGCTTTTATCGGATCCAGGGATGTAAGTACCAACATGCATGCTGAACCCACCATATACTTCTCCTGGAGCCAGATGGCTAATGGTAGGTTCTATACAAGCAGACTCAGTTTTATACTGACTTTAAAACCAGCCTCAAGGACAGATTAACTGGTCAGGTGTGCAATGACTCCAAGGAGATCGCCACGCCTCCAATATATACTACAAAGAAAAAAATAAGGGGTTGGGTCAGCACAACCTGCCTGTAGGTGCACATCACTATGGCGAAATACATATACAAACGGAAAATGCAAATGTGATCGCACACTACATCCAGCACTCTGCCCTCCATGCTGGATGAGACATTGGTTTATATTTTGGCCAAAGCATAGTAAGCCACTCACCGCGTCAAGGCTGTCTCATGAGTGGTCCCTAACTCTTGTTCCTACCTGTTCATGGGCCATGACAGCCACATAAAATCCAGGGAATGCAGGTCAGCATGCAAGCCAAGTACACTTTGCTTGTAACCCCGTCCGGTGCCATTACAGCTTTCATCGGATCCAGGGATGCAAGTACCAACATGCATGCTGAACCCACCATATACTTCTCCTGGAGCCAGATGGCTAATGGTAGGTTCTATACAAGCAGACTCAGTTTTATACTGACTTTAAAACCAGCCTCAAGGACAGATTAACTGGTCAGGTGTGCAATGACTCCAAGTGTTGAAAGTGTTGAAATACTGCCACCTGTGCCACAGTTCAACTGTATAGATGTCCTGAGGACGTCAATACAGTTGAATTCAGGAGGGCTGCTGGCCAGATGAGTAGGAGAGAATCAGATCATTGTGTACCCAGCTTGCGGCCATGAGGTGGGTTTGGGTGGCCCTCCTAGGCATTGGCCCTCTGGTAAATTTCCCTGCAGGGTCTATGGCCAATCCGCCCCTGAGAACGAGGACTTCAATTTGTGGCTCTACCTACAAGGTGCAGATGCAGAGTATACTTTTATTAGTTAAATTGCAACATGTTTTTTAGGACCCTTCATCAAGCATTAACATAGTGAATCAGCTCTGTTTATAAGGTGGAAAAGAAAAAAATGGAACAGGCTAAGCAACCCTCACAACACGTAGTAACCTGATCAAGTGAGACTTGCTTCTGAAATAGCGGTCTCTATGGAAACAGGTATGAACAGTTACATTACCAAAGCATGGTTCCTGTAGTTTGTGTATTACTCAGTTTATTATATTAGTTTAGTATACTGTATTTTATTATTATATGTCTATATTTGCTGTTTGATGCCCTAGGTAGATTAGGCCAACTCTCCCTTTCCCCACTTTGAATCAATTCAAAACTAACTTATTTGAAAACTAATCAGTGATCATATAGCGGTCATATACCAGGTATATAAAGGGGATCTGCTGATTATTATACTGTAAGACTGCAAATAATTCAAGAGAATGCAGTACTGATCAGATGCATTCACAGGCAGAATACAGGGTCAGACAGGTCCACCAGAGGATCCACTGGTGGGCCCAGACTCTGAAGTAATAGTGGGCCCCAAAAGTCCAGAAGAAAAAAATATTTGAAGCTGCCTGTGGAGAGAATCACTTACTACTAGTACTATTTTTTTTTAATCAAAAAACCTATTAGACATTATTGATGATATTAGGGTTGAGCCCTGAGAAAAATTTCATCTGGTAGCCCCAAGGAACCCCAGTCTGACACTGGGAGAATATGTAACAATTGCACCCAGTCAATTACATGTCTTCTCTGTTTGGCGGTGTTTTCTGTGTGGTGTTGTTTCCTTTTCTCCTCCATCTGACCCAGACCACCATGACGACTTTACCTAACTGACCAGAGCAGACCGTCAAAATCAATCAGATACCAGACTAGACCTTAAATGGAACAGACCCCAGACTAGACCCCAAAATTAATCAGACCTGAAAATTAATTCAGAGAACAGATCAGATATCTAAATTTTATCAGACCCCTGGCAACTAAACAAACCATGTTGATTTATGTATCCTGAGAACATTTTTATTTGGAAGCAAAGATAATAATTTTCTTCAATAATAATGTAATTGTCACGGGGTTCCGAAGGTGCACTCGGTCCCCCATTGCCCGCAGACCTGTTGCTTAGCTTTTGGAATGAGGTTCTGTGTTTGACCTCATTCCCAGGGCAGCTTTACTAGCTGGGTGGCTCCCTGCTCCTAGTCTGCCTTGAGCGCCGAGCTGATCACTCGGTGCTCGACTGGTTGGTCTGTCGGTCATGTGACGCTGGCCACGTCACTTGACCCTCACTCCCCACTATAAATACAGGCAGCCTGCTGGCTACAGGTTGCATGTTAATTTTTAGGTTCCTGGCTATTTGTTGGACTGCTGAACACTTACCTGATCCTGTTCCCTGACCATCCTTTTGCCTGCTCCTCCTGTACTGCGCATCTGTCCTGGTATTGTGACCTCGGCTCCCACCTGACTACTCTCTTAGGACTCCTCTTGTACATCTCTGCTCTCCTGGTATTTATGACCCCGGCTTCTCCTGACAATTCTCTGCTTGCTCCATTTGTACTTTGCAGCTTTCCTGGTATTGACTCGGTCCGTTCACGTCCTGTTGTTTGTCTGTCTGTCATCCCTGCACTTATTCCAAGTTAGGGATTGCCGTCCAGTTGTCCCCTGTCATTAGGACTCGCGAGGCAAGTAGGCAGGGCCAGGGGTGAGGGTGGAGCGCAGTGGTCACTTCGCTCCCCCCTGTGTGTGTGTGTACGCGACCCTTACAGTAATTGTACTAACATAACAAAAATGTAGGTGATGCTTTTTTTTAACTAATACTTCCCAGAAGGGTTCAAAAGTGGGTCAATTGTGCTGTCAGGATAACTGAGATGACGACTGCAGCAGAAAGAGAACCTCAAACTTAATAAATAGTAACGAACCTCAAATTCAGCTTCTGTTATCTGTGGCTTTAGATCAGGTTTGAACCAAGTAGCCCTCTTCAGTTTGGGCATTACCGCATTTGGCCCTGACGCCGGTTGTTGTGTGCATGATGCTCCTTCCTTTTACACTTAAGTTTCTGCCTACTGTATATTTATAGTATGTCTAGCATTAGAGTAGGTGCACACTTGTAATTATATTGAAGTAAGGACGATCTTCTCTCTGGCATCTTATTTTCGGCTGATAATTGGGGAGTGACTGTGTGGTGCATATATCTGGTTTACAGTAAATGGACTTGCGCATCTTTTGTGCATGGTGTTAGTGCAGACTGTGCAGGAGACCACCGTCTGACATCTGCTTCCTTGTCAAAGGGTCAGCAACACCAGCAAGGGCATTTTTGCATGGTTATCCATAAGAAGCAGAATGGGACAGAAGTGACAGCCCTCCCCTGTGAGCCTTGTGCACTAGATCGTACAGAGGATACAGCTTTTTCATTGGGAAGATTTCATCTCTATATTTGCTGCTGCCACCATCATCCCAGCACCTAGATCCTTAGTTCTCCTCACCTATACCTGGGGGCTCCAGGACTTCCAGTTCACCGAAAACCTCCATGGGTTGGATTCTGCCTGCAGTGCTGGCTCAGGCACCCACCAGAGAGTTTGAACTGTGGCATCAGTACATTCAGGGTCAGTGGCTTTTAGGGAGTAGAGGTTCCTCTTTTGGACTGAGGAATCCAATAATGTTTTCCTACCCAAATCTCAGATTTCTGGTCTCATCTTACAGCTCAGAAAGCTTATCATAGCAACCCTGAGCTCAAGAGCATGGGAAACCCAACATGGGCGGTCCAATAGATGTGGAAGTTGAAATACCTTCAGGTGGACGTCAACGGGAGAAACTGCCCAACATCTCAGCTTGTCTGAAATTGTACATTGGTGAAATATTTCTGGACTGAGAACATCCATAATACAGTGGGTACTGAATTAGTGTATAGCTACTCAATGTATTTTACTTATTTATATGGCACCAACAATATTCCACAGCACTGAACATAGTTATCATCACTCATCTGTCGTCATTGGGCAGGGCTTACAATCTAATGTCACCTATCGATGTTTTGGAGCATAGGAGAACATACAAACTCTATGCAGATGTTGTCCTTGGTAAGATATGAACCCAGAACCAAGCGCTGCAAGGGATTGGTGCTAACCACTGAGCCACCGTGTATAGGTGTGGGCTTGTGGTTTCTAATATCAAATAATAGTAAAGTCCTCTTAGTTGTATAAAGAGTTATTAAAACATGAGAAAAATGAAGGGATTTTCAGGGTGTTGATACTGATGACCTGCGATCAGCTGTTTGAAGACCTCAAAGCTTACAAGGGGGGTTTGTTCTGCATTTCTATGTTTCAAACTCTTACAGGACATCTGCCACCAGTTTCTTCGCATTAGAACAGGCTGAGCTTAGACCTGACCACTGGTCAGGAGAATCGATCTGATGATCCATCCCGATAAGCGGCCGCATTCAGGGAAAAATGAAGTTTTAAAGTGAACCTGTCACTGCCCATGTCTGTTTTAGTAACTTCTATCATTCCCCAAGTAATAACAATTCTGGGGCATCTATTCTCATTACTCTGTGTTGTGCCGTTCTTCTGCTATTCTTGCTAGAAGTTTATGGATATAGGTACAGATGGGTGTGTGTCCCTACACAGTCTGACAGTATCCAATCAGTGCTGCCAGTGTTAGACTGTGCAGAGACACACCCCCAGCTGGTAACTCCCATCTGTACCTTTGTCCGTCAACTTCTAGCAGGAATAACAGAAGAACGGCACAACATAGAATTATAAGCATAGATGCTCCAGGATTGTTATTACATGTGGAATACAAGTAGTTACTAAAACAAATGTCAGGAGAGGTGACCGCTCCTCTTTAAAGCCTCTAGGAGCAACGCGGGTGTTGCTGCTACTCCTAGACGATCCGTTCTCCTTGCTGCTCCCACGCCCCCTGCACCATGATTGACAGGGCCAGGCTATGTGAACATCAGCACGTCTGGGCCTGACTTCTCATAAAGTCTCCCCCTGCTCCGTGCAGGTCAGTAACTGACGCAGTGCAGGTAAGGGGCTCGTCAGTGGAGCAGACGCCAGACTTTATGATAAATCAGGGCCAGGCACAATGACCTTCAGGGGGCGCTGGGCGCGGCAGCAGACAGATCGGATCCTCTAGGTGTAACGGCAACGCCCCCATTGCTCCTAGAGGCTCATTTGCATATATTAAAATGTATTTTTTTACTGAAATGCGGCCACGTATTGGGATGGGAGGAAGACCTAGATCAATTCTGCTGACCAGCGGTCAGGTCTAAGGTCAGCCTGTTGATGCTATGAAACTGGCGACAGAAGCCCTTTAATAAAAAATATCTTATTAAAAGAAAAATAACAGAACATTGTAAAATATGTCATTGACAACATTCTAATAGTTGGTTCTTATGTTTCAGTTATGAAGGTACATCATATGTAGTTATGGGTTATTCATTTACAGTGGGGATGTTTGGTTATCTGGGTTGGGTCGTCTACTGACATAGTAAAGTCATTACCTTATATTATAAACTCCTCGGTACATGTCTTTTGTCTTGTGTGCAGCTATTAGGTTCTATACTGTACTCCTGTCTTGATACAGAAGTGACAGATGCCCTTGTTTTAGGGGTTGCTCGGTAGATCTGCCCTCAGCTATTCGGTTATATACGGTATCCAGCTTGCCAGCCATATCAGTGAATTAGCAGATAGTGTATCTTGCAGGTGCAGCCTACAGACCGGGGATTACATGTATTTACAGTGCTGTCCCATTGGTCTACATTACAGAAGGCCTTTGAAGAGAGCGCCCCAGTTGTGGCAGAACATAGGGGGCGCTATAGGTTATTGCTGGCTGAATGTGCTTTTAGTGGAGGGTTTCATGGGTCGGGTATACTATTTGCAGGTGCTCCCCCGTACTGAGGTGTAGGACCCTCTCACTTGGCCATTGACACGGCTCCGGACCAGGGCAGACAGCGGGGGGCGGGTCCGTCCTGTGTACTCGCTCCTCCTCATTGGCTGCTCGCTGTAGGCTGGGACAGGCTCAGCCAATGGCAGGAGGCCGTGAGCCCAGTAATGCAGCAGCAGCCTGGTCTCCTCATCCCTAGGAGTCTATTGTAAGGGAGCAGCACAAAGAGCGCACTGCACTGCTCACTGCATCTGACTGGAGAGCGCCGCATTGTGGAAGATGAGCACCAGCATCAGGTACAAGAGCAAGCTGCTGAAGACAGGTGAGATGGGGCCCCTGGGTGCGGGGTGGGGGGCCCGTCTGATCGCATCTCTGACCTGTCTGTTTCCTCTCTCCCCTCTCTCTGCCGGATTCCGTGCGGCCTCTCTGGTCCCCCACAGATGAGAAGGAGGTAAGGGCCCCCGTATTGTGCATGCTGATCGCAGACAGGTATACACTACATGGCATCAGGATCACAAGCATGGCATCGGAGGAGCTGCCAACCATGTCTGGATGATGGCACAGGGAGGGCTGTGGAAGAGCCGGCTTCTTCCCTAGCATTACGGTGCCAGCCATCTCTGGGGCTAGTGGCCTCCTACAGCCCTGTTCTGTAGGAGTGAGGGGAAGCTGTCATCTGGACGAGGATTTAACCCATTCATCATCTGTTAGGGGAGGGAGCAAGACTGGGAGGGATTCAAGCATTCCTAGGATCACTCATCCATGTGTACACAACATGATGGTGGTAATCATAGTGTGTACAGCTATATCTATCGATATCTATTTCTTTATTATACTCACTTATATAGCACTACTATATTCTGCAGCACTTTACTATCTATCTATCTATCTATCTATCTATCTATCTATCTATCTATCTATCTATCTATCTATCTATCTATCTATCTGTCATCTATCTATATATATCTATCTATCTATCTATCTATCTATCTATCTATCTGTCATCTATCTATCTATCTCATATACTATCTATGGCTACTTTCACACTTGCGGCAGAGGAATCCGGCAGCCAGTTCCATCACCGGAACTGCCTGCCAGATTCGTCAAAACATATGCCAACTGATGGCATTTGTAAGACTGATCAGGATCCTGATCCGTCTTACAAATGCATTGAAATGCCGGATCCGTCTTCCCGGTGTCATCCGGAAAAACGGATCCGGCATTTATTTTTTTTTATTTTTTTTCGGTCTGCGCCTGCTCAGACCGGAAGGGCGGATCTGGCATTGTGGTATTTTGAATGCCTAATACATTCCTATGTAAAGAAATGCCGGATCAGGCATTCCGGCAAGTGTTCCGTATTTTTGGCCGGAGATAAAACCGTAGCATGCTTCAGTATTATCTCCGTCCTGATCAGTCAAAAAGACTGAACTGAAGACATCCTGATGCTTCCTGAACGGATTGCTCTCCATTCAGAATGCATGGGGATAAAACTGATCAGTTCTTTTCCGGTTTAGACCCCCTCGGACGGAACCAGGGGCGTAGCTATAGGGGGTGCAGAGGTAGCAGTCGCTACCGGGCCCAGGAGCCTGAGGGGCCCAAAGACCCTTGTGGTGCATAAGAAGACACCAGTATCATAGAAATTGCATGCTGGTCAAGTTACACCTCTGGCTGGAGGGAAGGGGTTAGGTCAAGAATTTGGTATGGGGGCGGGGGGGCCGTTTAAATTTTTGCCTCGGGCAAGCACGAAGGCTATGTGCTTCCTGCCCCTGGCCACAAAGCACTGAGGGACGGGGGGCCCCAACCTGAACCAGGGCCCATGAGCCTTTAGCTACGGCCATGGACGGAACTCTATGTCGGAAAAGAAAAATGCAAGTGTGAAAGTACCCTATCTATTATCTATCTATCTATCTATCTATCTATCTATCTATCTATCTATCTATTATCTATCTATCTATTATCTATCTATCTATTATCTATCTATCTATCTATCTATCTATTTATTATCTATCTATCTATCTATCTCATATCTATCTATCTATCTATCTATCTATTATCTATCTCATATCTATCTATCTATCTATCTATCTATCTATTATCTATCTCATATCTATCTATCTATCTATCTATCTATCTCATATCTATCTATCTATCTATCTATCTATTATCTATCTCATATCTATCTATCTATCTATCTATCTATCTATCTATCTATTATCTATCTATCTATTATCTATTATCTATCTATCTATCTATTATCTATCTATCTATCTCTATCCTATGCACAAACGTATGTTTACACCCCTTTCATCGGCTTTATGCTGCCCTCTCCGAGTAGTGACGGATATGCTGATCTATTATCTGGTCTCTCATGACCTCTTTCACTCTTCATGGATGTGTGCTGTGTTCTCCCCAAACTGCACAAGGATCCATTGACTTTATGTGTTTGTTAACACATCATTGGTTTTCCACTGACTAGGATCAGTGGGGAAACAGCGGGGACATGCACTACTTTGCTCCATGATACAGATCAAACATGCCCCTTGTCCATAAAAACCACCGACAGAACACAGATGGCATCCCTACTCTGTCAGTGGTTTTCACTGGCCTTTGGTAGGAGAGGCTCTGGGAATCCTTATTCAGCCTAGCAGACGACAAAAAAACAGAGCCATAGCAGGATATTTATTAAAACTGGCTTAGGTGCCCATAGCAACCAATCAGATTCCACTGTTCATTTTTCTGAGCTCCTTTGGAAAATGACAGCTGGAATTTGATTGGTTCAGTCAGTTTTCCTTTACAACAGTTTTGATAAATCTGCCCCATGGACATCTTCACAGATAAAACACTGACTGTCATCATGGATGTCACCACTGACACGGATTTGTGAGAGATGCCTTAGGCTACGTTCACATCTGCATCGGAGGCTCCGTTCAGGGCCTGGGTCATAGAGTTTGTTAAAAATAGCGGAGAGAAAAGTCCTACATGAAGGACTTTTTTCTCTTGTAAGAAAAAAAGTTCTCCCACATGGAAACTTAACAGATCCCATTGGTATCCTAAAGTTTAGGCTTCATTCCTGTCAGTTATTTATCGAATCCGGCACTTCTGTTATTGTCATTCTTCTGCTACTAAAATGGAGTATAAATATCTATCGCTGATGTGAAGTGCCCTCAGTGGTTGCTGAGAACCAGCGTTATAATAATCCTCTCATCTTGGGCCTGAGAAGAGTAATGGTTATTCATGAGTGCTCAGCCCCCCCCCCCCTTGCTCTATGGGAAAATACTGTCAATCATCAGCACGTGGGCGGGGAGAGCAGGAGCTCATGAATATCCGTGACTCTTCTCAGGTATCTGGGACTCTTATCCAGACCTGGCCTGCGAAGATTATATTGCTGATTCTCAGCAACCACTCGCTCATGAGTGACAGACCGCTGAAATAAGCATGTCTGTCACTACTCTATACTCGGCAGTGTAAAGTTGATGAGAGGTTCCCTTTAAATCAACAACCAGTAATATTTGCCTCTATGATATCTATATATATATATATATAGTATACAACCTACTATCATCACTGTGTGCAGTAGACACAGAACATATACACACAGAGTAGAATTCCTTATAGATGCGTACCACCCTACAGGGTCCTTGTATACCGCACTGCCATGTACATGAGCCCTAAGGGGAGATTTATCAAAACTGGTTTAAAGTAGAACTGGCTTAGTTACCCATAGCAACCAATCAGATTCCACCTTTCATTTTCCAAAGGAGCTCTGATAATTGAAAGGTGGAGTCTGATTGGTTGCTTTGGGCACCTGAGCCAGTTTTGATAAATCTCCCCCTAAGTGTCTTCTTGATGCATGTGCATACCAGATTGGGATGTAGGCTTCTGTATACCGCTGACCGTCTGTGGATGTCACATCTCAGGAATGTCTTGGATGATGTGAGGATGTAGTGATTGACGTGCAGACAGCAGGGCACTCACACTTGGTGTCCTCCAGTCGGATACAGGTGGCTTGGTGTTGGAATTCTAGTACTAATATAATGCATGTGTTGAGCAGAAGCTCCAGACCATTTATCATTTGCAGGAATGTGAGCCCTTCAGCTATATCACTCATGAAAAGATTGTGATAGGATCAGGACTGGGTGATAAGCACCAAATCCCCTGTAGCAAAGTCACATTATATTACTTTACCAAGCTGTGTAAGATCGGTGGCTTGTGGTGTGATGCCAGGGTTTGATGGCGTGGTCCCTGAGAAATCGTGCGTTTCCTTCTTCTAATGCATCGCTTCTTATAGTCCAGAAGAAGCACTGTCAAATAGTTCTGCTTCCAAGTGCCACCATAGAACGACACCGTTTACACTGCCCCATAGTCTGCTTTGTGGGCAGCATCTCTCTGAAGGAACTGGAGACCGCTGATTTGCCTTTTCTGCCTCCTTAAGGGCTTGTTCACACCACCGTATGTCTTTTTCAGTGTTTTTCGGGCCATTTTTCTCGGATCCGTTTTTCAGTTTTTTTTTTCAGTAGTGTTTCCGGTTCCGTTCCGTTTTTCCGTTCTGTTTTTCTGTATGGCATATACAGTATACAGTAATTACATAGAAAAAATTGGGCTGGGCATAACATTTTCAATAGATGGTTCCACAAAAACTTAACGGATACGGAAGACGTACGGAGTACATTCCGTATGTGTTCAGTTTTTTTGCGGACTCATTGACTTTAATGGAGCCACGGAAGGTGATTTTTGGGCAATAATAGGACATGTTCTATCTTTCAACGGAACGGAAATACGGAAACGGAATGTATACGGAGTACATTCCGTTTTTTCTGCGGAACCATTGAAATGAATGGTTCCGTATACGGAACGCAAAAAACGCCCCGCATACGGAACGCAAAAAACATTAGTGTGAACAAGCCCTAAAGGGGTTTTCCATTCTAGATATTGATGGCCGATCCACTTGAGTGGGAGCTGAGCTGCAGTTTTTCTGCTTCTGGCACTGCACTGTGTTTCTTTCCTGGTAATGGGTGGCTGCTGAGAACAGCTGATTGGTGGGGGTGCGAGGTGTCTGGCCCCCACCGATCAGATGTTGATGGTCTATCCTGAGGATAGTTCGTCAGTAGTGTTGAGCGAACCCCAACTGCAAAGTTCGGGTCCGTACTGAACTTTGGGAGTTCGGGTACGCGGACCCGAACCTGAACTTTGCAGCAAAAGTTCGGGTTCGAGTTCGGTGTTCGGGCACTTAATAAAGGTTGTTGAAAGGCTGCAGGGCAGCCAATCAACAAGCTTTTAAGCTGTGGGCACTTAGAAGCCATCACAGCCATGCCTAGTAATGGCATGGCTGTGATTGGCTGGTGCATCATGTGACCCAGCCTCTGTACAAGCTGGATCACGTGTATCTCCGTCCATCAGCTATGAGTAGTGCAGGGACAGGAAGTAGGCAAAGTGTTAGGAATCTCATCTGGCTTTTTATTCTGTGGGTAACCTATAGTGGGGGTTTTTTGTGGGTGCAATGCACCATCTTTGCACCCCTGGCACAGAAATATAATAATTAATCTGGCTGTTAATTCTGTGGGTGACCTATAGCGATTTTTTTTGTGCGTGCAGTGCACCATCTTTGTACCCCTGATACAAAAATATAATATTTAATCTGTCTGTTAGTTCGGTGGGTGACATATACCCATTTTTTGTGTGAAGTACACCTGCACTGCATCCGTGACAGGGAAATTAATATAGTTAATCCATCTGTTAGATCGGTGGGTGACATATACCCAAAATAATAATAATAATGCACCTCAACTACTCAACTATCCACGGTGGCTCAGTGGTTAGCACTGGTGCCTTGCAGCGCTGGGGTCCTAGGATCAAATCTGACCAAGGACAACATCTGCGTGGAGTTTGTATGTTCTCCCCATGTTTGTGTGGGTTTCCTCCCACAATCTAAAGACATACTGATAGGGACCTTAGATTGTGAGCCCCACTGGGGACAGCCCGATGCTAATGTCTGTAAAGTGCTACAGTATATGTCTGCGCTATATAAGTGCGTAAAATAAATAAATAAACTATCCTAAAACAACACTATAAAAAATTCCTGTTTGTCCTGCATTTAAAGGGGTTTTCCGGGCTTTTACTATTGATGACCTATCCTCCGGATAGGACATCAATATCAGATTGTCTCCCTTCTCTCTTCCTGTCCACCACTGCTTTGCCATAGCAATCTGATATTGATGACCTATCCTGAGGATAGGTCATCAATATTAGGCTGCGTTCACACGGGCGAGTATTCCGCGCAGATGCGATGCCTGAGTTGAACGTATTGCACCCGCACTGAATCCCGACCCATTCATTTCAATGGGGCTGTTCAGATGAGCGGTGATTTTCATGCATCACTTGTGCGTTGCGTGAAAATTGCAGCATGCTCTATATTCTGCGTTTTCCACGCAACGCAGGCCCCATAGAAGTGAATGGGGTTGCGTGAAAATCGCAAGCATCCGCAACCAAGTGCGGATGCGGTGCGATTTTCACGCACAGTTGCTAGGAGACGATCGAGATGGAGACCCGATCATTATTATTTTACCTTATAACATGGTTATAAGGGAAAATAATAGCATTCTGAATACAGAATGCATAGTAAACTAGCGCTTGAGGGGTTAAAATAAAAATAATTTTTTTTTTTAACTCACCTTAGTCCACTTGATCGCGCAGCCGGCATCTCCTTCTGTCTCCTTTGCTGAACAGGACCTGTGGTGAGCATTAATTACAGGTAAAGGACCTTTGGTGACGTCATCACATGATCCATCACATGATCTTTTACCATGGTGATGGATCATGTGATGACCGGAGTGACGTCACCAAAGGTCCTTTACCAAACATGCGCGCATTACAATGTTTTGCACTCGCTCGAAAAAATTGCGGGTGTTCCCGCAACGCACCCGTACATTTTCCCGCAACGCCCGTGTGAGTCCAGCCTTAAAAGCCTGGAGAACCCCTTTAATATTTCACCTGTCGGATCCGGAAATCCGTATGCAAACGGTTATCTTTTTTTTCCGGATCCAGATACGGATCCGTTAGACTTATTCATTGAAATACCGGATCCATCTTTCCGGTATCATCCAGAATAACAGATCCGGTATTTAATTTTTTCAAAGCTAGAAAGAACTGCGCATGCGCATAACAGATCCGGCATTAATATATTTCTATGGAAATTAATGCCTGACACGGCGGCAGTGTTTTGGAATTTTGTCCGGTCAAATACCGTACAAGGGACGAAACGGAAGACATCCTGATGCATTTTGTCAGGTCAAATACCGTACAAGGGACGGAACGGAAGACATCCTGATGCATACTGAACGGATTGCTTTCCATTCAGAATGCATTGGGTTAAAACGGAAGCGTTATTTTCCGGTATTGAGACCCTTTACCGGATTTCAATACCGGAAAAGAATAACACTAGTGTGAAAGTACCCTTAGACAGATTTTTAATGCAGACACATTAGTAACTCTGGGTCTATGTGTGAACCCACTCTGAAGGGGTTTTCTCATTACTACATAGACGTTTTCCCGCCTTGGATCGCTGGAGTTCCTGATATTTAGGCGTAATCTATTTCAATATAAAAGTGAAGTGGTCACTCTTTTTCTACTGTTACACGTGGATTACATGTCTCTTACTAATACATCTTTAGTTCAACTTCTGGGCCATTTTCTAGATTTACGGATGGGAATACCCGGACAGAAAACAGAAGGCAGAATGATCTATCAGTAATCTAGAAAATAGCCCAGATGTTGAAATAAATATGTATTAGTAAGTGACATATAATCCACATTATTTCAACTGTATACTTGTGAATCTTGAAGGGGTTGTGCGGTTTCCCATACTGAGGACCTATCGTCAGGACAGGTCATCAATATCAGATCAGTCGGGGGCTGACTCCCGGCACCTCTGCCGATCAGCTGTTTGAAGAGGCCGGTCACGTCACATTAATCTGTCACATGGCCCAGGTGCAGCTCAGTCCCTTTCAAGTAGGCCTGGCATGCAGTACCAAGCACAGCCACTATACGATGTACGGCGCTGTGCTTGGTATGCTGTAAGGAGGCAGTAGTGCCCACTGGAGTGCCACAGCCTCTTCAAAGAGCTGATATTGAGAACCTATGTTTAGGATAGGATTGTACTCCCAGAAACCAACCTTAGGGTATGGTCACGCACAGCACATTTGTTGTAGACATTTCTGAGAGTGAAAATGTGTAAAATACATGTAAGGCCGGGTTTATGTCACTGTTTAGCCACCGATTAGCTTTTCGTTCTTGCGATCTCTCAGAAGAACAGAAAAAAAAAACATTCGTTATTTTGAGCATCATATATGATCAGTTTACATCGGTTTGTGTCACTTCTGTCAGAGATCCGTTATTTTTGAAAGGAGAAAAAGTTCTGCAAAAAGTACTTTTTCTTCCATCAAAAATAACGGATCTCTGACAGAAGTGACCCAAACTGATCATAACTGATGCTCAAAATAACGAATCCTTTATTTAAAAATCTGTGTAGATAACGGGCACTCAAGTCATAGGGTGTTGCATCAAAAAAGTTTATATAAACATATCATCATAGCATTAAAATTTCCATAGTTAATTTTAATGCTATGATGATAGGTTTATATAAACTTTTTTGATGCAACACCCTATGACTTGAGTGCCCGTTATCTACACAGATTTTTACTTTTCGCTTGTTTATTGGGGTAAACATTTACGTGAGCACCTGATCCTATCTGGATTGGAGGTGAGCCGCCCGTTTACATTTTACACTTTATTTAAAAACATTTTCTCTTCTTCTGACAAAAGAACGGAAAGCTAAACGGTGATGTGAACTTGGCCTGAATGTTTTTTTTTTCAGAAGCATGAAAGTGGATTTGTACAAACCTGACTCTCAGTTGTGTACATAGAGAAGTAAGGGGCCCCTTAGCAAGGATCAAACCAGGCCCCCCCCCACACAGGACAGAAGGGTTACTGCCTAAACCCCTTTTTAATGACCCTTGGGCCATTTTTCCACTGCCTCATTTGCTAAACGTTGTTCCTTTAGGGTCCATTCACACGTCCGTAAGTGTTTTGTGAATCTTCAAATTGCGGATCTGCAAAACACGGACACTGGCAATGTGCATTCCGCAATTTGCGGACTGCACATCGCCGGCACTATAATAGAAAATGCCTAATCTTGTCCGCAATTGCGGACAAGAATAGGACATGTTCTATTTTTTTGCGGAAACGGAAGCACGGATGCGGAAGTGCGGATCCGCAAATGCGGATGCGGACAGCAGAATCCGGCCCCATTGAAAATGAATGGGTCTGCACCCGTTCCGCAAAATTGCGTAACGGATGCGGACCCATTTTGCGAACATGTGAATGGACCCTTCTCCTCTTGATCTCGAAGTTCTCGGTCTCTTCTTTACTTAATGATGAGTTGTGGGCTAAAGGACCTTTGGTGACGTCAGATCACATGCTCCAACGTCACCAAAGGTCCTTTAGCCCACAACTCATCATACCGGGAACTTCGCGAACAAGAGGAGAAGGTGAGTTTATTATTATTTTTTTTTTTTTTTAACCCCTCCAGCGCTATTTTACTATGCATTCTGTATTCAGAATGCTATTATTTTCCCTTATAACCATGTTATAAGGGAAAATAATACAATCTACACTACAACTAACCCAAACCTGAACTTCTGTGAAAAAGTTCGGGTCTGAGTACCAGTGTCGGTTTTTTATCACGCGCGTGCAGAACACATTGCACCCGCGCGATAAAAACTGAACATCGGAACGCAATTGCAGTCAAAACTGACTGCAATTGCATTCCTACTCGCGCGGGTTTGCCGCAACACACTGGGACGCATCCGGACCTAATCCGGACACGCTCGTGTGAACCCAGCATTATAGTGTCTGTGATGTGCGGATCCGCAAATTGCGGATCGCACATTGCAGGTGTCCGTGTTTTGCGGATCCGCAATTTGCGGATCCGCAAAACACTTACGGACGTGTGAATGGACCCTTAGAGGGTAGAGTCCTGACCAAGTTTCAACTCCAGTAGAGGAGGAGATCATCCCAACTAAGACTGGGCCCCCTCTTGCCCTGGGCCCCATAGCAGTCGCATGGTCTGCCGCTATGGTAGTTACACACCTGCTGTATGGAACAGTCTCATTTCCAAATCTGCTGCATGTAAACATAACATTAGAGCAAATGTCTCCAGTATTTGATCCTGGATACCCCAAGGTAGAACATCCTAGCCATAGAAGTAACCTGTGAGAAAGGTCCTAGTGGACCGAAACGTCCAGTTTGATAGATTCTAAAAATGCCCTCAAATATATCATATACAACTGCAGGGATCTCGAGTCTCCCGGAGGTTCAGGGAGTCTCCCGCTATTAGATAGCGGCTCCCTGACACCCGCATGTGAGACAATATATCCCGGAAAGGTTTACTGATAGCAGAGCAGAGAGAGAAGAGAAGTGACAGGACAGAGTTTAGATTACAGGTTGAATTAACCCTTTAGGATCAAATTGGCTTCTCAAGGAGATATATATGTTAAGGCATCCCTTCTTCTGTCTCATTCAGTAGCTATATGACTATTGAGAGAGATGTGTTTTTTTTTTAATACATTTACACATTTAACCCTCCATTTTAATTATATTATTTACCCCAGTGTTAAATTCACACCCCCTGGATGCTTGATTTTTTTTCCTACAGTGGGGTAGATAATTACACACAGGGTTTTAAAGAATAAACTTCCTGACTCAGACCAAGAGCCGACTCAGCGAGTCAGCAAGTGAATCGAAGCTTCCGTCATCCGCGCATGCGCAACCTAAGCTTCGGTTCACTTGTTTCTTGTCAGCTCAGCGAGTGAACCGAAGATTCGATTCATGAATCGGTTCATTTGAAAGATCCGAACTTCCCATCTCTAGTTTACTCGCAGTAAACCTTTCCGGCAACCTGTAGCAGTGTCCCCTTCTCGGCGCGTGCGCACAGTGCAAGAAGAAGCCAATGCCAGCAGTCCGCAATGGCGCATCAGGCTGAGCCTGTGCGCACGCGCGGGATCTCAAAGAGGGAGGGAGAGGCGGCACTGAGGAGTAGAAGGCAGCGCTGGGCACAAACGGCGATGCCTGCGGCCAGGCACCATGCATCCACAGACCTCCCCTGCTTGGGCACCTTAATTCAATGATTGACAGGTTAGTAAAACCTGTTTTTCCGCAGAATAAAGCCACAAATAGCTTTTATAAGGCCACCTTAGAAATCAGAATGCTGCCCCGGACATGAGCATATGTTTAGCTCACAGGGCTTATAGGTGGTGACAGAATCCCTTTAATCATATACATAAATATGATAATTTGGGGCAGGGTAATGAGTCTAGTCCTCCACACCATAGAGCAAAGTGTGCAGATACTGCATATGTTTGGAAAATGTAATAAAAAGTTTGTGAAAGAAAAAAAAAGAAAACCTCCCTGAAATGAGAAGTGCACCTCCCTGAAATGAGTTTTTGCAGGTTGGGATGTCTGCAACTGGATCATTCTTTGGTTGAAGTGAAACATCTGAATTGTAGCAGCAAAAACGCCATAAAAACTCTATGATTCCAGCCTAAAGATGTACCAGATTCATCACAGTGGCTCAGGCCGGATGATAAATTTGGTGCACTTTTGTCTATCTTTATACCACTTATTGGTTGGCTTACTTTGCAACAAAGGTTTGTGACAAATTTTTGGTTCAAAATGGCTCATCTTTAGTCATGCCCTCTTCCCAAGTCACATCCTTTCCTGCTAAACCGTCCAAGGTGCAGAGAATTCTGAGGTGCACCAAATTGCTCCAAAAATGTTGCTCCAAATTTTGGCCTCAATTTATGCCAAATGTGGGCCGCTTTTTCCTGATAATTGACCCGTATGACCACACAGTGTGGTTGTGATGCGGCTCTTCTGTGGTGGAGTGTTGCGTGGAAGTGTGAGCCACAGCGGGCTTTGATTAAACTGATGAAGACCGCACTGATCACTTGGTCTGCCGAAATACTGGCGGCCATTAAAAACATTGACTAAACAGTGCATTTCTAAACAGTTTCATTGCGGCTCCTATGACTGAGCTGCAATCGACTGTAACACTTCCACATGCTGTATGGGGTCGTCGTGCCCTAAATGTTCAGCTGCTCAGACAACAAAGTAATGTCGGCAGCAGGTCGTTCTGTGTAAACAGGGATGTGCTGCCAACAAACAATGAATCTGTAGGGGGATGTACGACTATAAATTCTTAAGGTGGATTTATATTGGCAGATTATCGGGAACGAACGTTCCTGAAAATCGGCCCATCTGAGGGTGCAGCAGATCACCAGATGAACGAGCAAAGCATTGGGTGATCCGCTTTCATCGGCACCTTAATTATCGTTTCTGGGCAGCAGATTGTGCTATCTAAACAGCGATCTGCTGCCCAGAAACAATGCAGATGTATGAGGATGAGCCATCACAGTTGCCATCCTTCATCCTCATACTGTGGAGGTGATCGCTGCATGTAGATGCAGTGCTTCATCTCCTCTTAACCAGCAATTGACTCGTTCCTTCCCGACAATCGGCTTCTCCTCCGCGTGTGTAAGTGCACCTTTCTGTACTCGGCTATCTCATGCGCTCTCATAGAAATGAATGGGGCAGAGGCTTACATTTCCGACGAGCCGCTCCGTCCATTTTGGAGGGCTCCACAGGTTACGCAGCCCCTGCTCTCTTGATCGGTGGGGGTCCCAGCGGTAGGAGCCCCCACCGACCTGTAGATAGAGGATAACTTCCTATTATCGGAATACCATTTTAAGCCAGTTTTTCTTTACACCAGTTTTGATAAATATCTCCCCCAGGATGTCTTACCACTAAAGTTTTCTTCACGCCGCTTTTTTCATTATAGAGAAGGTGTTGGAAGATGCCAACAGCTCCAGCATGCTGTGTTTTTGAAAGGAAGCAAGAAAGACAAAAGCACTACCCAATGAACACAAAGTAGCAAAAAATAACCAAACTTGTGTGCCCTGTGTATCATGTTCCCATAGACCAGGAATGGCCAACCTGTGGCTCTCCAGTTGTTGTAAAACTACAACTCCCACCATGCCCTGCTGTAGGCTGATAGCAGTAGGCTGTCCAGGCATGCTGGGAGTTGTAGTTTTGCAACAGCTGGAGAGCCTCAGGTTGGCCATCCCTGCCATAGACCTTCTGCTAACATCTGGAGCTGAGGCTATTGCAGCAAAAATTCGAAAAAAAAATAAAAAAAATCCCAAATCCTTTAAAAATGCAACAATTTCATGACACTTTTTACAAGGCCCAAAAATGCCAAGAAAAAGCTACAGCTTTAGAAATGATACTTACTAGATGCAGTGAAGCTAAGCAGCCTGTGATACTGTGATGGGTGTGGTGCCCCCGACTAGCCCGTGAATGCTCCCCAGCACACCAGCCCTCCTGCTTACATTGGCAGAGTGGGCCGGGATGGAGCTCCATAGATCATTGCACATATGGTGCTGACACATTATGTACGCCGGGAACATTTTGTATGTAAATAATTGACAAAATGAAAGCGGTTGCGGGATAAACATGGTTTATGTCTGTCTGTTCCACAGCGTTGTTATCATTGGAGGCGTTAGACCTTTCATAGTGTTTGATGGGTCAGAGCGGCTGGTCCTGATTATCCAGCCAGTGCTTGCTGTATATCTGGCGGGGCTGCATTACTCAACCACTTGTTTCATTGTAGTATCTGGAGAACAGCCGGGTAACACCTAGACAGCTCTGCTGGGGCACGTAGTGGAGTCAGACATGTTTTTATTATCAGTATTCTAGAGAAAAGGATATCTACCTTATTATAGGTTACCACCTGTCTTCACTGTACATTGTTATAGACAGTGAAAGAAGATTTCTCAATGCTTTTCCAAGAGATGACTATGAATTCTTTGATGCACAGATTTTTCCTTTTCTGGCAACTTCAGGTAGTGTGTACACAAAATAAATCCTCAAAGTTCATTTATTACCAAAAATAGCCTTCAAGATCTACAACTCAACCACACCAACGATTCATTGGACTATTGTGCACATGAGGCTCTCACAAGTCACCTCTGTACAGTCCATAGAAAATGCAATTTGGACAATTTTATTATTATTATTATTATTATTATTAATAAAGCTCCATTCATTCCATGGCGCTGTAGATATGATAAGGGGTGTACATACAGTACAGACCAAAAGTTTGGACACACCTTCTCATTCAAAGAGTTTTCTTTATTTTCATGACTATGAAAATTGTAGATTCACACTGAAGGCATCAAAACTATGAATTAACACAGGTGGAATTATATACATAACAAACAAGTGTGAAACAACTGAAAATATGTCATATTCTAGGTTCTTCAAAGTAGCCACCTTTTGCTTTGATTACTGCTTTGCACACTCTTGGCATTCTCTTGATGAGCTTCAAGAGGTAGTCCCCTGAAATGGTTTTCACTTCACAGGTGTGCCCTGTCAAGTTTAATAAGTGGGATTTCTTGCCTTATAAATGGGGTTGGGACCATCAGTGGCGTTGAGGAGAAGTCAGGTCGATACACAGCTGATAGTCCTACTGAATAGACTGTTAGAATTTGTATCATGACAAGAAAAAAAGCAGCTAAGTAAAGAAAAACGAGTGACCATCATTACTTTAAGAAATGAAGGTCAGTCAGTCAGCCGAAAAATTGGGAAAACTTTGAAAGTAAGGGCTATTTAACCATGAAGGAGAGTGATGGGGTGCTGCGCCAGATGACCTGGCCTCCAGTCACCGGACCTGAACCCAATCGAGATGGTTTGGGGTGAGCTGGACCGCAGAGTGAAGGCAAAAGGGCCAACAAGTGCTAAGCATATCTGGGAACTCCTTCAAGACTGTTGGAAGACCGTTTCAGGGGACTACCTCTTGAAGCTCATCAAGAGAATGCCAAGAGTGTGCAAAGCAGTAATCAAAGCAAAAGGTGGCTACTTTGAAGAACCTAGAATATGACATATTTTCAGTTGTTTCCCACTTGTTTGTTATGTATATAATTCCACATGTGTTAATTCATAGTTTTGATGCCTTCATAGTCATGAAAATAAAGAAAACTCTTTGAATGAGAAGGTGTGTCCAAACTTTTGGTCTGTACTGTACATAATACAGAAAACTGCAATAAGCATGAACAAGACGAGTTACAAACTGAAGGAGAGAGGGCCCTTCCCTCGAGGGTTTACAATCTACGAGTAAGGCTTTATCTTGCACTTTTTTTTCCCGTTTACGATCCGTTTTTGCATTCAGTATACAAACCGTATACGGAACCATTCATTTCAATGCATTCCGTTTCCGTATTTCTGTTCTGTTCAAAGATAGAACATGTCCTATTATTGCTAGAAGTATAAATATAAATATATAGGGCGGCTCACTAAAACCCAAGGAATGGAATAAGGTGCTCTATCCAAACAGAGCGTACCCAACGCTTGTGTGAAAGGAGTATTTAGAGAAAGTATAGGGATGGCACTCTAGTCATAGGTAATGCATGTAAAAGAGTATTTTATTAGTAATAACTGGCTGGTTTGTGCCGGCTATTGGCAAAAGGATAAAGTAATAAATAATAAATAATAATAAAAGTTGTCTAGATATGTGGTGTTAAACCTAGGTAAAAAATAGCGATCTCCTGGAAGTAAAAAATATAGACAATATAATATCAATGCACAATTTGTGGACTATATGACAACAATGCATAAAAAATGAAAAATAGATTGCTGGCATAGATCAATACGTGGCTAGTCTCTGTCAACCAATATGTGTATAGTTGGTGACAGATCCCAGGCACACAATGACGTTCTCCTTGGAGGTAAAAAAATGTAGAACAATAAAATAACAATGTATATTATATGGTATCAATGCATACAATCAGGTGATGGTGGTAAAAAAAGGAATCAAATGATAATATAAAAGTCAGATGGTGATAAAATGTCAAGTAAACCTATCTGAGGTAGGTATAGGTATCAAGTTCGATGCTGTCATATAGGGAACAGATATATGTGAGATGGGGGCCCTCCTTTTTGAGGGAATTGGTATCCAATCTGAATTTGCCTCCTTTGTTTCAGATGGATGGGGTATTTCACCTCCGATTGATGGTTATTTGTTGCAACAGTTATCCAACAGTAAAGTACTGCTGTTTGGTACGTTACCCTCCTGTAGATGGGACGTGGGTTGGTGAGCGGCTCCTGGCGGGCGGGTGGCGTCCACGTGTATTCTTCCCGCTCAGAATCTTTGTTCTTGCTTACGGAGCTGTATGCTCAGTCCGTCTGTTGATGTGGCTGTTCGTCACTTCCGGTGACGTCACCTGTGCTCGCTGACTCTCCCGCTCAATTCACATCGGCGTTGCACGTGGTATCCGATGGCGGGAATATGAAGCTGCTGCTTTATTTCAAAGTTTAAGGGTGCTCCGGAGCTGTTAAGGATTAGGACCCTTTCAGTTTTTGCTAGCTTGGTATGGGTATGGCTACCTCAAATTACCCCATACGCGTTTCGGAGCTTCCTGCTCCTTCATCAGTGGGAATGGGTAGCCTTTTTTCTTTATCCTATATATATGGTCTTAATTGGATCAATTGGGATTCTGGGGGCGTGGTTATGGACCTTAATTAACGGTGTTTAGTAACACTTGTCCTGGAATTGCAGGAGGAATGGATGAGGTTCAGATGAAACAATGTGATGCTTATGAGGAGACGGACAGGATACGACTATATTCTGTCTCAATATGTCATTCATGATATTTGTAGTTTAAGAATGAGGATAAGAATAAAAACAAAATAAAATTCATAAAATCTGTGTAGTTCTGTGTGTATCAGTACACTTTCATATACATCTGAATATACATATATACATATCATCAGCTTATAGAGGAGTCCATACATTGTATTACGAAAGTAAAATGAATATAAAAACTCTAGGTTGGGAATATTATCAACAGTATTGGAAATATTATACTGAAGATGGATTTGCAAGTATTATGGTTCCCTAGTTCCATAAATATATATAAAGAGCAGGATTGGGGGTCCAGGGATTCTTTAGTTGGATGGTTGTTGTTTTTATTTTTGTTGGGGAGGCTTCTGTCTATATTGTGGTGTGTAAGTGTATCTGAATAAGAACGAAAACCCACAGATAGAACATATGGGTGGGGTGCCCCCTCTGTGATCAGGAGTCGGAGTCAGGCTGTCTACCAGCATTCCGACCCCTCCTCCCAGGTGGGCCCCTCCCCCTTATCCACTTTTCACTCTCCACATCCACTACCTTCCCTCAATCATCACCCTCTCCTAATCTGAAGTGACTACTCAGATACACTTACACACCACAATATAGACAGAAGCCTCCCCAACAAAAATAAAAACAACAACCATCCAACTAAAGAATCCCTGGACCCCCAATCCTGCTCTTTATATATATTTATGGAACTAGGGAACCATAATACTTGCAAATCCATCTTCAGTATAATATTTCCAATACTGTTGATAATATTCCCAACCTAGAGTTTTTATATTCATTTTACTTTCGTAATACAATGTATGGACTCCTCTATAAGCTGATGATATGTATATATGTATATTCAGATGTATATGAAAGTGTACTGATACACACAGAACTACACAGATTTTATGAATTTTATTTTGTTTTTATTCTTATCCTCATTCTTAAACTACAAATATCATGAATGACATATTGAGACAGAATATAGTCGTATCCTGTCCGTCTCCTCATAAGCATCACATTGTTTCATCTGAACCTCATCCATTCCTCCTGCAATTCCAGGACAAGTGTTACTAAACACCGTTAATTAAGGTCCATAACCACGCCCCCAGAATCCCAATTGATCCAATTAAGACCATATATATAGGATAAAGAAAAAAGGCTACCCATTCCCACTGATGAAGGAGCAGGAAGCTCCGAAACGCGTATGGGGTAATTTGAGGTAGCCATACCCATACCAAGCTAGCAAAAACTGAAAGGGTCCTAATCCTTAACAGCTCCGGAGCACCCTTAAACTTTGAAATAAAGCAGCAGCTTCATATTCCCGCCATCGGATACCACGTGCAACGCCGATGTGAATTGAGCGGGAGAGTCAGCGAGCACAGGTGACGTCACCGGAAGTGACGAACAGCCACATCAACAGACGGACTGAGCATACAGCTCCGTAAGCAAGAACAAAGATTCTGAGCGGGAAGAATACACGTGGACGCCACCCGCCCGCCAGGAGCCGCTCACCAACCCACGTCCCATCTACAGGAGGGTAACGTACCAAACAGCAGTACTTTACTGTTGGATAACTGTTGCAACAAATAACCATCAATCGGAGGTGAAATACCCCATCCATCTGAAACAAAGGAGGCAAATTCAGATTGGATACCAATTCCCTCAAAAAGGAGGGCCCCCATCTCACATATATCTGTTCCCTATATGACAGCATCGAACTTGATACCTATACCTACCTCAGATAGGTTTACTTGACATTTTATCACCATCTGACTTTTATATTATCATTTGATTCCTTTTTTTACCACCATCACCTGATTGTATGCATTGATACCATATAATATACATTGTTATTTTATTGTTCTACATTTTTTTACCTCCAAGGAGAACGTCATTGTGTGCCTGGGATCTGTCACCAACTATACACATATTGGTTGACAGAGACTAGCCACGTATTGATCTATGCCAGCAATCTATTTTTCATTTTTTATGCATTGTTGTCATATAGTCCACAAATTGTGCATTGATATTATATTGTCTATATTTTTTACTTCCAGGAGATCGCTATTTTTTACCTAGGTTTAACACCACATATCTAGACAACTTTTATTATTATTTATTATTTATTACTTTATCCTTTTGCCAATAGCCGGCACAAACCAGCCAGTTATTACTAATAAAATACTCTTTTACATGCATTACCTATGTCCTATTATTGTCTGCATAACGTACAAGGATAGGACTGTTCTATCAGTGGCCAGTTGAATGCACATGCACAATTTTTTCAGCGGTTTTTATATATATATATATATATATATATATATATATATATATATATATATAGCAAACAAAAAACAGTAGCAGCACACCACTATATGCGCTAAGAGCTTCTTCACTGCTTTGCAGTAACTATATGGCGTCATGTATTTGACCCTGTTCACACATTCACCTGTTCACTTAGTCTTAGCGCATATAGTGGTGTGCTGCTACTGTTTTTTGTTTGCTTTATTATTGCCGGGTAGCTTGCACCTGCGATTTGTCTCAGGAGGTGCTGTTCCGTTTTTTGATATATATATAGTATAGAGGACTGGGCATCCTCTGTGGAGCTTGGCGCTCCTCGCCCATCCCCCACCCCTTGGTGCTTTTGATCAGAGAAACGGTGGAGCTGGACATTCCGTGTTGGAGTGGGTCCCACCTGATGAGGGGCGGCCTTGCCGTCTGGTGGGTGGGCCCGACATATTTTTGATCAATGATATGCGCTAAGAGCTTCTCCACTGTTTTGCAGTAACTATATGGCGTCATGTATTTGACCCTGTTCACACATTCACCTGTTCACTTAGTCTTAGCGCATATAGTGGTGTGCTGCTACTGTTTTTTGTTTGCTGTATTATTGCCGGGTAGCTTGCACCTGCGATTTGTCTCAGGAGGTGCTGTTCCGTTTTTTGATTGAGATATATATATATATATATATATATATATATATATATATATACACAGTATATATCAATATAAAAAATTTTTACAACTGTTTCAGTTTATTTTTAATTTGTAGCATTTGACTCATGAATTTTGTCTGCTGTTTTGGTAGTCCTATAGAGAATGCTGTGGGAAAAACAACCATACCCAGAGCATTCTGAAGAAAAATGTCACAAACGCTAAAAACACTACAAAAAAAGCCAAGAACAAAAGACTTTTCAGTAAATAGATGGCTGCAGAATTTTTTCCAAAACAATAAAATGCCCAGATAAACGCAATACATGAATGAATCTAGCCTTGATAGACCTGTCTGAGATCCCTGAAACTAATGACACTGTCCAAGCCCTACTATAATAATGATGATGAAGCATGGTGTCAAATGTAACACGTTTCTGGGTTTGTGCGGAGGTGATGTCAGATATGATAACTGTAGTATGCTATTCCAGAGCAACCTGCCTAGCAGCAAACTATCCCTTGAAGTTGTCTTCAGGGTGTGATAAGTTTTTGTCTTGTCATAGGTTTTCAGTGCAGATGTTCGCACAATCCTGTAACCTTCTTATTGCTCTTTTGACAGTTGCTAGAGGGCTGCTGCGCCCCAAGTACTGACATGTCGGATGCATTTTGTAAAGTTATACCAGTAGCATATTACTCCTTGTTTAGAGTAGGTTCACACCTACAGGTTGCCCACAAACTGTAATAAGATTCTGCGCGCTTTCTGGCATGAGTTTTTTTGCTGGACAACCATTGCATTTTGCCGGAAAGCAGCCAGAACATTCTCTGCCGGAACAGTCTGCAGGAGTTCACCGAATCTGGCCTGCTGTTCACTGCCGGACCCCATTGACTATTGTAGGATCTGGTGGGGATCCAGCCGCTTTCTGGCATGAGTGCTGGATTTTGGCTGGACAAAAACCATTGCATGCAACAGTTTTTGTCCACTCGAAAGCCAACATTTTGCCAGGAAGCAGCAGGATCCCATTATAGTCAATGGGATCTGCCGGTGAACAGCAGGATCTACCGAATAACAGTCTGCTGGGTCAGTTAAATGGAGGTGTGAACCCACCCTAACACTACAGTTTATTATCTGCACCATGATCGATCATTTAGCTTGATAATTAAAGTTCCTGAGGACTTTTAGGCTAGGTCTACACGACGACATTTTGTCGCACTGATGTCGCGCGACAATTTTTATAATGATTGTCTATGGTGTCGCACTGCGACATGCTGCGACTACGACTCGACAGTCGCAAAAAATCCATTCGACATGGATTATTCTGCGACTGTCGCATCATGTTGCATTGTGACACCATAGACTATCATTATAAAAATCGACACATGTCGTCGTGTAGACCTAGCCTTAAAGATTGCCGTCCCATGGCTCATATGGTAGGTACCCCACAATAGGCTGACCACAGGGTACTTGCTGCAGGGCAGCCAAATAATGACATCTTACACATGGGAGCCACAATGGAAATAAATGAACTTTTATTATTATCAGGGCCACTATCTGAAATTTTGGAACCCTGTACAACGAGATTAGTCATGGCCCTGGAGCACGGTCATCCCCTACTGAGGAAGCTCCAAAGGCAATGACTTGCGAGAAGAGCGGCTGGCCTGATTACTTAGTCACCTGTACTACGCTGTCCTGCGGACCACCCTGCTCCTTTATCATGTCCTAGTGCTGTGGGATGTAATGGGGACCATCCAGTTTCATTTACGGAAAATGAGCGTGCCCCATTTTCACAAATTAAGAGTTGTTTCCAGATCTTACTGTAAGCTCCGACATATTCTAATGGAGATTTTTAAGACTACTTATAAAAACAATTTTTAGTAGTATTTTTTACTGGTTTAATTGTAGTGTGAGCTTGAAATATTTAAAGGGGTTGTCCCATGAAAAATATTCAACCTTTTCCAAACCAGAATCTAGATATGAATCCTTTTATATTTGGATAGTATAGCCACTAAGGTATTCAGTGTGGCAACGCCTGCCGTTTGATCTTTTCCTTATATCTCTGTGCACGTCACTGAGTTGGTTGCACAAGCTTACTTCCATTTCTCTATTGCCATCAGCAGTATCTACTATTAGTAGCTGTGACGGTTACAGGGAGAGAGCTGTAGCAGAAAGGACATGCCTCCTGAGAAAGAACACCCCCTTGAGCTGCCAATAAAATAATCTATCAGAGCAATTGGAGCAATGAGTGGGGAGATCTCTGGATCCATGTGAGGTACGGGGCTGGTTCTTGCTTTGTTAGGCCTCCTGCACACGACCGTATGGCTTTTTCAGTGTTTTGCGGTCCGTTTTTCACGGATCCGTTTTTTTGTTTCCGTTTGCATTCCGTTTTTCCGTATGGCATATACAGTAATTACATCGAAAAAATTTGGCTGGGCATAAAATTTTCAATAGATAGTTCCGCAAAAACGGAACGGATACGAAAGACATACGGATGCATTTCCGTATGTGTTCCATTTTTTTGCGGACCCATTGACTTGAATAGAGCCACGGACCGTGATTTCCGGGCAATAATAGGACATGTTCTATTTTTCAACGGAACGGAAATACGGAATGCATACGCAGTACGTTCTGGTTTTTTTGCGTAACCATTGAAATGAATGGTTCCGTATACGGAACGCAAAAAACGACCAGTAAACGGGGGAAAAAAACGGTCGTGTGCATTCGGCCTTAGAAAGAGATTGTCATGATGTCTGATTTTCATTTAATTTAATAATGAGATAACCCCTTTCATTAATGATGGTGACCATGTCCCGTGCACACTTCGGGTTATATAGTATTCACATAAAGATAGTAAACCCTTCTGCTTGTACCCAGATGCTTTGCATTCTGTACATGGGTGAAGTAAATTCTGTGTTGTGTTGGTATGATAACAATGTAGGCAGCATGGGGGCCAGTGTGGGAGAGAGAGCATACGTGAGGTGACGGAAAGTGCTTGACTCCAGTCTGTGCATATGTTTATACACGGAGGTCTGGTCTTTGTAGAGTTTCGCTTGGTTTCTATAGTTTCATATTCTTAATTCTTGGGCCTCAGCTATCATGCAGGTGAAAGCTTGATAGTTGAGATAGTTTCATTTAAGCTTGGCGGCGGCTACTGGCATTGACACTCAGTAAGGTTCCACATGTCTGTGGGTAAAGTGTCACTTTGGTAAAATTGCCTGTGGAATACAGTATTGGGGACGTTTATCAAACTGGTGTGAAGTAGGACTACCTTAGTTGCCCATAGCAACCAATCAGATTCCACCTTTCATTTTCCAATGGAGCTGTCAAAAATGAAAGGTAGAATGTGATTGGTTGCTGTGGGCAATGAAGCCAGTTCTGCTTTACACTAGTTTTATAAATGACCCCGTATATTTCTAAAGTCAGCGATGTATGTAGATATTATATTAAAGTCAACTAGCATGAATATTTTTCTTAATAAGTACAGGAGATAGGGCAGCAAAACAGACTTGGGGCTCGAGCACACAAGCAATAGTAAACTCACATGAGTTCTGTCAGTAAAAAACCTGATGTGCCGCCCCATTCAGCTTAAATTTTTTTTGTTTTGGTTTTTCCACTTGATTGTCAGTTTTGATCAGTTTTCATATGTTTTTCATATGTGTGAAAAAATTTGAAAAATAAAACATGGCGTCTCCCATCAACCATTAGTGAGAAACGGAAAGTTCTTCCATGTTCTTCAGTTTTTTATCATTGACTCACTGACTGGAATGGGCAAGCCCTGCATGAAAAATGCAACATACGCATTTCTTTCCGTTTTTTCACACAGGCTCATTTGTTTCTATAGAGTCCTTCTCCTGTGTAAAAAGCAAAGAATAGAACCTGCTGCATTTTTTCACAGAGAGCAATATTGGTGAGAATAAAACCCCACGTGCATAACCCCAATAATGGGGGAGATTTATCAAAACTGCTGTAAAAGAAATCTGGCTTAGTCGCCCATAGCAACCAATCAGATTCCACCTTTCACTTTTCTGAGATCCTTTGGTAAATAAAAGGTGGAAGCTTCCTGTAATGGATCAGTTTTCACTGCGGGCGCTGTCTGCTTTCAATGCGTGTGTGCATGAACCCTTAGGCCTAGTTCACACAGTTCCGTGTGCATTCCGCATCACGGATGCGGACCCATTCACTTCAATGGGTCCGCAAATCCGGAATTGCGGAACAGCCGCACGGAACGGGACCCCTCGCAAGCACTACGGAGTGCTTCCGTGGGGTTGCGTCCCGTACTTCTGTTCCGCAAAAAGATAGAACATGTCCTATCTTTTTGCGGAACGGGCGGATCGCCGGACCCATTAAAGTGAATGGGTCCGCGATCTGATGCGGCTGACCTACGGCCGGCGATCGTGCATTGCGGCCCGCAAGTTGCGGGCCGCAGCACGGGCACGGGTCACACACGTTCGTGTGAACTCGGCCTTAGACTGGGTGCCAGTTAACTCTTTATTTGCTGGACAGGATACAGTAAACAGATATAAACTGTGATGACTTTCACATCTGCGTTTCTGCTGAATCTGTCAGGGGATCAGCAAAAAAGCATCCGGTATATAATACAACTGTCTGCATCCGTTCAGAACGGATCCGGTTGTATTATCTCCCAAATTAACAAAACGGATCTGGCACTATATCCATTGTAAGTCAATGGACGCCGATCAGTTTTTTTTTTTTGTCTGAAAAAATGGATCCGGCAGCATTGACTTACATTTTGTTTCATGTCGGATCCGTCTTGCAGCGTTTTTGTGTGCGTCATGGTAACGAAACGGAACAAAACTGTAGCGTTTTCCTCCGGTTTTGAGATCCTATGACAGATCTCAATACCTGAAAGGAAAACGCAGATGTGAAAGTAGCCTAAAACAGACTAGACGTAAGGCTGGATCCATCAGAAGAACGGGAACAAAAATAAAACGGACTGTTAAAAAAAAGATCCTGTAAACAAATATTTTATTGGCAGTAGTAAATGTTTGGCACAAAATAATAGTATTCCTGTTTTATTGTTAATGCTATCTGACGTACATTACTTTTTTGCCATGACAGCATGCAGTAGCTGGAAGGTGACAACACAGTGTAAGGGCGCATTCACACGACCGTATGTATTTTGTGGTCCGCAAAATGTGGATCCGCAAAAAATACGGATGACACCTATGTGACGTCCGTGTGGCACCTGTTTTTTTTGGGGGGCATCCATTGTAACAATGCCTATACTTGTCCGATAAATGGACAAGAATAGGACATGTTCTATCTTTTTTCTGTGGTTACGGACCAGGCATACGAATGAGATGAATGGATCCGCTTCCTATACGCAAAAAATGTGGATCGGATACGGACCAAATCTGCGGTCGTGTGAATGCACCCTAAGTTCTGTGTTTTCCTAGTGTGTGTTGTCAGCACCGCTATTTTGTATAAATCAAGGTTATCCTTTGAATCACTAGACCTGGATGGGTTACGGTAATAAACAATGGTTTTACAGCCTGGCATACTTCTGAAAAATAATCTGCAGCCCATCCATTCATGTTGGTATAACCAGAACGTCTGCACTTATGCCCACCGTTATCATGAACTGCTGCTTTTGATATTGTACACACACAGCCTCTCCTCTGTACAGGTTTGAATTACAGTGAACATTTTAATGGAATTTGTGACGTTATGTGACTTTTTTTTTTAGAGAAGGTAGGATTTCCTGGCATTCTTTCCCCAGTATATAGATATATAGTAATCCGCTTTCTAAGTTGTCACCCCTTAAGAATGCACTACATAGACTTCCTTAACATCATTCATTCTCAGATGTGCTCATGGGATGAGTGCAAAAGGCAAAACACGCCTCACTTCAAGGAAAGTAATTATTGTACCTCCACTAGTGCTGTGCATAAATAAGGGCTCGTTCACACGACCGTTGGTGTCCCGTGCCCGTGCTGTGAACCGCAAATTGTGGTCCGCAATGCACGGGCACCTTCCGTGGGGCAGGCGCATGGGGATCGCAGACCCATTCACTTGAATGGGTCCGCGATCTCTCCATTCCGCAAAAAGATAGAGCATGTTCTATCTTTTTGCGGTGCGGAGGCATGGAACGGAACCCCAGAAAGCACTCCGTAGTGCTTCCGTAGTGTTCCGTTCCGCATCGTTTCGCATCTCCGGATTTGCGGACCCATTGAAATGAACGGTGATGCGGAATGACAGCGGAATGGTGCCAGTGTATTGCGGATCCGCAAATGTGGTCCGCAATACGGGAACGGGACACCAACGGTAGTGTGAACGAGCCCTAAGACCTAGTTCACACTTCAGTGATTTGGTCACTGATTTTCATCAGTGATTGTGATTCAAAACCAAGTGCAGGTTGGAAGCTCATAACTGGTACAAATCTTTCAATTAGGCCTCATGCACATGAACATATTTTTTTCCGTGTCCGTTCCGTTTTTTTGCGGACCATATGCGGAACCATTCATTTCAAAAAACAAAGTTACTCCGTGTGCATTCCGTTTCCGTATTTCCGTTCCACACAAAAATAGAACATGTCCTAATATTGTCCGCATTACGGACAAGGATAGGACTGTTCTATTAGGGGACAGCTGTTCCATTCCGCAAAATACGAAATGCACACGGATGGCATCCAAATTTTTGCGGATCTGTGTTCTGCGAACTGCAAAATACATATGGTCGTGTGCATGAGCCCTTATACCTTACCTTTCTGTAGGATCTAATTCTGGTATCGGCTCATGATCACTGATGGAAATCACTGACCAAATCACTGAAATGTTAACTAAGGCTGGTTTCACACAGGCGTTGCGGGTGCGTTGCGGGAAAAGATGCGGGTGTGTTGCGGTAACATACGCGATTTCCCCCCGCGAGTGCAAAGCGTTTTAATGCGTTTTGCACGTGCGTGAGAAAAATCAGCATGTTTGGTACCCAGACCCGAACCCGGACTTCTTCACAGAAGTTCGGGTTTGGGTTCAGTATTCTGTAAATTTTATTATTTTCCCTTATAACGAGGTTACAAGGGAAAATAATAGCATTCTTTAATACAGAATGCTTAGTAGAAGGTCAATTGAGGGTTAAAAAATAAAAAACAAATTAACTCACCTCCTCCAATTGATCGCGTAGCTGCCGGTCTCCTGTTCTTTCTTCAGGACCTGTCAAAGGACCTGTGGTGACGTCACTGAGCTCATCACATGGTCCAATCACATGGTCCATCGCCAGGGTGGTGGACCATGTGATGTGCCGTCACCACAGGTCCTTTAGCCGGCAGCTCATGATTAAAGAAGTAAGAAGAGATCGGCAACTACGCGATCAAGAGGAGGAGGTGAGTTATTTTATTTTTTTAACCCCTCCAGCCCTATTTTACTATGCATTCTGTATTCAGAATGCTATTATTTTCCCTTATAACCATGTTATAAGGGAAAATAATAATGATCGGGTCTCCATCCCGATCGTCTCCTAGCAACTGTGCGTGAAAATCGCACCGCATCTGCACTTGCTTGTAGATGCTTGCGATTTTCACGCAGCTCCATTTACTTCTATGGGGCCTGCGTTGCGTGAAAATCGCACAAAATAGAGCATGCTGCGATTTTCACGCAACGCACAAGTGATGCGTGAAAATCACCGCTCATGTGCACAGCCCATAGAAATAAATGGGTCCGGATTCAGTGCGGGTGCAATGCGTTCACCTCACGCATTGCACCCGCACGGAAATCTCGCCCGTGTGAAAGAGGCCTAAGGGTCCATTCACACGTCCGAAATTTAATTCCGCATTTGCGGAACGGATTTGCGGACCGATTCATTTCTATGGTGCTGCCCGGACACGGAATTGCGGACCCGCACATTTCCGGGTCCGCAATTCCTATCCCCAAAAAAATAGAACATGTCCTATTCTTGTCCGCAATTGCGGACAAGGATAGGCATATTCTATTAGTGACGGCAATGTGCGGTCCGCAAAATGCGGAACGCACATTGCCGCTGTCCGTGTTTTGCCGATCCGTGTATCCGCAAAACACGTTACAGACGTCTGAATGGAGCCTAAGGGATGCATAAAGGGTTTCATTACCAGTAAAACTTTCTCCAGCATCGGACTGGCCCACCAGCAGGATCCTCCCGCTGATACCATAGTAAGGTCAAGAAGAAAGGACACATTTGGAGCTGCCTTTGTAGACAGTAACTTGCCGCTACTGTCTATTTCCTTGATTCAAAACCTATTAAACTTTATTGATGATATGTGGGTTGGGCCCCGAGAGTAATTACCTCTGGTGGGCCCAAGGAACCCCAGTCCCTCCCTCACTTTCTCTAATGACTTCATATCTTCAGAATAGAAGCTGTCTCCATGTTACTTCTTAAAAATTTTAATTTGCTGCAATTATAAAATCCATAGCAACAACTATAACTGTAGAGGTAAGCTGAGAAACATTTCATGGTTGCAGGGTTCTTGAAGGAAACCAGTTTTTTTTTTTTAGGGCAGGGCTCAGGGAGAAGTGTTCTCCAGGTGGTTCCCCTCTGGTTTCTTCCCACCCAGTTTAACTGGATTGACAGATTTCTCATCCTATATGCAAATACGGAGAAAGCTGTGTCAATCTAGCTGGGCCTGATGGGGAGAAACCTGCACACGACCGTATGGCTTTTTCAGTATTTTGCAGTCCGCAAAAAACGGATCCGCAAAAAATACGGATGACGTCCATGTGCATTCCGTTTTTTGCGGAACGGAACAGCTGGCCCCTGATGGAACAGTACTATCCTTGTCCGTTATGCGGACAATAATAGGACATGTTCTATCTTTGAACAGAACGGAAATACGGAAACAAAAGGCATACGGAGTACCTTTTTTGCTGATTCAATGAAATGAAGAGGCTAACTCGTTTTGATGCTTCCTGTGGTTAGGACTGCATAAATCTTCTGACAGGTTCCCTTTAAGGGGGTTTTCAGCAGTTTTAGATAGCAGGCATATTTTGACTGGCGTAGTGTATTGTTTTTGGCAGGGAGCTGGAAAAATTGTCTGCCGGAGAAAAAATTAGATATGAGCTGGAAAACCTGTTGAGTAGAAGAGCTAGGTGGATGTTCATACACTGCATACCAAAATACTGTGAATGATTTATCATTGGTGTGTTTGATAAAAATATAGAAGTAAAAAAGAAAGTAAAAATTAAACTATGGCTAGTAACATCTCCATGGAGAAATGGATGCCCTTCTTCCACGTACCAGCAACGTCCATTTTAGATGTGATGTGTAAAAGGCGTCATCCATGATTTCCAGGAGACACCGTTACTATCCCAGATCTAGGCATTCGCCTCATTTCCAGGCTTTCTCTCCATGTCTTATGGATTAAGGGATCCCCACATCCAGCTGCATCTCTTCCTATGGTATGAACGCACACCCAGTAATTAGCGGGGCCACATTACTACTGCCGTTACTCTTTGAAGTCGGCCACTTGTATACAGTGTTATTTATTTGGGAAGTCATTGTTCCTTTGGAAATACTGCCAAGGGGAAGGAAGTAAGCTTTCAGCTCTGCAGGTTCTGCATTCCTCTTGCCGCCACTCGGGGAATGCATGTCTGCCGTCAGAGGAATCTCTGTAGATGTTATGTGCTTTGGGTTGCAAGCATTTGCATATATAAAGTGGTAGAAAAATGTCATTTTGTGTAAATTCTAGATCTTCCACCCAAATAGGCATGAACTCGCCTCAGTAATGGTACATCAGTAGTTCAATCTTGAACAGGATTTCCATTGTGCAAACGTTCACAAATTCAGATAGGTGTAGCATGTTAGGGGTCTTTGCAGTTACAGCGTGCTAACCTTCAGCAAGAACAATGAGTAGAGAATTCCCGCTGGTGAAGAGGGTTTAGCACGGGGTCCTACTTTATTGTTTAGACTGACCTGTTAAGGCCTCCTGCACACGACCGTTTTTTTCCCCCCCCGTTTACGGGCCGTTTTTTGTGTTCCGTATACGGAACCATTCATTTCAATGGTTCCGCAAAAAAAAACGGAATGTACTCCGTATGCATTCCGTTTCCGTGTTTCCGTACTTTTTAAAGATAGAACATGTCCTATTATTGCCCGCAAATCACGTTCCGTGGCTCCATTCAAGTCAATGGGTCCGCAAAAAAACAGAACACATACGGAAATGCATCCGTATGTCTTCCGTTTCCGTTCCGTTTTTTGCGGAACCATCTATTACTGTATACTGTCTATGCCATACGGAAAAACAGAAACGGAAACACAACGGAAACAAAAAACGGAACAACGGATCCGTGAAAAACAGACCTCAAAACACTGAAAAAGCCATACGGTCGTGTGCAGGAGGGTTAATGAGTTGTTGAGGTTATTTCGGTCGTGGGAATTCCTAATAAGTGTATTTTTTTATTTTTTTTTTGCTTTTGCACAATAAAATGTATTTTATGAAAAAGAATTGCTTATTTATTATTATTTTTTGCTAGCTTTCTTTTATTAAACCCATTAGACTAGGCCGCCTCATTTTTACAGCAGAGTAGTCTAAGAGCTGTATGGGTCTCCTGTGCAGCGGAGATTGGGGGTTTAGCTCTCACATGAGATCTTGGCAGTTTAACCCCTTAGATGCCATAATCAATAGTGACCACGGCATTTAAGCGGTTTAGAGGGAGGGGGCTCACTTTGTCTCCCATTGGAGCCCCACTAATAAAGGTCCCAGGCCTGCCGTCAGTATATCAATATCAGGCTGTGCCTTTCTGTTGCAGCGTGCTGGTGCCTATAAGTATGGCACTGACAGTATAATACTTTACACTGCATAAGCAGTGCAGGGTATTATAGAAACAATCCAAAGATCACCTGTTAGGCTACTTTCACGCTAGCCTTAATGTCCGTCATAGGGTCTCAATACCCGAAAAAAAAATATTCAGTTTTGTCCCCATTCATTGTCAATGGGGACAAAACGTGACTGAACAGAACGGAGTGCTCCAAAATGCATTCTGTTCCATTCTCATACCGGAAAGCAAACCGCAACATGCTGCAGTTTGCTTTCCGTCATGGGATGCGGAGCAAGACGGATGCGTCATGACCCACAATGCAAGTCAATGGGGACGGATCTGTTTTCTCTGACACAATAGAAAACGGATCCGTCCCCCATTGACTTTCAATGGAGTTCATGACGGATCCGTCTTCGCAATGTTACAGATAATACAACCAGATTCGTTCATAACGGATGCAGATGGTTGTATTATCAGTAACGGAAGCGTTTTTGCTGAACCCTGCCGGATCCAGTAAAAATGCTAGTGTGAAAGTAGACTAAAAGTCCTCTTGTGGGCCAAGGAAATTATTTAAAAAAGTTTTTTTTTTTATTAAAAAAATATCCAAGTTAAAAAATATAGCTATTTACAGCTTTAGTTAAAGGGGTTGGTGGCATATCAATAGGATATGCTACCAATGTTAGATAGGAACAGGTCCCAGAGGTGGGACCCGCACCGATCTCCCAAATGAGCCCCTTAAAGGGAACCTGTCACTGGGATTTTGGGTATAGAGCTAAGGACATGGGTTGCTAGATGGCCGCTAGCACATCCGCAATACCCAGTCCCCATAGCTCTGTGTGCTTTTATTGTGTAAAAAAAACAGATTCGATACATATGCAAATTAACCTGAGATGAGTCAGAGCTTGAAAATATGACTCTTCTCTGGTCACACAAGTAAGATATGACTCTTGTATGTTAATTTGCATATGTATCAAATTTGTTTTTTTTACACAATAAAAGCACACAGAGATTTGGGGACTGGGTATTGCGGATGTGCTAGCGGCCATCTAGCAACCCATGTCCTCAGCTCTATACCCAAAATCCAGGTGACAGGTTCCCTTTAAAGTAAAAGAGAGCTCTACATTCACTTTTGTGGGAGTTCCAAAAGTTCCAGGGCAAGCGTGCTTAGCTATATCCGGAACTCCCATACAAGTAAATGCACCGCCACCTCTCCATTTACCTCTACGAGTGTAGGTTTCTCAAATCCCCACCAAAAACAGCAATACTGACAGTGAGTTTTTACATTACATATAAATTTTGCAGTGTTCATTTTTTTTGACATAACATAACTGTACTCTCTGGGTAAGTACGATTACAAAAATTCCAAATACATTTAGGCCCTGATCAGGGGCATACATAGAAATCACTGGGCCCCATAGCAAGAGTCTGAATTGGGCCCCCTAACCCTGCCCACTACCCACCCCTTGCCCATCCCATCTCCTGTTCTGCCAATAAAGAAATGTATACATATGTTCGTACGTATTCGTACCGACCTAGAGAATGAAGGGCACAGGTCAGTTTTGCAGCAAAAGGAATGCTGTAGGAACAAAACCCTGTGGTATCTGAATCTATGGGACTCCTGTGGCTATTCCACAAAAGTTTTATCTGCAGTCCTATGTAACACTACAAATAACACAGTGATAACTCTCTGAGTACAGATAATGTGGTAGATGTCACCTGTAGTCCTACGTAACACCACAAATAACACAGGGATGGCTCTCTAATTACAAAAAATGTAGTAGTGTTACCTGCAGTCCTATGTAAAACAACAGATAACACTAGTGCTGATAATGTGGTAGTGTTACCTGCAGTCCTATGTAAAACCACAGATAACACTAGTGTAGATCATGTGGTAGTGTTACCTACGTCCTTAGTGTGCCTTCCTATGTCTCTCCCACAGACTCCTTGCTGGCGGTGCTGCTGCCTCCTCTTTCTTCTTCTTCTTCCCCCGCACAGAACGTCCTGATGCAGCAGCTCCAAGACATAGGAACACTATGGTGATGGTGACACACAAAAGGGGAAACACATACATACAATAAATATGATCACCAACATATTTCCTCCCCAAAAAAATGAGTATATATATATATAGGCACATATAAACACATGCATGCATAGATAAATATAGACACATATACACACATGCATACCTAGAGATATATATAGACACATATATACACATATATATATATATATATATATATATATATATATATATATACACACACATAACAAACACAGATTGTTCACTTATCTCTGCAGGAGAGAAGCAGTCAGGAGGCACGGAGGAGGAGGGGGAGCACGGAGGAGGAGGGGGGCTAATATTAACATTAGCCCATATCTATGATTAAACTGTCTGTGCAGAGTAGGGGGCGGGGCCTTCTATGCGCTCCGGGCCCCCCTTTGCCGCAAAGGAAAACTTGATTAGTTGACCATAGCAACCAATCAGATTCCACCTTTCATTTTTTAGAACTTCTTTTTGAAATTGAAAGGTATAATCTGATTGGTTGCTATGTGCAATAATGTCAGTTTTCCTTTCTCCATTTTTTTTTTTTACATTTTACTAGTTTTGCACAATAAAAACCCCTTTAAAAAAGAAAATGTTTTTGCATCGCCGCATCCCACGACCCACGACTTTTTTATTTTTCATTCTAAGGAGCTGTGTGAGGGCTTGATGTCTGTGGGATGACTTGTTTTCATAACACTTTTTGATCGCTTTTTATTCCGTTTTTTTGGTGGTGAATAAGCAAAAAAGGCAATTCTGGCATTTTGTTTTTATTACTGCGTTCTCTCAGGAGCGTCCTACCTCTGCAGCCACAAAGCCCAAGCTGGACTCTTGGAAAACAGTATTGTCCTTTTCTGCTTGAATCCACAGAGGGAGGGCTGATCAGAGGGAGGGTTAATAAAAGTTATATAGAAAACTGAATGAACAAAATTGGTTGTGAAGTTGGATTAAACTGATTCAATCTGATTCATGAAATTGATTTCAGTCAACCATTATTTACATGGGTTGGCTCCTGAAGACCTCTCCCTTGTCCATATGCACTATTAGGGCATATGGACTTTGTAGAGAAGTCCCCTGCATGGTACCCCTCTGTATGAGCCAGAACGAGGGTGCTCTGTAGGTGTGTGAGCTCTATGTGTAGCCACTTCATATAAAGGACCATTGGATACGTGTTCATTTTGAGCTACAGGCCTTGTGTGGTTGACTTCTTCTTCGGATGAGAATGATGACGTTCCATTGAGGTTCTTCTTTCCCCCCAACCAATGTGTCACACAAGAGCTGACTGGGTGAATGGCTTCCTTTTTTTCAGCGGAGGCGTCCATGCATTAGGAGTCAGGACACTCGGAGCACCTGGCTGGACTGTGAGGCAGCTTTGTGTCTGGGTTCTGTGCCTGTTACTGCAGCTGCTCTGGTCGTATGCAGTGCCTGTCACCCACAGCCCCATAATGCTCCAGCGTTACAATGTCAGGCATTATTTGTGGCCAGACTTGTTCTCTATGCATGTGGGTGAATACTAACAATACTGAGTGATAACATTTCATACATTTCTCTGCTTATCCTGGCATGCTGATGATCTCCGGGTAATGCAATACATTGCATATGGATGATCCTCCCAAGGCTCCCTGTAACCCGTACATTACCGCCTACAAGCCATCAACTTCTGGTTCCTTGCCAGAGCTACTCCTACACCACGAGTTTCAGGAGATGCCACCAACCTCGTCTTAAGGTGTGCCCATTGGTGTGAGGGTAGGGTGTCATCTGTTAATCCCCAAGTAACAATGTCTTCTCATTAGCGCACAGTTCTTTATAAGCTCTAACAATCCTGACTACTATGTTAGTGGGTCAGAGGGTCACTTGATGAATATTTTATTCCGTTGCTCATAGCTTTAGTGCAGTATAGCTGTCAGTCACTGGGGTTTGACATTCATTTATATCCACCAAGGACTGCTGCTCTATGGGCATGAATGATCTTTATTGTGATCATTCATCCCACATAGAGGGTAATTTACTGCAGAGAAACATAGAATTTTTTTGTGCCGCATAAGCATTTGCGCTGGCACCTATACACGGGCCAGTTATCCGGATCAGCGTACAGATGAACATTTCTTTCCGATAATTGAGCCAGTCATCTGCCCATGTAATTTGGCCTTAAAGCCGGGCATACATGTTCAATAACTGTCAGCTGGCAGCTATTCCTCCTGACCCACCCATATATATGCACACTTGGTTTGACTGAGCATGCATGTGTTGGGAATAATGACAGCATCTGCATGTTAGATCAGTGTTCCTCAAGTCCATCCCTCAGGGCCCACCTGCCGTTCATGATTTATGGATACCCCACAGAATGAATACCTGTGGTAAGTGCTGGTGCGTGGACTCTAATTATACCGCCTGCTCAATACTAAGGAAATCCTTAAAACATGACCGGCAGGTGGGTCCTGAGGACTGGAGTTGCAGAACACTTTGTTAGATGTTTTTGTGGTCTGGCCAAAATCGGCAAGTTCAGCGGACATTGTATATGGCCAAACCCAATTCTATATTGCTAAATACATAGGGGGTCATTTATTAAAACTGGTATTTTAGACGCCGATCTTAATATCCCCTATAGCTGGTGGTGGATCCGCTAAAGTTATGAAGAGTCGCCGACCTCTACATAACTTCAGCGGATCCACCGCTGCTTCTAAATGCAACTTAGGCGTAGAAAATGATGAATGGGACATACCTGCTGGTCTAATATAGGCATATTTCTGGTTAGTAAATTACCCCCATAGTGTAAGCAGTGAGGAGGTGGATATCATGCCTACACCCCCTCCATTGACTCTTCTTATACCATTTTTGAAAGTCATGTTGTTTAATCTCTTGCAGACAGCAGGGTTTGATGGATTCGGAAGTGGTTTGACATTGGGCTCCCATGAGGGCCGCCCTCAGACTCTTGCCACGGTAAGAAGACTCGTGTCCACCTGCTCCTTGACTCTGGGTCATTAGTTTGACACAGAAAGACCTTCACCTTGTTCTGAGCACCTGTTCCCTCTCTGCACAGTTTTCCTTTTTTACCCTAGGTTGTAATGCTGCTTCGGCATACAACTGTCTCCTTTCTTCTCGCATGGTGTTCACTACTATCTTCCCTAGTCTTCACTAAGTCCTCACCCCACTTCCTAAATTTTCCATGTGTATAGTTATCCTCAGTTACCCTCCAGTGGTGATGCGTACCCCCCACTAATGTTCTATCTTTTCTGCTCCTGTTAGCTAATATATATTTTATTCTGGCTTGCTGCTAATTTACTGTGTCTACTGTACAATGAATGTTACTCTCTTGCAGTATACCATTTATACGGAGTATCGTACAGTGTCTGTGCCTGTAGAAAGTAAAATAGGTCAAGAAGTAGTAGATGGGCTGCTTTCTAAATGCCGATATTTTAGTTAACATAGAGCTGTATTTGAAAGGACTAGACCAAGTTCTGAATGTGTTGAACTAGAGAGTACAAAGGTGGTAGAATTTTTAAAAAAAGATATTTTGTTTTTCTATTTGGCAGTACTATGCTACTGAAAATTTTATGTAAAATATTGTCCGTCTTTAGCACAGAGAGAAAAATCCTACATAGATAGCGATCTTTTGTGCAATCTCTGGTGTGAGGAAGCGATGTTATCTGTTAGTAAAATAGTAGATTGTAGAATGGGGATAACAGTTTGACAGCTTTATTGTTCTCATGATAGGCCTAGATAAAGATGTCGACAGAAGAGCATTGTACTGATCAGTGTAGTGGGTGATGCTCTGATCACTCATCAATAGGGATGAGCGAATCAACTTCGGATGAAACATCCAAAGTCGATTCGCTTAAAAATTTGTTCTATAACTGTACGGAGCAGGAGCTCCATACAGTACTAAAATGTATTGGCTCCGATGAGCCGAAGTTATTGCTTCACGAAGTCTCGCAAGACTTCGCGAAGCAATAACTTCAGCTCATCGAAGCCAATACATTCTAATACTGTACGGAGCCCCTTCTCCGTACAGTATTAGAACAAAGTTTTATGCAAATTAACTTCAGATGTTTCATCCGAAGTCGATTCGCTCATCCCTACTAATCAACCTTCCCTCTCTGGTCTCACTAAATGGTCTGAATGAGAAAGTCAAGCGAGGATGTTTGCTGTGATAAAAGTGCAGACAAACGAGGAAGTTTTCAAGAGCGAGGACAGGAAGTAGAATACATGGAATGAAATTTGTATCGAGAAAATTATCCACGAATTTTGTGTAAAAGCAAAATAAAACACATTCAAATATAGATGGTAATGTCCCTTTAAGCTTATATGCATACGTAGGTGGCTTTAAACGGGCACGCCTAGTATAAAATCACAGGAACTCCTTGTGTCTCTGCATGGTTCCCCAATGGGTGTTGTATGTGGAATGTATTCTCCTCTGGAAGTAATACTCCTAGGGGAGAACATTGTAGTAACATAGCTTAAGGGAGTTGGCCACTTTCTGGTTATTGTTGACCAATGTGTTATATGGCACTTTCTAATATAATCTATGTTAAAATTCTGCACCATTTTCTAGATTTCTTAAAGGGGTTCTGCACTTGTTCTGTTGGGAGTTTAGTGCAGCTGAAGTGTGTTTGAATAGAGGAGGCATCACATGGAGGCAATTTGCCTTGTCACATGACCCTCCATCAGCGGCCATCGTATGGACAGGACCTCTATGTGGACAGCACAAAAGACTTTGTAAACAAGAAGGCATTCCTTATGAAATATAGAAAATGCCACAGAATTTCAACAAAGGCGTGCCATATACACATGTCATAAACACATTGGTCAACGATAAACAGTGGCCAACCCCTTTAAGATTGTAACATTATTATTTTTTCTGTTGGATTTGTATGTATTGCAAAACCTTTTTATGTTTCCATAAAAAACTTGGATTCATATTGCATACCTCCTAACTTTCTAAATGAACAAAGAGGGACATATTTGCGTGCTGCAGCAAATTTTTTCTGCACTAGGCTACGCCTCTAACTCCACCAAACATACCTATGCACCTAATCCCAACCAGTGGCGTGCCTAGGGTGTTTCACACCCGTCCCCCGCCACCCAATACTTGACCACATACCTCTTACATCCAGGGACATCTCCTGTCATGTAGACCTTCTCTTTCCTCTTCTCCTCCGTTAGACCGCCATGACAAGTTCTTTCTGCTGCATCTCGTCTCTGCAGAGTTTGTAACACAGAGACGTTAGATTTCTCAGTTTTTCCATCAACCTCCCCATCCTGCTGCCACCCCCAATACTGTGCACGTTGTGCTCCTCAATGTCCCAGGTACTATACTGCTGAAAATATAGTGACCTAATAGACATAATTGGGGTCATTTATCAAACTGGTGTAATGTAGAACTGGATTTCCAAAAGAGCTTTCAAAAATGAAAGGTGGAATCTGATTGGCTGCTATGGGCAACTAATCCAGTTCTATTTTACACCAGTTTGATAAATTACCCCAAATGTCCCTTTAGTGTCCACAGCAGCTATAATGTCCCCTAGAGTTCCCCCAGTAATATTGTGCTCCAGCTAATAATCCCTGTATAGTGTATCCAGAAATAATAGAATTTCCCCTACAGTGCCTCCCCAATAACAACGCCCCCCATGCTGCCCCATATAGTAATTTCCCCCCACTGCCCCCATAGTAATTTCCCCCACACTGCCCCCATACAGTAATTTCCCCCACACAGTAATTTCCCACACACTGCCCCATATAGTAATTTGCCCCACTCTGCCCCCCACACTGCCCCTCCACAGTAATTTCCCCAATAACAACGCCCCCACCCAGTAATTTCCACCACACTGCCCCCCACACAGTAATTTTCCCCACACCCACACAGTATCCCACCATAATATTTTTCCCCCACATGTCCTCCTGTGTGCCCTCCCACATGTCCCCCAAAGTTGGCACATAAAATGAAAAAATAAAAAAAATAAAAGCTAAATACTCACCTGCGCTTGCAGAGGAGAAGAAGGGGCGCACACTTCACTGTGCTGCTGCGTCCCAGCACAGGCGCACGCGATGACGTCATCATGCTTGCCTGCGCTGGGATTTCACTACTGCATAGGCCTCAGGACTACTAGGCCTGAAGCCTATGGCGGTGATCGGCAGCGGGGCATGGAACTATGCGCTCCCATGCCCCGCCGCAGTATGTGGACATTAGCGCTCCAGCAATGAGCGTTTCCAACTGTATTGATGGAAGCGCTCATTGCTTCTGGCACCAATTATGCCCAGCTGTTCCCACAATAATATGCCTTGTTATGTTCCCCCAGTAATATTCCCTGTTATGTGCCCCCAGTAATATGCCCAGCTGTGCCCCCAGTAATATGCCCAGCTGTGCCCCCAGTAATATGCCCAGCTGTGCCCCCAGTAATATGCCCAGCTGTGCCCCCAGTAATATGCCCAGCTGTGCCCCCAGTAATATGCCCAGCTGTGCCCCCAGTAATATTCCCAGCTGTGCCCCCAGTAATATGCCCAGCTGTGCCCCCAGTAATATGTCCAGCTGTGCCCCCAGTAATATGTCCAGCTGTGCCCCCAGTAATATGTCCAGCTGTGCCCCCAGTAATATGTCCAGCTGTGCCCCCAGTAATATGTCCAGCTGTGCCCCCAGTAATATGTCCAGCTGTGCCCCCAGTAATATGTCCAGCTGTGCCCCCAGTAATATGTCCAGCTGTGCCCCCAGTAATATGCCCAGCTGTGCCCCCAATATTATGCCCAGCTGTGCCCCCAGTAATATGCCCAGCTGTGCCCCCAGTAATATGCCCAGCTGTGCCCCCAGTAATATGCCCAGCTGTGCCCCCAGTAATATGCCCAGCTGTGCCCCCAGTAATATGCCCAGCTGTGCCCCCAGTAGTATGCCCAGCTGTGCCCCCAGTAGTATGCCTAGCTTTGCCCCCAGTAGTATGCCTAGCTGTGCCCCCAGTAGTATGCCCAGCTGTGCCCCCAGTAGTATGCCCAGCTGTGCCCCCAGTAGTATGCCCAGCTGTGCCCCCAGTAGTATGCCCAGCTGTGCCCCCAGTAGTATGCCCAGCTGTGCCCCCAGTAGTATGCCCAGCTGTGCCCCCAGTAGTATGCCCAGCTGTGCCCCCAGTAATATGCCCAGCTGTGCCCCCAGTAATATGCCCAGCTGTGCCCCCAGTAATATGCCCAGCTGTGCCCCCAGGATTATGCCCAGTTAGGTGCCCCCAGTAATATGCCCAGTTAGGTGCCCCCAGTAATATGCCCAGTTAGGTGCCCCCAGTAATATGCCCAGTTAGGTGCCCCCAGTAATATGCCCAGCTGTGCCCCCAGTAATATGCCCAGCTGTGCCCCCAGTAATATGCCCAGCTGTGCCTCAGTGATATGCCTAGTTATGGGCCCCCAGTAATATGCCTAGTTAGGTGCACCCAGTAATATGCCCAGCTGTGCCCCCAGTAATATGTCCAGCTGTGCCCCCAGTAATATGCCCAGCTGTGCTCCCAATAATATACCCGATTATGTGCCCCTCACAGAAAGTAAAAAAAATAAACACTACATACTTACCTTGTTCCTAGCAGCAACAGCAGGACATCGGCTGCTCTAGTCTGTAAGGGGGGAGCCTCCCGCACAGACCAGAGGTGTGGAGAGCCAGCAGCAGGGACGAATGATGGAGCAGGCAACTGTTTCTGAAGCAGAGACAGCTGCCAGAAAGCGGGATATCGCTCCCCCGTACCGGGACAGCCGGACAGCCACTGCAATGTGAGACTGTCCTGCCGGATCCGAGACGGTTGGGAGGTATGATATGGAGTTACAGGAAGGGTCCTTGTGTCTCTGTTGGTGCCATATTCTGCTCGAGAGCTGTAATATGGCCGTTTATATGGGGCCTAAGATCAATTTCACTATACCATATGAATGGTCATTAGTTTTATTGGACATGTATTGACTTTGTAGAGGAATAAACCCTAGCTTTGGGTTTTGCAGTTTGGAAAGAATCTCTTAGAGCACATAGCACACCTATGTGGGGCTTGCCTGAACATACAGTGGGAAGGTCTGCAGCAAAAGCGGAGAAAAAATGCATGTATTGTGCGCTTTTTTGCCAGGAAAACTTCACCCTCTTCATTGCAAACTGTGAAATCCACAGGATGCAATTTTTGTATGCATATTGTGGATGAGATTTAATAAGGTCTCATCCACTTTGCTGGTAATATACAACTCTGTGTATTTGCAGCATGAAAATCCGCAGTGGCAGATCCATAGCCATTCAGTCACGTGTAGAAAAAGCCTAAAAGTTATATTGACTGCAACCATTGTGAGTAGAATGCCTGTACCATGCAACAAACATAGAACTAAAATGGTATGCATGCTGCATAAAAAAGGATTGTGTTTTTTGCTAGGCAGTTTATGTAATATGCCCTGCTATGAAATTTTACTATAATACAATAGCAGTTATTTCCATAAAGAACACATGGGAGAAAATGTCAAGACTACTCAGGTCTGTCTGTCTATCCTATGTACAACCATGGCCAAAAATTTTGAGAAGGACACAAATTTGGGTTTTTCACAAAGTATCCTGCTTCAATCTCCACTCCATTTCTGCCATGCCACAAAATGATTTCAGTGATCTTCTGGTTAGAACAGGAGAAAGTATTAACAATACTCTGTCATTCTGATTTAATTAGAAGAGAAGACTGTTTGCTTTAAACCCCCCGTGCTTGAAATAATTGTCTTCTTCGGTTAACCATAGTTATCTCCAAAGAAACATCATTGCTTTGCATCCAATGGGCAGAGAAGTTCCATTGCCATGAAAAAGGCTTCAGGGTGCCCAAGAAAATCCATCTAGTGCCATAACAGTGCAGTTCTTCCTCAGGAATGGCATTGTAGGCATTTGGAGCATGGCCTGGTGTCAAGTAGCATCCAGACGTTGAAAACAAAAGTAAACCACTCAATCTAGCGCTGTCTGGCAGGATTTAAGTAGACATCATAAGAGATGTTTAGAAAGAACTTTATTCTGGTTCTTTAACGTGTTTCGAGGACAGAAGAGCCCTGTTCGTCAGGACAATATCTGGTGTCAAGAAGAGCAGCAAAGCAAAGACACATCAGGGACGGGCCTCATGCACACGACCGTTGTGTGTTTTGCGGTCCGCAAACCGCGGATCCGCAAAACACGGATGGCGTCCGTGTGCGCTCCGCAATTTGCGGAACGGCACGGAAAGCCATTAATATAACTGCCTATTCTTGTCCGCAAAATGCGGACAAAAATAGACCAGGTTATATTTTTTTTCCGGACCACGGAACGGCGCAATGGATGCGGACATCAATCTTTTGCGGTCCCATTGAAGTGAATAGGTCCGCATCTGAGCCGCCAAAACTGCAGCTCGGATGCGGACCAAAACAACGGTCGTGTGCATAAGGCCACAGGCTGACATTTTAGCAGGGAGTACAGGGATTGGACTGCAGATGACCGGGATACATTAATTTTTTTCTGATAAAGCCCCCTTAGGACTGTTTGGGACATTTAAAAGAGTCCTATGTCATGCCAGCAGTAAAGCATCCAGAGACCATTCATGTATGGGATTGCTTCTCATCCAAGGTAGAGGGCTCACTCACCGTTTTGCCTAAGAACATTGCCAGGAATAAAGAATAGGATCCAAACATCCTCCAAGAGCAACTTCTCACAACCATCCAGGAGCAATTTGGTTATGAACAATGCTTTTTCAGCTTCGTGGAGCACCATGTCGCAAGGCAAAGTGATAACCAAGTGGCTTGGTGAGCAAAACATTGACATTTTGGGTCCATGGCCAGGAAACTCCCCAGAAACTCCCATAGATACCTGTCGGTCAGTCCTCAAAAAAAACAGGTGGACAAACAGAAACACAGAAATTGTGATAAGATCCAAGCACTGATTAGGCAAGAATGGGTTGCCATCGGTCAGGATTTGGCCCAGAAGCTGATATTGAGCATGTCAAGGCGAATTGCAGAAGCGCTGAAAAAGATGGGTCAACACTGGAAATATTGTGTCTTTACATAAACTTGATATATTTCTCAATAAAAGTTATGACATGCTTTTAATTGTACTTCAGTATACCATACAGACAAACAAAAGATCTAACAAAAGATTTAAGAACACAGAAGCAGCACTTTTGTGTCAGTTTTAAAACATTTGGCCACAACTATACTCTATTTTTCTGTAGACAAAAAGATATTTAGCTATGTAGAACACTATGACGGTAATGTAACAGTGCTGCCCTCTATAGTATGATAATTGCATTGCGGCAATAGAAGAAAGAGACCACAAAGCATACAGTTTGAATATTTAAAGCATGAGATGTAGATACAGTAGACCAGAAAGTCTAAAGTATTTATTGTATAGAAAACAGAAAAGGTTGTGGTGCTCACCAGGCTTTATGCACACGGGAAGCACGGATTGCGCTGGAAACCAAGCGCCAACATCCAACTATGGCAAAAAAAAGTGTACAGACCTCCAGCTTCATCCATGATCCATGAGGAAGGATCAGGAATAATCGATCCGAAATGCGTAGATGTGAACACACTGTCGGTTTTACTGCAATATAAAGAATAAAGGCTGTCACTGTATGGAAGCTGGAGATCTGTACACTTTTTTTGCCATAGTCTAAAGTATTCATACTCCTTGAACGTTCCACATTTTTTCACGTTATACCCATAAACTTAAATGTACCGTATCTTATTGGGATTTTATGTGATAGACCAAGACAAAGTAGCAAGTATGTGAACCTCCACCCCAGTCTCAAGTATTTTGCAGTCTCTACCACGCTTTTCTCTAGGATTGACTTGTATTTATCTCCATACATCTTCCTATTAACTCTGACCAGGTTCATTGTCCCTGCTAAAGAAAAGCCTCCCCACAGCTTACTGCTGCCACCACCATATTTCATGGTGGGGATGGTATGTTCAGAGCGATGTTCAGTGTTTTCTTCCACACATGGTTTTGCATTTAGGCCAAAAAGTTAAACTTTTGTCTCATCTGACTAGAGCACCTTCTTTCACATGTTTGCTTTGTCCCCTACATGGCTTGCGGCAAACTGCAAACGGGACTTCTATTGACTTGCTTTCAAAAATGGCTTTCTTCTTGTCACTCTTCCATAAAGGCCAGATTTGTGGAGTACATGACTAATAATTGTCCTGTGGACAGTTTCTCCCACCTGAGCTGTGGATCTCTGCAGCTCCTCCAGAGTGACCATGGGCCTCTTGGCTGTCTCTCTAATTAGTGCTCTCCTCACCTGGGCTGTCAGTTTAGGTTGGCGGCCATGTTTTGCTAGGTTTGCAGTTGTGCCATACTCCTTCCATTTTCGGAAGATGGATTGAACAGTGCTCTAGAGCTCGGGAATTTTTTTTATTTTTTATAACCTAAGCCTGCTTTATACTTCTCCACAACTTTATCCCTGACCTGTCTGTTATGTTCCATGTTTTTCATGATGCTGTTAGACCACTATTGTTCTCTAACAAACCTCTGAGGCCTTCACAGAACAGCTGTAGTTATACTGAGAATAAATTACACACAGGTGGACGCTATTTACTAATTAAGTGACTTCTGAAAGCAATTGGTCACACTGGATTTTATTTAGGGGCATCAGAGTACAGGAAGCTGAATACAAATGCACGCCACACTTTTCAGATTTTCATTTATTAAAAAATTTAAAAACCATGTATCATTTTCTTTTCACTTCACACATACAGTACTTGCTACTTTGTGTTGGTCTATCACATAAAATTCCAATAAAATACATTTAAGTTTGTGGGTGTAACATGAAAAAATGTGGAAAAGTTCAAGGGGAATACTTTTTTCAAAGCACTGTACGTATTACATTACCATAGGATAATTTATAAGATTGATAACATGGGTTACTCTACAGGGTACATAATACTGTTCCTCTATTCCATGATTGGAGAGAAGAGATGGGCTGACATTCCTACAGCATCCAGGCATCCCATCTCATCACTGCATTAAGAGAATACAGCTTCTATAAAAGGTGCCTAAGTATAGAGGATGGAGTCCGAGAGAGACAGAAACTTAATTAGAAAGTGCAGGGTGCCATGTCAAACGTTTGAATAGGGGCTCCCCTTTAAATTAGACCCCAGACCCTTAAAGGGAACCTGTCATCAATTTTTTGCTGCCCGTACTAACGGCAGCATAAAGTAGAGACAGGTGAGTTGATTTCAGCGGTCTGTCATTTAAAAGTTAACAGTAAGTGGTTTCCGAAAACCAACATTAAAACATTAAAAGAATTGAATTTATTTAGTCTTGAGAAGAGACGTCTAAGGGGGGACATGATTAACCTATACAAATATATAAATGGGCCATACAAAAAATACGGTGAAAAACTGTTCCATGTAAAATGCCCTCAAAAGACAAGGGGGCACTGCCTCCGACTGGAGAAGAAAAAGTTCAGTATCCAAAAGCTTTTTTACTGTAAGAACTGTGAATCTGTGGAATAGACTTCCTTAGGACGTGGTCACAGCAGGAACAGTGGACCGTTTTAAAAAGGGTTTAGACGAATTCTTAAAAGTAAACAACATTAATGCTTATGAAAACGGGTATATAGGGTCTTTGTGACTTTTCAGGCTCATTCGTGCAAAAGTTTTATTAATACGCTTTCCAGCACCACCTACTACAGATTTGGAGTAATTTGGACAGAATTTCAGTGGAGATCACTTTTGTGACATAATTCTAAAGTGAGACTGCATGTCAGAGATCCCCCTGGGGTACTTTCACTGAAACATTGCACTTGCACCAAATTTATTATTACGGTGCACCATTTTCATAAATTTGACGCAGGCGTGCATACTCTTGCTTGTCATACTCTTGCTGGCCCTTTGTGCTCTGTTGTGACCACTAGCCCCCAATGACGATGTGTCATTTACATCACGTGGCTGCATTATCCCGTGGCTAACTTGGGTGAACGCCATCACCGCTGATAGCCATTGTAATAGTCTGCCACGTGACACATTGTTACTGCAGTCTAGTCATTGCAAGCACACGGTGAGAAATGGTGACACAAATGATACTACAGACTTACATATTAAGAGGTTGACAGGGGCCAGGTGTCACGGACGTATGTAGACATACGGACATCCCAGCGACAGTGAGTGGTAGGAGATCTGTGAGACTGGCAACACGTGGTTTGATCTGACAGGTTTTCCTTGTGGATTAATAGGTGTCTGTGTTGTTTCTGGTAATGGCCACACCTTTGCCTCCAGGTGTTGCTTATGTGGTCATATAACCTTCCTTATTTATAGTTGCTTCTCCCACTATGCTGTGCGGTTAATAGCTTCTGTGACTGTGGATTGTTTGTGGTTGGATCTCGGCTAAGTTCCTAGTCCTTCCATAGCCTCTTTGAAGTTAAGTTTTTCCTTTCCCTTTTGTATTTTGTTTGGGTTCTGTGTGTTGCATTTCCCTATTGTTTGTATTAGGCCTGAAGTAGACTCCTGTTCGTCCTTCCTTTTGAAATAACAGGTAGTCTCGTCCCTGGCATTAGTACCAGGGTCCTATAGGGCTAGATAGGACTCTAGGTATTCCTGCGTATGAACTCACCTACCTTTTGGGGTCTGTTCATACTGGTAGTCGGTCAGGATTTTGGTTAGGGTTTTCACTAGGAGGTGTCCATCTTCCTTCCATAGTTTTCAGGCCTGATTCCCTGTTTCCCCCTTCCCTCCTATGCCGGTGTGGTGTTTCCCTCTAACACCGAAACGTGACACCACGGCTCTCTTTTTCTCAGCGGTTTCAATTCTGTGATTCGCTTATGTAGCCTTACATGATAAAATTCTACCTGCAGCTGCCACTAGGAGGCTCTCTATATGGACTTATACAGCCACCAGTGAACTCAATACTAGCTGTACAAATCTGTATGCAGTGAGCTCCCCCTAGTGGTTGAGGGACTCCCAAATGCTCTGTGCCCTTGAGCAGGATCTGAGTGACCAGTCCGCCTCTGAGACTCTTGAAAATGAAATTAAAATAAACATTTCTCATGACTTGTAGATTGTTCAGGCTCTAATGACCTCTAAAATCAGAGCCAATAAATCATACTATGTATATAGTCATCACTATTGTGTGTGGGAAAATGCAGCTGAGTTCTAAGTGTGTACTGCGGTCTATTTCATATTAGGAATGTTGCTATTTGCAGTGCATTTATGTCAAGCAGGATATATTAGAAATGGAACTAGTTCTATTTTTTTCACTTTAAAAGGCTGGAGTCACAAAAGCAGAACTGAATCCAAAAGGAAGGAAATCTAGAAAGCAAAGACATACTCTTCCACCACTCCTGAAAGCTGCATGTGTGAACCCAGCCTTGGTCTTGGCCATCTGGTTAATTGCTAGTCTCAGGATGATACTGCTAAAAGGCACCAAATATTTTTCTAGAATGTTAACTAGAGTCTGCCCATTATATATGGCAATTCAAGTGGGAAACCAGAAAAAACATCTGAACATCCATATTGTATAGCATAGAAAGTTCAGTTGTGGAAAAATAGCAGAACCTTTCTGAGATGGAGGATATCGGGGGTGCACCACCAATGAGGCCAGGTGAGGCCTCAGGCAGCACCAGGTAGGAGCAAGAGGGGGGCAGCGGAAGGGCCATGGGCAATGAGCGCTTTCATTGCGGCAAAGGGGATTAGGTTAAGAAATTGGCATTGCGGTGGGGGGGGGGGGGGGGGGGTTCAGTTTTCGCCTCAGGCAGCAGAAAGGCTAGGTGCACCCCAGGGGATATGACTGTTTATGTTAAGGATCACTGGTTTCCCATAGGCTCCTTTGTTAAACAGGACCTGTCTGTTTGTATTCCCTGGTGCATCTTTTTATTTAAATCTGTGTTGTGCCATTCTTCTATTATTCCTGCTAGAAGTTTATGAATCAGTTGCCCAAGTTGGGGTTCCGCACAATCTGACACTACCCAGTGCTGCCAGTGTCAGACTGTGCAGGGACATCTCCTTCCCAACTGGTTACACCCAGATAGACCTTTATTGTAGACTGCTGGCAATCCATTCATACATTTCTAGCAGGAATAATAGAGGAATGGCACAACACTGAGTTATAAGAGTAGATACTCCAGAATTGTTATTACATGGAGAATGTAAGTAGGTACTAAAACAGATACGTCAGGAGACGTTAAAAACGTATACAGCTCAGTGTACATATTTACTGGATGCCTCTGTATGGAATAGCGTGGCAGACTGTGCCATTCCATACAGCCGAAAAAAAGGGTATGCCAAGGTATACCAGCTTGATGGAGGCCAAAACGGCCATTCTTGCAGTCTGTGTCAGGTCAATGATACATTAGACATATGCGCCAGGCACGTTCCACTGCAAACTGCAGTATGAAAGCAGCTTAGGGCCTATTTCTCACTTTGCAGATTTGTCTGTGCTTGCAGCAGTCACCTTCAAACCAGCTCCAAGACAATGCTTTATCCTTAGTTGGCTGCCAAGACCTAGTGACCCACTTGTGCCCTGTAATAAGCCACACTACCTAGCTTCCCGCATGTAGCGATCTCTATCTGTGCCAATCCCTGCAATCTGCGGCAAGAGAAATGTGTAAGGCGGAATTGATCTCCTCTATCAGGACAGATGTGGACCTTATCAGGACTCCAGGACCCTCGAGATCCGCATGTTCCCCTGTCATAGAACTGTGAAAAGTCTTTTTTTTTGTTGGCAAAGTTGGCAAAGTTTCCTTCTAGAGATAGAACATAGATATTGTACCTGCAAATAAAATGCCTAATATATATTAATAAAATATTCTGCAGAGTCACTTATAGATCTGACATCTGGGAGAGGCAGAATCCTCGTCACCCTCTGATAGTGCTGGCTAGGACGTTAGTTTAGTTAGTGCTGCGGTCAGGTTCTGTGGGGTTAATGGCCTCCTTCCTCCTCTGTCTCTCCCTGCCTTGCCTGCTGCTAATGTTCTTTCCAATAGGAAGTTACAGGAAATTCCAGAGCGGAGGCTGGGGAGGGCAGTCACACATGCTGTCCCTTCCACACACATACATATGGTTGTGGTCAGCGGTGGGAGGGGATGGATGGGTGTGTGTACTTGGCGAGGTAACTCTGTGCTAGCGGCTGTTGCTGGTGGGTATGGATGCCATCATAATTCAGGAACTTCTGGCCGAGAGATTGCTGTCTCCCACAACTCTCACACAGAGAACGTACCCTATGAAGCTGAAGGTAACTAAAGGGGTACAACCAGCAGGGCAGTGGGTGACAAGAAATAAGAGCTTGGGTCTGCTTATTATATATGTCCATACGTATGGTTTTGTATGGCATAAAGTTAACTCTTTAAGTGCTGTAGTGTGAACCCCCTGTTCCGGGGTTTCAGTGTGAGCACTACTGGAGAACGTCTATGTCCATGGATCTGCCAGGACTGTGTAACTTTGCTAATAAATAACTAGAGAGAGATAGGGAGTCATTTGTTGTGTACAGGAAGAAGGGGGGCCACAATGTGACATGGGGACTACAAAAAAACTGAAATGAGAGAGGCGCACAAAGAATGCGGAGGGGTAAGGCAGCTAAGAGACAGAAGCCAGGGTGAAGAAGGAAATGAATGGGATCGGTCGAGTCCAGGAGCTTGTACATTGTTGGGTATAGTTCCCATAGGCACCTCTTCTGCAGAGAGAACTGGAAGAATGAAGATGTTTAAGGGGAATACTGGAGATTATTAAATTATCATTCTTATAGACAGACTGTGAAATGATCATATATATATCAATACTGGACGTAGAAAATGAAGAAAAATTCTGTTACGCGTTTCAGACCATAAGTAATTTTCGGTCCTTCCTCATGAGTGTCATGAGGAAGGACCGAAAATTACTTATGGTCTGAAACGCGTGACAGAATTTTTCCTGTGATCTGAAGATTTTAATAACCGCAAATAAAGCTACTATTTTTTGCTATCTTGGAGCCGGATTTTTCTTCATTTTCTACTGCCAATTATCTTCGCATCCAGGTGCGCAATCCGTGCTCAGCTAGTGGAGGGGAAGGTGAGAGCTGCCTTATGTTTTTCTTGTGACATATCAATACTGAAATATTAACATGGCCGCCGCTGTACTTGTCCTCCTTATTGCACGACCGCAGTGAAGGGCTTGTGTGGAGCTGTGGTCGAGCATGCTCCCTGCCGCTCCAGTCCATGTCTATGGAGCTGATGACAGCTAAGCCCAGTACCCTGCTGTCTCCACCGGACCCATATACTGTAGTTTGAATGGAGAGGCAGGGTGCATGCTCGACCACTGCTCCATCGCATTTGTGCTGTAAGGAGGACCAGGACCTCCAGCAATCGGACATTTATCACCTAAAATTTTATTACGGAATACCCCTTACGTAGGTTTTTATCTTTGACATGCTATCAGTTAATTTTTGTGGCAGTTTTGCAGAAGATGTAGTCCCTTTTTTAATCTCTGAGACCACCATGTTAATTTAACGCTGATTTATTTGACCCTTTATCAGAAGATAGTCTTAGAACGCTATTAGAAATTTGGCCATCTCCATTTTGGATATTCCTAGATATATTTGAGAATGAGGTGAATACAGCTGGACCAACAATTTCATGGACACACTGGGGAGACTTATCAAAACTGGTGTAAAGGAAAACTGGCTTAGTTGCCCATAGCAACCAATCAGATTCCACCTTTCATTTTCTAAAGGAGCTCTGAAAAATAAAAAGTGGAATCTGATTGGCTGCTATGGGCAACTAAGCCAGTTTTACTTTACACCAGTTTGATAAATCTCCCCAAGTATTTCCAGATTTTGGTGGAAACTTACACAGCTGGTGGTTGCTAACATACATCTTGGGGATGTCAGAACAGGCATTTTATCTTTTAAAGCAGTCTATCACTTTTCTGCATGATCATTATGATTATTTCCTTCCACAGGATCAAGAAAAGCAATATGTTGGGTTTGCAACGTTACCCAATCAAGTCCATCGGAAATCTGTGAAGAAAGGGTTTGACTTCACTCTGATGGTGGCTGGTGAGATGATCCATCCTACATTACTGTACAAATTAGCAGTGTCCGCTAGTAAAGGCTTCCTTACCCATAACCGTTATTGTTTCATATGCTTCTGAACAATGCAACGTGTAAACGTCATTGGGGGAGATTTAGCAAAACTGGTGTAAAGTAGAACTGGCTTAGTCACCCATAGCAACCAATCAGATTCCACCTTTCATTTTCCAAAGGTGCTTTGATTGGGCAACTAAGTCAGTTTCCTTTCCACCAGTTTTGATAAATGACCCCATTATTTTGGTTTTCATATTAAATGTTTTCCATAAAGTACATTGCAGGAACGATATACCGGTAACCATTATAGTATTTCAGAATAGATAAAGGATCCGAATATTGGACGGTTTAACAATAAGCTGCTGTCCCATAAAGCAAATGATTTTGTGGCAGTATGAATGATGTTGAATATGTCTGACCACTGACTGAGAATGAATGACTAGTGTGGTTAATATGCCTTATGAAAATCCTCAGTACACATAATCGTCAATGATCAAAATTACGAAGAATACTAAAATGTTTGCTCATTAAGGGCTGTTTCACACGAGCGAGTCCATTGCGGGAATCACGCCCCGTGTGCGAGTGTAATCCTCTGCTCTGGATTGCAGGAGCGCACGGCATTATCATGATTTATAATGCTATGTGTCTCTGCATGGCCTTTTTTCCACAATCATAGTGACATAAAGCTGTCAGTATGATTCTGTAGAAATAAGGTCAAGCAGAGACACATAGCATTATAAATCATGATAATACCGTGCGCTCCTGCAATCCAGAGCAGAGGATTACACTCGCACACGGGGCGTGATTCCGTCGTGTGAAACAGCCCTAAAGGGTACCTAAACAGCCACGTAAAGGTGCAGCGGTGCTTCTTAAGCCTCATGGACATGTCAGTGTTCCACGGATGTGTGCTGTAAGTGTTCTCCACGGACAGCACACGTCCCCATTCATTTTATTGTGTGTATTCACACATCAGTGTTTTAGCACGGTCCGTGGGTCAGTGTTTTTAGCACGGATGCATGCCCTATTTTGTTCACGGATCCATCACGCCCATTATAGTCTATGGGTCTGTGAAAACCACAGATGCAACACGTGTGCCATCCGTGTTTCACGGATCATTAGGAAGAGATGCTTTAAAAATTATTTTTGAGCTGTTCAGTGTCAGTGAAACACGGACAGCAAAAAAACGGACACACGGGCAGCTTCACGGATGCATCACTGACCACCTACTCACGGATTTGAGCACGGACACGGATGTGTGAAATAGGCTTTAGAGTGATATGCACCTTCTGCTTGCATCGGCTCTGCTCTGCCGTTGCAGCATGCGGAGCACGGATCCATAGCAAGTATATAAGATCTGTATTTCGCAGAGATGATGTAAGCGGGAGGTGCAGAGTGCTCTGAGAAGCGCCGCTGCGTCGTCTGTGCTTTGCATGAACTAAGGATCAGGCACCTGCAGGTACTGTTGAGGCCTATTAATCAGCCACTAGCGGTGATGTGCATGTAGATGGCGCATCACATTTCAGCAAATGGTAAGGTGGGAACATGTGGCTGTCTGCTCTACCACAGAGTTCAACTACACAAAGATGAGAGTGACACTTGGCGCTTACATGGGAATCTCATCCTTTCATGGTGGGTCCCACCATATGAGTGGGCCTGGAGCTGACAACACTCTGTACTGTACGAACGATTGCTACACTGACGTAACCACATACATTTTAGACGTATTGGCCGCTACAGTCTTTCAAACTGGCCACTCATGTTCTTGACGCTGGGCCAGGGACAAACAATCTTTCTGGGAAAATGTTTCAAAGAAAGTTCATTCGTAGACTAAAACTTTTTAATAAGAACAAAAGAACTTTCTTTCGACTATTAGAACCATGGCTAACTTTTCCTGATGATGGTGTGTCATTGGTCACCCAACAAACATTCATTATGGTTAAATTGTCTATTTTTATCAAGTTTAGTCTGATGTGGGGGGGCACCTTAAGATCCATTAAAGGGTTGTCCGGGTTCAGAGCTGAACCCAGACATATCCCCTTCTTCCCCCACTCAGCCCCTCTGACATGAGAATTGGAGTATTTCATAGTACAATGCTCTCCCTTGCCCTGCACTGAGTAGTGCAGGGCAAGGGATTTTTCTGGAGATCCAGTGACGTACCGGGCTCTCCATGGGTAAGCTAGGCGGAGGCTTCCGCCTAGCAGTGAGCCCGATAATGTCACTGGCAACAGTGGGCAAGCTTTAGCGCTTTTCTAGCCTGTAAAACAGCTAGGGCAGCGCTAAAGCCCCCCCATCAGTGCCAGTGTAAACACAAAAACCCCTGCACAGCGCAGGGCAAGGCAGAGCATCAGAGCATGAAATGCTCCGATTCTCATGTCAGAGGGGCTGAGTGGGGGAAGAAGGGGATATGTCTAGGTTCAGCTCTGAATCAGGACAACCCCTTTAAGGCAAACTAGTCAAACTAAGTGTGAGATCAAGATCTGTCTCAAAGGCCTAATTCACATGAACATAATCTACAGCACACGGACTCCTAGTATTAAGTGGTGATATTCACTCCTCTGTGCTGAGACATCAGGCCTAATTTTTATTAAAATGTTGATTTACTAGATATTAGTGAAAACTGGTTTTATAAACGTTCTTATTTCTTGTGTCTTCCAGGTGAATCCGGCCTAGGAAAATCTACCTTAGTGAACAGCCTGTTCCTGACAGATCTCTATAAGGACAGGAAGTTGCTTAATGCAGAAGGTACAATCTTTTCCTTAATTTGTTTCTCAAAAACATGTTACATGGTGTACACATTGTGCTATTCTATTTTGTAGTCACAGACATTGTATCATCCCGGCTCATACGTTTGCTAGAGATTTCCTTCTGAGGTGTGCATTGGAGTAAGTAAGGAGGACTGAGTGATAGAATCTTTAATTCCCTTAATTTGCCTTTTGTAGAGTCTTTGATGGAATCTTGCCATCATGACTTTCTTTTATTGTGATTGTATGTGTGGCTTGCCAGTTCATCACCAGGTGTATCCTGGCAAGCCACACAGCGTCCTTAAAACAGTTCATAAGGCGCCAGGCCTCCTGGATAGCTTCAATGGTATGGTTCACATGGAATAGTCCGTAAAGCACGGCGGTGTGCTTCAGGCTGCTCCTGGGAATAGTGTCTCTAAGTTCATTTTCTAGGGCATCCAATAAGGCTTGCGCAAACGGGCACTGCCAAAAGAGGTGCAAAGGAAGGGCATTACCTGGTGTTGCATGGTCCACGGGCATACATTAAAGTTCTCAGGGACAGGCCCCCCTGAATGGCCATCCATGCCAGGTCTTTGTACCCATTGGTTAACCTGCTAGAAGTCAAACAGCCTCATCGGTTGCAGCAGGGAGCCCTGGAATAGACACCATTAAGTCCTTTGCTTGGATCAGCTTGTGGATAGTCTTGGGTTTCCACAAGTCGGGCTTCAGTCCCTCCATCTGGTATCCCCTTACAAACTTGAGAAGGTCCTGGTAGTACTAGTGGATGGGATGTCCCAGTTGTAGGGGTAGGAGCTGTCCCACTACAGAGAAGACATGGACCGGCCCGCCGAGCCATCTTCCTTCGCTGTCAGAGTCCTGCGGACACAAAGGCTGCCCGCAGCAGAGTGGGCCACATGTAGTACGGCACCCTGTTACAGATCATGTGCCATAAGTAAGATTCTTGTCATGGGGCCGTCACACATGATCAAAATTATTCACAATCATTGGATGGCACATAGTATTTCAGGGCAGCCCCTTGCCATTCTAGTTAGTCCTCCTGACGAGTCGTACTACACTCGAAATGCGCATCGAGGCTTGAGGGAGCAGTCACTGTTTTGGGGGTAAGCGATTTTTCATGCACATTATCGATGGCACAAGGTTAGATTACTGGTTGTTAGAGGGCATAGTCATAACAGTTTCCATATATTAGGTACACGTGCTAGCTATTACATTGTCTCCAGCATTCATGGGTTGGTTCCTCGTTTGGCTGAGAGCATAGGCACTGATATGTCATAGTAGCGGACTGCTTTGCTATGTTATGTAATTGTGAATGATCTTCAGCCTACCTAATTATTCATGGTTGTGATTAAAGTGCAGATATTAACAGCAGTGTTGTCCCCTACTTTTCAGGGTTTTTCTGCTCCCTTTATTATTGGTAACTTGTTTCCTGTTTATAATTTGTTTTTGTTTTGTTTGGGTTTTTTTTTGGGGGGGGGGGGGATGTCAAGTTGTTGATTTTAATTACATCTATTTAATTAAATATATTTTTTATGGAAATTGTTGGTGCTGTTTTTGTTTTTTTCAGTAATACTAAGATGGATATATATACGTAGCCAGCTGTATACCTGAAATCAGAATAGTCTTGCAATAATTTAGCAAATTGGTGATTTTTATTATAAGGACTTTTCATCTATAACAATCATATCTAATTTGATCAAAGGAACTCTATCAAGAGGATATATGCCTTTTTTTAAAAAGAGCATCTATGAGAAACACATTAGTACAGTACAGTAAATGCGTTCATCTTTTCATCCCATTAGACTGAAAGAGACCTCTCTTTTGCTTACGGCACACACCCTCAACTTGTGGCCTCAATGGAAATGTGAGACCCTGATCAGCAGGTGCCTATGGATGCTCCTAGTTAAAGGGAATCTGTCACCACCTGTCACCCTGCCTAAAGTAATGCATAGTGTCGCCGATTCTAAGGATATTTTTGAGTAAACCATGCCTTCTCTTTCCTTTACTCTTGAATATTCATAATCAGAGGCTGCTGGGCTGGTGCATATCAGAGCAGATTGGTGGCCTCATTGGTGCCTATTTGCATAACAGGACTGCTGAGCTTGTGCACATCATTAGGAGGACTGGGGGGGGGGTGAATTTAGGATCACAGAGGGGATTAGAAGGTGAGTTTTACAAAAGTAATTATATCTTCAGAATGGTGGAACGATGGTGGTGACAGATTCCCTTTAAAGGGTTGTACCTGGTACCACATTTCTTCTGAATAGATTAGGTGTGATTATTATATGACTCAGGGCGGCCTTGTTTGATTCATGCAAAATGCATGCAGATAAATGGGTAAATTTATTGTTAAATTGATAATTTGTAGTCACATTGAATTGAGCTGGTTTTGTATGATATGTATGTGTGGTTGATTATCAGCCCTATATAGCTGGACCTCTATGTGACACCAACATTGGTCCATCAAGCATTGGTATAAATAAAATGTGGGGGCATGAGTTGCAGTAACCCGTTGGTCCCTGCGGCCTCTTTTACATAAGAGGACAGAAGTGGTTCTTTTTAATCTTCTGCCTTATTGCTGTGTGTAGTACATTTACTGATATACTTGTCTACATTGACCACATGGTGTTACACCAGTTTGGAAGTTGACCGTACACAAATCTCCTATAACCAGTACTGGGTTGTGTTTATGGCCTGGGTCAGTGTGGTTGTGGATAGAAAATAGCTGACTCCTACCATAAGGGCTGGACTTAGGTAGGATGTTGTCTGTGAAGAACTGAACATTTTTATTTACAATGTACCATATGATGCCTAAAGAGCAGTTCCTTAAAGGGGTTGTGACAAGGCCACCAAGCAGCATATGACCCAGTCAGCACTGCGGCGATCATTGGCTGCAGCAGCATACATGACCCCCGTCCATGCCGGAAGTTTACACGTGGGGCTAAGCAAATTGATTTGTACGACTCAATTTATATCATGAAAAGGTCTTCACCTGTGAGGGGTTGTCTCTGCTGCTGAAGCTCTCCCTTGCCACTTGATTGACAAGACCAGACAATTCACTGAGCCCTGCTAATCTTGTGCCTGCACCTCTGCTCCATGTAGCGGCGCAAGAGCAGAGGCTCTGCTTCTGATTCCGGAGCAGCAACTGTGCATGCCTCGCTGTCAGTCAAGAGTCCGGTGGGAGTTTCTTCAGCATCAGGGATAGTGCCTTGGAGGTGAAGAACTCTTGTTGATGAGACAAATGAATTTGCTCATCTCTAGTCCAGAACACAATAAACGCAGCAATGGACCAAAGAGGCCAAAACCAAGAAGTGGGCAGCAAGTAAGTGCTTCCCTTCACAGGGGCAGGAGAACAAAGTTTTATCAAGCTGGGCAACCCCTTTAAGGCTGGCCCTGTATACCGTATGTGTCAAGAGTGTATACATGTTCCTCCATTTCCTGAACTACCTGATTTTCTGCTATGTTCTGCTTGCTTCACTCTAGAAAGGATTAACCAAACAGTAGAGATTGTGAAGCACACGGTGGACATTGAAGAGAAAGGGGTGAAGCTGAAGTTGACCATCGTGGATACCCCTGGATTCGGAGATGCAGTGAACAACACAGAATGGTAAGAGATCCGCCCTCGGATTAGTGTATAGCATTGCATATAACCCTTCTAATCTAACATGCCTGTCTCCCGGAGCAGCTGGAAGCCCATCACTGACTACATAGACCAACAGTTTGAGCAATATTTCCGGGACGAGAGTGGACTGAATCGAAAAAACATCCAGGATAACAGAGTGCACTGCTGCTTGTACTTCATCTCACCTTTTGGACATGGGTGAGGAGAACGCCGTATTTCAGTGTGGGATGCATCCTGTAAACTCGGTGATTAATTGGATAATGATGGCTCCATGTATGAAAACTAGGGTAAATTGCAAGGGTGGAGTTGCCATGGTAACCGCTCAGATTCCTAGCATTTTAAAGGAAGCGTCTGGTAGGTTTCCATGGTTAACACCACATCTCTCAGCATATACATCTATATTTTTTCTGGGGGTGTAGATATGTCACAACACTAGAAATATTCTGTTATTCGCTAATTCCAAAGCTGGAATATATATATATATATTTATATATATATATATGGCAGGTGTAGAAAAATGCTGCAAAGTAAAAATGCTTTCACTAATAGAAGTGTTAATCTCTTATATTTTTTATATGTGTAAAAATGAATTTCTGTCTGTTCTTTATGTGCTTATTTCTCTCTAGGATGTATCATTCTTGAGATATTTCCAAAAAAATACAAATATGGCACTATCACATGTATTACATGTAGGTCTTTCACTCATGTCCTAACTGACATACACACAATAAATTAAAAAATAGAAGCTCTTAGCGCACATTTTGGATCAAACGTGTGTCGGGCCCATCTACCAGGCGTCAAGGTGGCTTCCGCAGATGGGTACCTAACACTAATATACCGCCTCTCTTGGACTTACCTAAGCCTACAAATGTCAGGGCAGTGCAGGAACCAGCTACATTTATACTCTGCTCAGAAGCCCCAGGCAGATGGGCGTTGCTCAGTCTAAATCGAGGCGCTAATATATACTACAAGAAGATACAGACTAGCACATTCATAATCATAATCACAGGTGCATATCCATCAAGCAAACATGGTTGATAAAAAAATGGCTGCACAGGTAGGTATAATACCTCTTTAATCTAGAATGATCCCCATTTCTCAATTCTATTGTTTGCATGTGAAATGTTGTGCAGCCATTTTTTTATCAACCATGTTTGCTTGATGGATATGCATCTGTGATTATGATTATGAATGTGCTAGTCTAAATTTTCTTGTAGTGACATGCACACATGACCCTTATCGGCCAATAGAACCTGGCAGCCTTCGCCTCACTGACATACACACAGTTTTACACCAGGTTTCCATAACAACTCAGCCATTTTTCTTCACTGTTATAGGTCACTGTTAAGGGGACGTGGTGCTGTAGAGGTCACTGTTAAGGGCGCCAGCCGCTGTTGAGGTCAATGGTCCGCTGTAGAGGTCAATGTTAAGGGGCAGGGTACTGTGGAGGTCACTGTTAACGGTGTGGTGCACTGTGGAGCTCACTGTTAAGCGTGCAGACACTGTGAAGGTCACAGTTAAGGGGGCTGTGGAGGTCACTGTTAAGGGGGTGGGCCGCTGATGAAGTCAATGGGCCTCTGTGGCGGTCAATGTTAAGGTGAGGGCACTGTGGAGGTCACTGTTAAGGGGGTTGTGCACTGTGGAGCTCACTGTTAAGCGTGCGGGCACTGTAGAAGTCACATATAAGGAGACAGGTGCTGTGGAGGTGACTGTTAAGGGGGCAGGATACTGTGAAGGTCACTGTTAAGGGGTGGGGTACTGTGGAGGTAACTGTTAAGGGAGCGGGCCGCTGTAGAGGTCACTTTTATGGGGTGGGACGCTGTGGAGGTCACTGTTATGGGGTGGGGTGCTGTGGAGGTCACTGTTATGGGGGATACTGTGGATGTATTTTAACCACACACACAAACTTTAAATGGAATAGTCAAAATATGTGTGCGAAGCCGTGCCATCCTGCTAGTAGTTTATATTTATCAATTAACAAAATGCAAAGTAAATGAACAAAAGAGAAATCTAAATGAAATCAATATTTGGTGTGACCATCCTTTGCATTCAAAACAGCATCAGTTCTTCTAGGTACACTTGCACACAGCTTTTGAGGCAACTTGGCAGGGAGATTGCTCCAGACATATTGAAGAACTAACTACAGATCTTCTGTGGATGTAGGCTTGCTCATTTCCTTCTGTCTCTTAATTTAATCCAAGACAGACTGAATGATGTTAAGATCAGGACTCTTTGGGGACAATGTCATCACTTCTGGGACTCCTTGTTCTTCTTTACGCTGAAGATAGTTCATAATGACATTTTATGTTTGGGCTCAAGAATAAAGTTAACTATTAACATTTCTATTTTTGAAAGCATTCTTACTTTGCAGCAATTGTCCACGCCTAAAACTTGTGCACAGTACTGTGTAAATCAATCATACACCATTTTTAGAGATCCAAAGTTTGCATGACTTCGATCAGATGACAGATATGATACAAAAGACATCTGCAGGTGCTGTAGGTGTCAATTGGAGCACATTCGTTTCCCCCTTAGGATCTGTTGTATATTAAATAATGCATATACTGTATTTATTTTCCCACAGTAGAATCCATTACATCTCCACTGTTAATGTTGCAGAGAAGCCGTGTGTGGCATCCCTGGGAGCACATGTACATCACGCTGATATCCCCTTAAGTATCCATTAGCTGACCTCCCTCTGCTTTCTTTCCATTTGTATCAGGCTGCGGCCAGTGGATGTGGCTTTCATGAAAGCTCTGCATGAAAAGGTTAACATTGTTCCTCTAATTGCCAAAGCCGACTGCCTGGTACCCAGTGAGATCCGGAAACTGAAAGACAGAGTGAGTTTTACAAAAATTAGACTTCTTAATGTGTTAGTTCTTTTCTATCAGTTTCCCACTGCATTTTGATGGATGCAATATAATTGCTGTGAGAAATTCTGTTAATGGAGGAAAATAGGATCATAACAAATCAAATGAATCATGTTGGATCCGTAAAAACAAATTCCTAATATCGGAGTAAACAGAGCCTCAAAAGTGTTCTACAGTTTTTTTTATTGGCTTTTTTAAGGGTACTTTCACACTAGCGTTACTTTTTTCCAGTATTGAAATCCGGTAAAGGGTCTCAATACCAGAAAAAAACGCATCAGGTTTGTCCTAATGCATTCTGAATGGAAAGCAATCCGTTCAGTATGCATCAGGATGTCTTCCGTTCCGTCCCTTGTACGGCATTTGACCGGCCAAAATACTGCAGCTTGCTGCGGTATTTTTCCTGGCCAAAACCCTGGAACACTACCGCACTTGCCGGATCTGGCAATAATTTCCATAGAGATGTATTAATACCGGATCCGGTACCAAGTGTTGCGGAAATTGCCGCATTGCCGTATCCGGTTTTCCGGTCTGTGCATGCGCCAGGACATAGGAGGAGCTATTTTTGCTTTTGATCTTTGAAAAAAATACCGGATCCGTTATTCCCGATGATACTGGATGAGACGGATCCGGTATATCACTGGATCTGTCTAACGGATCCAGAAAAAACATATTTCCATTTGCATACGGTTTGCCAGATCTGAACAACGCTGGCGTGGAAGTACCCTTAAATTTCCACCCCAGCATGCCTGTAGAACATCCACATTTGCCTGCTCCCAGCCGCTTCATTCTGGCTTCCTTCAGTGGTCTTCTAGTCCCTGTTTCCCATTACGTGCGCTGCTGCAGCCAACTGGCATCAGCAATGACATGTCCCCAAGAGGAACGTCACCTCGCGGACCGAAACACCAGTGAAGGAAGCCAGGAAGGTGGAATGCATCGGTGGGAGGAGGTAAGTATAGGTTTTTTAACAGGTACAGCAAACTGAGATGGAAATTTTTTAAAAAGGGAAATAAAACTGGACCGGTGGTTTTCCACCCTGTACAAGGGGAGCTGAGCTGCAGTGTGCTGCCACAGCCACTACGCAGTGGATGGAATCTTCTGTCTTCCATTCCATCTACTGTTCTGTTTCCAGTGCTGGCAACTCCCGAAAACAGCTGATTGTGGGAGTGCGAGGTGTCGGACCACTACTGATCTGATATTGAGGACCTGTCCTAAGGATAGGTTATCAGTATTCACAGGCTATATACCCCTTTAATGGGGTTTTCTGGGATATTACATTGATGACGTGTTCTTGGGATATACCTTCAATGTAGGATCAGTTGGGGTAAGATCTATTAACCCTTTCTGGACCTCCATGGAAATGTACAAGTCTGTTTTTTTAAAAATGGTGCCCACTCTCGGTGCCATAGCCACTGGGTTTCTGCTGTTTCATACAGCAGACACCTGGGGCTAATGCCTGTGATCAGCGATAATGCCAGTCGCAGACATTTAACCACTCTGTGGTCAAATGGTAATTTTTTCCAAATTTATTTTTATTTTTTTCCCCCAGTATTAAAACACAAGAAAAACTGTATAAATGGGGTATTGGTGTCATTGTACTGACCCACGTTCACCAAATAGGGAACGCCATAAAAACAAAACCCATAAAACTATGGTGGAATTGAGTTTTGTTTTCAACCCATTTGGAATTTTTTCTGGCTTCCCACTACATTGTATGATGTCATCAGAAAGTACAACTTGTTCGGGAAGGCAGGGAGTAATAAACGAAAACTTAAAAATGGAAAATCGCAGGGAGCTGAAGGTGTTAAACCACTAATCTTCAGCAGAATAAAGAGGAAGCAGTACTAAAGTGCTGCAGACCCTTCACTTCAGAACCCAGCACAACAACTTTTTTTAAACTGACAGATGGTCACGTGTGAGTTCGGGTTGAATTGTAAGATGACTGCCACACTACCTCAGTGTTTCTCTTAGGAAGCAAAATGGCTGAAATTAATACATTCTGGTATCATCCGTAGAGCCTTCCATAAAGCTGTCAGATTTCTTTGCATTATGTTGTCATGTTAAGATATATTTCTATGACTTACTTATTATTAACCGTGATACTCTCCTTTACTCAGGTAAGAGAAGAGATTGAAAAGTTTGGAATAAAAGTCTATCAGTTCCCAGAATGTGATTCAGATGAAGATGATGACTTTAAACAGCAGGACAAGGAGCTGAAGGTGAACAGTAGAAGATTGGTGGCCCTCTAGTCTTCTTTCTGCCTTTTCTTAATAATGTATTACAGTACATATTATGTTACACTGTGCTCTACAGACTGTTTATGATTGTATATGAATTTATGTAGTTTTCTGTTGCAGGAGAGTGCACCTTTTGCTGTAATTGGAAGCAATACAGTGGTAGAGGCCAAAGGTCAAAGGGTACGAGGTCGTCTCTATCCGTGGGGCATAGTGGAAGGTAAGTTAGAAATTCCATCAAAAAGTATCTTTGACCATGTTTGCAGTTGCATGCAAGGTAATGGGCCTGGGCTGGAATACTAAGGATGGCCACTATACAATGTACAGCGCTGTGCCTGTGGTTTGCTCACTGGAGCACCAACAGCTGATTGGTAGGGATGAGCGAACCCGTGGAAGTTCGTGTTTGCCGAACTTCAGGTCAAAGTTTGGGTTCGGGACCCGAATTTGACCACGAACCCGGACCCCATTAAAGTCAACAGGGATCCGAACTTCAGTTTATTATTTCCCGTTATAACATGGTTATAACAGAAAATAATAGCATTCTTAAGACAGAATGCTAAAAAAAAAAGGGCATTGAGGGGTTAAAAATAAAAATAAAAACTCCCCACATCCACTTGATCGCGCAGCCGGTATCCTCTTCTTTCTTCTTTCTGCAGGACCTGCAATTGGACCTGCTATGACGTCACCGCGCCCACCACGTGGTGAGTGCGGTGACGTCATCGCAGGTCCTTCTATCTTCATTCAGCAGGACCTGCAATAACATCACTGTCATCCTATGGGCTGCATCTGGCTCAAACTTAATTTTGTTTAAAAGGCATCTGTCAGCAGATTTGTATCTATTAAACTGGCTGACCTTTTACATGTGCACTTGGCAGCTGAAGGCATCTGTGTTGGTCCCATGTTCGTATGTGTCCACATTTTTGAGAAAAATTAAGTAGAAGCTCATTTTCATATATTAAAACTTCATTTTTCTCAGCAAACAGAACCAACACAGATGTCTTCAGCTGCAAAGTGCTAATGTAACAGGTCAACCAGATTCATAGGTACAAATCTGCTGACAGATACCCTTTTAGGGTCCATTCACACGTCCGCAACTGTTTTGTGGATCCGCAAAATACGGACACCGGCCATATGCGTTCCGCATTTTGCGGACAGCACATGGCCGGCACTATAATAGAAATGCCTTTTCTTGTCCGTGGGTGCTGACAAGAATAGGACATGTTCTATTTTTTTGCAGGGCCGCGGAACGGAAGTGTGGATGCGGACAGCACACGGTGTGCTGTCCGTATCTTTTGCGGCCCCATTGAAAATGAATGGGTCTGCACCAGTTCCGCAAAATTGCAGAACGGATGCGGACCCATTTTGCAGACGTGTGAATGGACCCTAAACAAAATTAGCCTGCTGCAGCCTGTACGGCTCTTAAGAACAACCAATTCTCTCACAAATGTTTGTAAAAGTAGACTTCATGGCTATAGGCTGGAATGTATACACCTGTGACACTAGGACTGAAGATACATCTGAATAGAATGATTAAGAGGTGTCCCCCAATACAGTGTATGTACAGTTGCAAGAAAAAGTATGTGAACCCTTTGGAATGATATGGATTTCTGCACAAATTGGTCATAAAATGTGATCTGATCTTCATCTAAGTCACAACAATAGACAATCACAGTCTGCTTAAACTAATAACACACAAAGAATTAAATGTTACCATTTTTTATTGAACACACCATGTAAACATTCACAGTGCAGGTGGAAAAAGTATGTGAATCCCTAGACTAATGACATCTCCAAGAGCTAATTGGAGTGAGGTGTCATCCAACTGGAGTCCAATCAATGAGATGAGATTGGAAGTGTTGGTTAGGGCTGCCCTGCGCTATAAAAAACACACACCAGTTCTGGGTTTGCTTTTCACAAGAAGCATTGCATGATGTGAATGATGCCTCGCACAAAAGAGCTCTCAGAAGACCTACGATTAAGAATTGTTGACTTGCATAAAGCTGGAAAGGGTTATAAAAGTATCTCCAAAAGCCTTGCTGTTTATCAGTCAACGGCAGGACAAATTGTCTATAAATGGAGAAAGTTCAGCACTGCTGCTACTCTCCCTAGGAGTGGCCGTCCTGTAAAGATGACTGCAAGAGCACAGCGCAGACTGCTCAATGAGGTGAAGAAGAATCCTAGAGTGTCAGCTAAAGACTTCCAAAAGTCTCTGGCATATGCTAACATCCCTGTTAGCGAATCTACGATTTGTAAAACACTAAACAAGAATGGATTTCATGGGAGGATACCACAGAGAAAGCCACTGCTGTCCAAAAAAAACATTGCTTCACGTTGACAATTTGCACAAGAGCACCTGGATGTTGCACAGCAGTACTGGCAAAATATTCTGTGGACAGATGAAACCAAAGTTGAGTTGTTTGGAAGAAACACACAACACTATGTGTGGAGAAAAAAAGGCACAGCACACCAACATCAAAACCTCATGCCAACTGGGAAGTATGATGGTGGGGGCATCATGGTTTGGGGCTGCTTTGCTGCGTCAGGGCCTGGACGGATTGCTATCATCGAAGGAAAAATGAATTCTCAAGTTTATCAAGACATTTTGCAGGAGAACTTAAGGCCATCTGTCCACCAGCTGAAGCTCAACAGAAGATGGATGTTCCAACAGGACAACGATCCAAAGCATAGAAGTAACAACAGAATGGCTTAAACAGAAGAAAATACGCCTTCTGGAGTGGCCCAGTCAGAGTCCTGACCTCAACCCGATTGAGATGCTGTGGCATGACCTCAAGAAAGCGATTCACACCAGACATCCCAAGAATATTGCTGAACTGAAACAGTTCTGTAAAGAGGAATGGTCAAGAATTACTCCTGACCGTTGTGCACGTCTGATCTGCAACTACAGGAAACGTTTGGTTGAAGTTATTGCTGCCAAAGGAGGTTCACTCCAGTTATTAAATCCAAGGGTTCACATACTTTTTCCACCTGCACTGTGAATGTTTACATGGTGTGCTCAATAAAAACATGGTAACATTTAATTCTTTGTGTGTTATTAGTTTAAGCAGACTGTGATTGTCTATTGTTGTGACTTAGATGAAGATCAGATCACATTTTATGACCAATTTGTGCAGAAATCCATATAATTCCAAACGGTTCACATACTTTTTCTTGCAACTATATATACACTGCACACAGTCCTATCCTGCTTTGCCCACCCCTAAAAGAATGCCATCAGTTAAGGTTAAGAGCGCATTGCACAATGTATCTATGGCTATGACTGTCACATTGTTTATGTGTGTTTGTATGCATGTATCTTTGCATTTGTCACAGTGTGTATGTGAGTGAGCGTATAAACATATAACAAGATATTCCAGCTCACCGCTCCACTACATAGTCGTGCAAGGAACCCCGGACTAGGAAAACAATTGTAGAAAAAAGGAAAAAAGATCCAGGATGGAAACTATGGATAAAATCCAATTTCTTTATTGTAGTCTTTTTATAATTCCATAGGCTGACGAAGTATGTTGCGGTCTACGTGTTTCGAAAATCTGTCTTACTCATGACCATAATGTGTAGCTAAGTTCACTGGTTTTAAAACCCTTACTCACTTGAGACACACCTACCTCTCCATGTGTTGAATAATAATTAAATCAGGGACGAAGGTGTGTCAAGTGTCAAAATATAATACTACAGGCAAAAACAGAAAATCACTGAGAATGGTGCACTACAATGGTAAATGTAATTGACAATATATGGCTAAACCCTCACGCTGATATTAAAATGAGACTTTCACCGATTCTTAGATCAAGAACATACCAGAGCCCGCGCACCCCGTCAAGGTCTCTCAAAATGGCACGGGACCTAACGCTAACCTACCTATGCCGTATGGACAATTTATGATAGGTGCATAAAGTCCAACACACAGCCAGCAGCTCCCAGTTACCTCCAGCGTGAAATCACACATACAATGGGAGGAGGGAGGAGGCTGTGAGTCCCACCTATAACGGGCTCATGTGACGCAGGCTGCCCAGGTGCACCTGAATGTTACCCATAGATCAAAATCAAGGCACATTAAAACCTGAGGTTGCCCTACCTCCAGGCATACATATACAGACAAAATCACTAAATAAAGTGGTATAAAAGGCAAAAGATGCTCAAGGCCCCAAATGATGTTGCGCATTTTTACCCGGGGGATCAAATCCTGCCCATGTGATCTAATAGCAATCCCCAGCAAAAATGCATACAATGGAGGATGTCAGCAGCGGACCACATGTACGACAAAAAACATCCTACACAGGTCTTAAAAGCAGAAAATGCTCAAAACCTAATATGCTGTTGTGCATTTCTAACAGGGGGAGCAAATCCTGCACATGTGATACTTTGTTAACAGCAATCCCCAGTATGCCTGGAGGTCGGGCAACCTCAGGTTCGAATATGCCTTGATTTTGATCTATGGGTAACATTCAGGTGCACCTGGGCAGCCTGCGTTACATGAGCCAGTTATAGGTGGGACTCACAGCCTCCTCCCTCCTCCCATTGTATGTGTGATTTCACGCTGGAGGTAACTGGGAACTGTTGGCTGTGTGTCGGACTTTATGCACCCATCATAAATTGTCCATATGGCATAGGTAAGTTAGTGTAAGGTCCCGTGCCATTTTAAGAGACCTTGACGGTGTGCGTGGGCTCTGGTATGTTCTTGATATAAGAATATATTGGTAAAAGTCTCATTTTAATATCAGCGTGAGGGTTTAGCCATATATTGTCAATTGCATTTACCATTGTAGTGCACCATTCTCAGTGATTTTCTGTTTCTTATAGCCCCATCCGCACATTTGTCTTACATGTGGTCCGTTGCGGGCATCCTCCATTGTATGCATTCATTGCTGGGGATTGCTGTTAGCAACGGATCACATGTGCAGGAATTGCTCCCCAGGTTAGAAATGCACAACAGCATATGGGGTTTTGAGCATTTTCTGCTTTTAAGACCTGTGTAGGATGTTTTTTGTGGTACATGTGGTCCGCTGCCGGCATCCTCCATTATATGCATTTTTGCTGGGGATTGCTGTTAGCAACGGATCACATGGGCAGGATTTGTTCCCCCGGGTAGAAATGCGCAACAGCATTTGGGGTCTTGAGCATCTTTTGCCTTTTAGACCACTTTATTCTGTGATTTTACATGCAAAAACAACACCATACAACGGGGAATATTAATAATCAAAGATGAGGTCATGTCTATTATTCTTACCTTCTGGGATTCTAGTGTGTAGTAAGAAGATCCAAAGAGATTCTTGGTTATAGAGCAATCTGTTCAGATCCCCTCCTCTCACTGGTTTCTTAACCCTATCAATGCCCATAACTTCCAAGTCTGTTGTATCCCCTCCATGTATGTCTCTAAAGTGTCGAGACAACATAGAGACAACTTTTAGTCTAGGAGACAAAACAGTAGATATAGTAGGTGCTCGTTTACTCACTACTTGGATGCCCGGTTCTAATATCCGTCGTAAATTGTCATCCTGGTTTAAAATAGGTAAATACTTCAAAATAATATTACGTATTTCATTAAACTGCCTACTAAAGGTGGTTACTACTCTCAGTTGTTTATGTACTTCTACTTCACTTTTCTTTTTTCTTTTAAAAGTAATGAAATTTTTTCTGTCTATGAGTTTCACCTTATTTTCTGCCTGTTTTAGTAAATCTTCACTATAACCCCTTGCTTTGAGTCTTCTTTGTAATTTGTAATACTGCATTCTCTGACTTAAACACAGAGTCCTCTGAACAATTACGACGGATCCCATTGATTACATGTTTAGGGTGACATGAGGATGCCAACAGCAAATTATTTCTACTTGTATCCTTCCTGTAGTTGCTGCTGACTACCTCATTCCCTCTATTTGAGAATTTGACGTCATGAAAAGAAATATCCTTGGCTGCTATTGTGCGGGTAAACTGAAGATTCATTTCATTTTTATTCATATACCTCACACAGTTTGAGAAATTCCCTTCTGTGGAGTTCCAAACCAAAATAATATCATCAATAAATCTTCTGTACCACACAATCGGGGACAGAAAAATAATGTCCTTGGTCAAGAGGTACTGTTCCTCCCATATATATATTTGCAAACGAGGGGGAGAATTTAGCACCCATTGATACTCCCCTCGTCTGTAAATAAAAAATCCCATTGAAGGAGAAATAGTTATGGCTCAGCAGGAACTCCACAGACATATAGAGAAACTTTTTCAAAGCAGCACTATATTTACTGTAAAGATCTAAATGTCTTTTCAAGCTCTCTAAGCCCAAATGATGTGGGATCGAGGAGTAAAGCGACATCACATGTCACCCATCTGTAGCCCTCCTCCCACACCAAGTTACTGGTCAACTCTGACACATGTTTTGTATCTCTCAAATATCTTGGGATACATTGTACAAGGGGTTTTAAATAGTGATCCGCCCATGCTCCCAAACGTTCTCCTAAACTCCCTATACCTGATACAATTGGCCGTTAGGGGGAGGGGGGGGAGCTTTTTGTGTACTTTAGGGAGTGAGTAAAAAATAGGGGTTATCGATTTGTTTACTAGAAGATAGTCTCTGAGTTTCAAATGGAGAACTCCTAGTGAGACTCCCTCATCTAGCAATTTAGATAGAGCTGAAGCAAACTCCCAAGTAGGGTCTGATTTAAGTACTTTATATGTAGATGTATCCCCTAGCAACTCCTCATTACATTTCACATATAAACCTGCATCTAACACAACTACACTCCCACCCTTATCTGATTTTTGGATTATTAGATCTTTATTTTCCCGCAAATTACTGAGTGCTCATCTCTCCTGTTTAGTAAGGTTATCCTTCAAAACATTTTTTAGTTTCAATTTTTTTTTCACTTTTCGATCCAGAGCTACTAAATCCATCTCAACTAGCTCCTGAAATGTATTTAAAGGGGGCACTCTGGAATTTATAGGGTTGGGGATTTTGAAACCCTTCCCCCAATCATCTGTAACAAGCCCTGATTCACATTGAAGAGCGGACAAAATGCAATTACAGCATTGCTCTGACAAATTAACCGGTATTACATTAATGATGTTATCACCTTCCTCTTTTGGTTTGTTACCATTTATTTCAGGGCAATCCCCAACCACATCAAAATGTCTTCTAACTGTAATATTACGCGAAAATCTACTTACATCCAATAAAGTGCGAAATACTGTACAGACCAAAAGTTTGGACACACCTTCTCATTCAAAGAGTTTTCTTTATTTTCATGACTATGAAGGCATCAAAATTATGAATTAATACATGTGGAGTTATATACATAACAAACAAGTATGAAACAACTGAAAAAATGTCATATTCTAGGTTCTTCAAAGTAGCCACCTTTTGCTTTGATTACTGCTTTGCACACTCTTGGCATTCTCTTGATGAGCTTCAAGAGGTAGTCCCCTGAAATGGTCTTCCAACAGTCTTGAAGGAGTTCCCAGAGATGCTTAGCACTTGTTGGCCCTTTTGCCTTCACTCTGCGGTCCAGCTCACCCCAAACCATCTCGATTGGGTTCAGGTCCGGTGACTGTGGAGGCCAGGTCATCTGGCGCAGCACCCCATCACTCTCCTTCATGGTCAAATAGCCCTTACTTTCAAAGTTTTCCCAATTTTTCGGCTGACTGACTGACCTTCATTTCTTAAAGTAATTATGGCCACTCGTTTTTCTTTACTTAGCTGCTTTTTTCTTGCCATAATACAAATTCTAACAGTCTATTCAGTAGGACTATCAGCTGTGTATCCACCTGACTTCTCCTCAACGCCACTGATGGTCCCAACCCCATTTATAAGGCAAGAAATCCCACTTATTAAACCTGACAGGGCACACCTGTGAAGTGAAAACCATTTCAGGGGACTACCTCTTGAAGCTCATCAAGAGAATGCCAAGAGTGTGCAAAGCAGTAATCAAAGCAAAAGGTGGCTACTTTGAAGAACCTAGAATATGACATATTTTCAGTTGTTTCACACTTGTTTGTTATGAATATAATTCCACATGTGTTAATTCATAGTTGTGATGCCTTCAGTGTGAATCTACAATTTTCATAGTCATGAAAATAAAGAAAACTCTTTGAATGAGAAGGTGTGTCCAAACTTTTGGTCTGTACTGTATATCAAAATCATACATCGGAGAAAAGGATAACCCCTTTCTCAAGAGACTTAATTCTGCACTAGACAAAATGTAACTCGATAAATTGAGAACTTCGTCCTCTATTTCTGTTTTGGTGAAGCCCTCCTCGGGTATCTTGTGTTTTGACCGATGTTTATGTCCCGCTCTCCTTGTTAGTTTTTTTTACTTGTTTTCATGTTGTTCCAATGGATTTTGATATTTAGTGTGGGGTTTTTTCAATTCATCTTTATTTGCATTATTTTATTTTTATCCTTTTATTCATGTTCTTTGCAGGTATTTTTTATAGATTGTTTAGGGGTAACATTCACTGACAAATCTCCTTCCTGTGTGGAGGTAGTTGATTCAAAGGAATGTTCAGTACTTGTAAAACTGACTCTACGTTGAGAGAGTTATTATTTTCATCTTTTGTTTTATAAGATGGATTTTGGTTCATCTGAGTTATTTTTTTTTTCCATGTATAGGTCTCTTTTAAATGTAGATTCTTAAGTGTTCATTATTTTTTCCTCTAGCACATTCATTTTTTTCTTTTAAAGTATTATCCATCAACTCCTCTTTTTCTTTGACCAGTAACAGAGTCTTGTATTGTCCTAAAGTTTCTAAAAGTTTCTCTTCCTGTTCAACGATCAGATTAATAAGCTTTAATGAGCATTCTGATAGGGCAGCATTCCAGTCCTGCATGAATTCTGGTGAATAAATACATGTTGGATGTTTCTTCAATCGCGAGCCGCTGGGAATCATGGATTTCTCCAAATAAGACTTGAGCGTTTTAACATCCCACCAGATTCTCATCTCTTTTGATAGTAAAAATTCAAGTTCCCGCATCTGTGACTTTGGATCTTCTTACTACACACTAGAATCCCAGAAGGTATGAATAATAGACATGACCTCATCTTTGAATATTAATAGTCCATGTTGTATGATGTTGTTTTTGCATGTAGTATTATATTTTATGATGACCCTTGACACACCTTCGTCCCTGATTTAATTAATATTCAACATATGGAGAGGTAGGTGTGTCTCAAGTGAGTGAGGGTTTTAAAACCAGTGAACTTAGCTACACATTATGGTCATGAGTAAGATAGTGAATGAGCATATATATATGATATATGTGTGTGTATGTGTGTGTGTGTGTGTGTATGTGTGTACTATGCAAGTATGTCTACATGAATGACTGTTAACCACCCTTTTTACAAATTTCTGTGTATACTCCTAGATGATTTTTGGGAGGACACCGATTATGGAATTTCTTCTCTGGAGCCCATCTCTGACCGCGCATATCCTACAAATAGCCCCCAGTAAGTCAGTGTAGGTGGAGGCCGATTGTGTGCAGAGATGACCTTAAACACATCGCATGTTAGAAAAAAACAGGATTTACAGAAGCTATATTGAAAAGCCCTAAAACAAAAAAGAACAATTCTGCTTTCATTTCAGCTGTTTGATGTACGAGCGGCTGAGCAGTATTTCTAGGAACAAAACGCAGATCGCTGCTCTGATTACAGTGGTGATGGTCGCACTTCCTCTGCTTCTCATACACACATTTCTTTCACAATGAATTAACCAGCCTTTGTCCCCTGCCAGAAATGATTACAATATCTTCACAGAACTTCTTGTGCTAAAGATCTTACCCGTTTGAATTATTTAAAGGGCCAGTACACCTAAAAGCAGCATGTTATAAAAATGCTGCTATATCTATATAAAAAACTCTGAAGGGTTCATCATTGGAGATATGAGAAATAAAGTTATGTTCATGGAGTCAAATATATTTATGGATATCCTATCTGTAATCCCTTTGAAACACATTACAGTTCCCCTCTCTCTAGCCTGACATGGCTGATAACAGGGATTAAAAGATTTTCTTTAACCATTCAGTAAATATAGAGAAGATATGCTGCAGTATATTATGTTGTCATCAGTATTGAGATCACTCACACTTCTGCCTACCCTTGCTTGTATTCACAGTGGAAAACCAGGGACATTGTGACTTTGTGAAGCTTCGAAATATGCTGATCCGGACTCATATGCATGACCTGAAGGATGTTACATGTGATGTGCATTATGAGAACTACAGAGCCCAGTGTATCCAGCAGATGACTAGGTAAGGTTTAAGCAACATACAAATAGATATGTATATATATAAGTCGAGTCACATTATTATGACTACCAGCTAATATCTAGAGCAGGCATGCTCAACCTGCGGCCCTCAAGCTGTTGTAAAACTACAACTCCCACAATGCCCTGCTGTAGGCTGATAGCTGTAGGCTGTTCTGGCATGCTGGGAGTTGGAGTTTTGCAACAGCTGGAGGGCCGCAGGTTGAGCATGCCTGATCTAGAGTAACCGTCGTGTGCAGCATAGATAGCAGCTAGATGGGCTGGGAGTGACTCAATAAGGTCCTGGTAGGTTGTCTCAGGTATCTGAAGCCATTCTGACTGCAGTGCATCTCACCGCTGCTGGAGGATCCACAAAGCAAACATGACAATCAAGGTGGTCCCACAGATTCTTAGGCTACTTTCACATGCGTTTTGGCTTTCCGTTTGTGAGATCCGTTCAGGGCTCTCACAAGCGGTCCAAAACGGATCAGTTTTGCCCTTAATGCATTCTGAATGGAAAAGGATCCGCTCAAAATGCATCAGTTTGCCTCCAATCAGTCTCCATTCCGCTCTGGAGGCCGACACCAAAACGCTGCCTGCAGCGTTTTGCTGTCCGCTTGACGAAACTGAGCCAAACGTTTTCTCTGACACAATCTGGCTCAATAGAAAACGGATCTGTCTCCCATTGACTTTCAATGGAGTTCATGACGAATCCGTCTTGGCTATGTTACAGATAATACAAACGAATCCGTTCATGACGGATACCTGCTGTTGTATTATTGTAACGGATCCGTTTTTGCAGATCCATGACAGATCCGCCCAAAACGCGAGTGTGAAAGTAGCCTTAGTTGGGTTCAAGTCTCGGGAATTAGAGGCCAGGGTAGTACTTCGAAGTCTTGGTCATGCTCTTCAAACTAATTTCAGACTTTTCTAGCCATCTGACATGTCGCATTGCCTTGCTGGAAAATCCCATACACTCCGGGGAAGACAATCAGCATGTTTGGGTGTACATGATCCGCAAGGATGGATTCATACCTAAATCAGTGCCTTCTACATGGATGATTGGGCCAGGTGAATGCCACATTCCCCAGACCATAACGCTGCCACCACCAGCTTGTGTTCTTCCAGTAATGGTTATGGAGTGTTTGTTCTCTGATGTTTCTTGCCTGACTTGCCAACGTCCATCCGTCCAATGAAGCAGAAAACATGACTCATCGGAGAAGGCAACCCTTTGCCAGTCAGAGGAGGTCCAATTCTGATACTGCCGCGAAAATTGAGGCCTTTTCTGCCGGTACAACTTTGTTAGCAGAGGTACAGTGACCGTCCGTCTGCTTCAGAGCCCCATACGCAGTAGGGTTCTCTGAGCTGTTGTTTTAGACATGTCTGGTAGCCTCCTGGTTCAGTTTGGTGGTGAGCCGCTCCACTGTAGTGTGTCAATCCATATCCTCAAGCACCTTCACACATAAATGGCATGTGCTGCTCTCCAGTTTCCATGTTGGTTATTCGCGATGGTGCCATTTGTCCACGGTAGCATTCTGTGCAGTTTCAGAAATACTGCTACCCTTGGCCCGAAAGCCAATAATTATCCCTTTTTGCAACTCTGATAGATTGCCCCTTTTCACGCATGACAGCAACATGGAATATGTGTGCAGACAGTATATGGCACACCTTTATATACTCACCATGCCTGCTCATGACACGTGACTTCCTTCATGAGCTACATGCTGCCAATGTCGAAAGTAGGAAGTGGTCATAAGAACGTGACTCGACTGTGTATATATTATATATTGTATACTAATATATATATATATATATTTTATACTATATATTATTATATATGTATGTTCATTTTGTGCATAACTAATTGTGCTCATTTTCTACTAGATTAGCAGTCATTAAATCTGAAATACAAGTACGATTTTCAGCATTACAGATATTATTCTTATGTGTATGTCCTCAGAATGATTTTCTAGTATTTCTATAGTAGTATGCTTAAATACTATACTTATTGGACTTTTTCGGTTGGATTAGGAGGCTATATATGACTATTAATGCAGTCAGGGGCTACCCCTCTAATCAGATTCCTTTTGGGTCCATGGATTGTTTTCCTGCCTCAAATGATGCAACATTAGATTATTGGAGGCTTTCCATTATCTATATATCTGCTAACAAGCAGACTTGTATTTTAGACTTAGTGAGCATACACTCCAGGGAATTACTAGCTGCATTAATCATCTTTGTGACTTACAAAAAGTAACCCAGTAAAACATTACTTAAGTGCGTTTGGATTCATTTTGTGAAGTAAATTTAGCATTGAATGTACCCCAGACTCACCCAGGTTGCCATTAAATGCCATTTGATTAAGTGCGACAACCCCTTTAATGTGCAAAGCCAACTTAACAGGGTCACGCAACCACTTTCCGAACATTGATGGCCTATTTCAAAGGATGGTAATCAATGCTTTAATCCCCAAAAACTCCAGTATCTTTCTTGATCTCACCACTGGTCTTCTTTCCATGAGTTTTATGCCTTGAAAGGGGTATTCCAAGATGTTAATATTGATGGCCTATCCTTAGGATAGGTCATGAATATCAGATCAGTGAGGATCCAACACCCTGCACCCTTATCGATAAACTGTTTCAAGGTATCTCTGGTGCTGGAACTACACAGCTCCTTCCATAGTGTAAGTGGATTGAGCTGGTAATATCCTGCAAAATTCGTGAATTTTATTTGGCCAAAATCAGGAGTCAACCCTATAAGGAGGAAAAGTACAAAGGAAATTATTTTCTTATTGCAGCAACAAGCTGTTCATTTAAGAAATTAATTATACAACATAAATAATACATAATAGTTAATATTTTTATTTTGAAGCAGAGTTGGAGTCGGTACATTTCTACCAACTGCAACACCACCCATGAAGTGCCCTTGATAAAATGTTTGGGGCCTTACCACTGCTTTGCCCTATTCTAGTGAATTTAACTACAGTACAATACTGAGCTCATATACAAAACTTGTGCTGTTTCCAGAAAAAAAAGCAAATCATTTTTTGTTTGGACACATCAGTCCAGTTACTCCGGTTTCCTCCCACACTCCAAAAACATACTGATAGGGAACTTAGGTTGTGAGCTTCATTGGAGACAGTGTGTTGCCAATGTCTGTAAAGTGCTGCGGAATACGTCAGCGCTATATCGGGGCGTAAAATAATAAATAAAGAAAAATGCTAGCTCAAGATGTATGACATGCAGTACACACAAGTGTCTATTTTTTTGCTTCTGGTATTTTTGTTCATCAGGTGCCATTTTTTGCCTTTCTTGCTTCTTTTTAAAAAGCTGTTGGCATTTATTCAGGCATTTGCCAACACCTTTCTCCATGGAAGAAAAACGTTACAAAGAAAATAGTAGTGGCAAGACACACTTAGGGCACCTGCACACGGTGCAGATTTATGTTCATAAAATCTGCATGAAGTCTGCACCAAAACCACACAAGAAACACATAAATCCGCACTATTTATTGCATATTTGTGCAGTTTTACAGCACTTTTTGGTGCCGATTTTTCCACAGATCTTACCCTTCCGTTGAAAAGGGTGAAATCTGACCAAGAAACAACAGTTGACATGCTGCAGATTTCAAAATCTGCGCGGCAGGTCAATTTCCGCACCTAAGAAAAAGTGTACATGAGATTTGTCTAATCACATACACTTTGCTAGCACTGTATCATACGGTGTTTTTTTAAATTAATTTTTTTAAACTCGTTTTATTAAAGGAAAACAGCACAAGTATGGTACATACGAGACATTGGGATTACCCACGCAGGGGCCAATGGTGACATGCAAGATTAGCATAGTTACATAAATACTAATGCATGCTGGAAGTCTGGAATAGAAGGACACATAATAATAGCTGGGGTTACAGGTAGCTTGCAAGTATGTGAGGGACACCGTGTCAGTTATAGCACTGTAAGCGAGGCGATCCCGCCGTTGGTAAGGTGGGAAATCAAGGAGGGTCATCAGTTGCCGAGTACATATGTGTTGTGTGCAGAGTCAGCGGCGATGAGCACCAATCCCCCCAGACCTTATGGAACTTTTGTGGACAACCTCTGTGCTTGTAGACAAAATTCTCCATAGAGACTGCATGGTTTACTAGGGAGATCCACTGCCCTCTTGTGGGATGTCTATCCCCCATCCAGCGCATGACTATGGCCTTTCTGGCAAGGAACAGCGTCTCCCTAAGGAAGACCCTGTGGTAATGTGACCAGGACTCCTCGTCCAGGACCCCCAGTATACACAACTTGGGACATAAAGGTAAAGTCACAGGGACCATGGTAGAGAGGACCTCCAACACTGAGGACCAGAACTGGCAAATGGGCTCGCAGTCCCACATCATGTGCCAGAAGTTAGCGCCATCTGCATCGCACCTGTGACACCTAGTGTGTGCAAGTCTTCCCATCTTATGTAGCCTGGTGGGGATGAGGTAGCTGCGATGTAAGATGAACAACTGCACCATTTTATTATTTATAGAGGGTGACACTTTAGTCGGGACTATCAAAGCCTCCTCCCAATCTTCAGGAGTCAAAGAGGGTATTGACAGCCTCCACTTATCCTCAACCGCCATGCGACAATTAAGTGTGTACAGCAATGAAGCAATGCCTCTTGGCCCCTGAGATCTCAGAACCCCAATGATGGGGTAGTTAGATATGCTCCTTTCCGCACCCTGGAACTGCGCCTTTAGTGCATGCCTCAGCTGAAGATATCAAAAAAATAGAGTGCGAGGTACCTGAAATTTTTCCAGGATCTGTGAGAATGAGCGTAACTGATCACTCTCGTATACGTCTCCCAGTGTTAGGACACCATGGCGTCTCCACTCAGATACCCCCTCCAACTGTGCCAGGTGAGGGAACATGAAATTGTCCCATATGAGGACTGCATCAGGCAAGTCTTTGTATACATTTAGCTTAGAAGCCTGCCAGACCTGGTGTGCTAATTTGTGGAGTGGGAGGAGGCCTCTGCGCAGAGGGCCGGAGCCCTCGAGGACAGGCCACAGCGTGGATACACGCAAGTGGTCATGTAGGTAGAACTCAGCATTGGGCAGTGAGGTATTCGTTATCCAATACCTCAGGAACCTTAATTGACTCGCTATAAAGTAGAGAAAGAAGTCTGGGAGAGACGCTCCTCCCTGCAGCTTCGATCTCTGTAGGACCGATAGTGAGAGCTTCCTTCTGGCCTTGCCCCAAACAAATGAGGCGATTAAAGCGTGAATGCGCTTGAAGAATCCCCGGGGTACCGGTGTGCAAGCATGGGACAGTAGGTATAGGCCCTTAGGTAATAGCACCATTTTTACGAGATTCAGTCTCCCCATGGTGGACAATAGGTGGGCTCCCCAGGTCCTCATCTTTTCTTGGAATACAGATTCTAGAGGTTCAATGTTCAGGGTGTAAGATAGATGCGGCTCTTTCGTAATTATTACCCCTAGGTACTTAAATCGATCAACTACAGGCAGGTCGTGGCGATGCGAGGGCCAGTCGTGTGGCCAGAGGGGCATAATGGCAGACTTGGCCCAGTTTATGTACAGACCAGAGTACCGACCGAAACGTTCTATGATCGTAATTGTTCTGGGAAGAGTCACCTCCGGATCCGACATAAACAAGATCAAATCATCCGCGTACAATCCTATTCTGTCCTCTCTACCACCCGCACTGACACCTACATATACCTGATCTTGTCTAAATCTAATGGCCAGATGTTCTATTGCTATCGCAAATAATAAAGGCGACAGTGGGCATCCCTGTCTCGTGCCTCTGTGTAGGGGGAACTTGTCAGAGTGACTACCGTTGAGATGAATGTTAGCAGTGGGGTTCTTGTACAACGTTTCAATCCATTTGATAAATTTGTGGCCAAAGCTCCTAAGCGCGGCCATCAGGAAGGGCCATTCTAGTGAGTCGAAGGCCTTGGCAGTGTCTAAAGAGGCCAGGGCCCATCTTGCCTTCTTGGATGCGCCTATCTGCGCAACAACCTGGGCTCTCCTAATGTTGTCGGAAGTGGATCTGCCAGGCATAAAGCCAGATTGATCAGTGTGAATCACTGACATGATCACCTTGTTCAATCTATTAGCCAGAATCCTGGTCAGGATTTTATAGTCCAAGTTGAAAAGGGAAATTGGACGATAAGATCCACAGCGGGTCCTTGTCGGGTTTCAGAATCACTACTATTGTGGCGTCGTACATAGATCATACGGTGGTTTTTCTACATGAAAATCTATGTGGGAAAAAACGTGCGTAATCCGCACTACGTGCAGACACCCTTGAGAATGCCACAAAAACCACAGGAGGCCAGTGCAAAACTTCTAGATCCTAAGACAGCTCCCTTTGTTCTCTTTATTGGTAAGTCCTGTCCTGTGCGAATAAAGTCCATGGATCATACATTTAGAAAAATCCTGACCAATATAATTTATATAATCGCACTAGTGTAATAACAGAGCCCATATAAGCACTAATCTTATAATCCTATTAACCTATAGCGTGATACATATTCAAGTCTAAATTAGTACATTTTATCACTTTTTGTCTTTTGAAGGCATGAAGAAGTTTTGAACCCAGCAGAAAGGTTAGGGTTAAACTTAAGTCACATTTTTTTCACTGAACTTTGGCATTTTACGCTGTATAATATTTTTAAGGGTACTTTCACACTTACGGCAGAGTGATCCGGCAAGCAGCTCCGTCGCCGGAACTGCCTGCCGGATCTGGCAATCTGCATGCAAACATAAAGCATTTGTAGACGGATCCGGATGTGAATGTTTGTCATCCGGAGAAACGTTATATATATTTTTCACATTTTTACCGGAAGGACGGATACGACATTGCGGTATTTTGAATGCAAATTATGGCAAGTTTTCAGGTTTTTTGGCTGGAGATAAAACCGTAGCATGCTGCGGTATTATCTCCGTCCTGAACAGTCAAAATGACTGAACTGAAGACATCCTGATGCTTCCTGAACAAATTTCTCTCCATTCAGAATGCATTAGGATAAAACTGATCAGTTCTTTTCTGGTATTGAGCCCCTAGGACAGAACTCTATGCCGGAAAAGAAAAACGCTAGTGTGAAAGTACCCTAAGGTGGGATTATAAAACGCTTGTGTTCCTACTAATATGGTGTCTGTTTATATCTTAGAGCCAAATATCTACTTCCCTTACGTCTGAACATGGTCTAATTCTCTCTTGTCTGTCTGCTATTTCTGGAATAACTGTAAATGACTTCTACCAAAAAGAGGAGCTGTCACCTCTCCTGACATGTCTGTTTTAGTAACTACTTGCGTTCCCCATGACTGTCTCTGCCAGCACTGATTGGACAGGGTCAAACTCTGGGAATTCGTTCAAATTTTTTTTGTAGAAATAATAGAGAAATGACACAACCTACAGTTATAAGAGAAGATGCTCCAGAATTGTTATTTCACGTGGAATAGAATTATTTACTGAAGCAGAAATGTCAGAAGAGGTGACAGGCCCTATTTAAATGTGAAGGAGTTTTACACTGATGAGCTATCCTCTGGATAGGTGGGGTCTGACACCCGGGACCCCCGCTGATCAGCGGTTTGGAAAGGTAGCGCTGCGGCCTTCTCTCAGCTTTCACCAGGCCATGGGACATCACATTTATCAGTCACATGGCCTAGACGCAGCTGCCATACCATACAATGTACGACGCTGTGCTTGGTTTGCAGGTAGAAGGTCACCGTGCTACTGCCAGCGCGGTGCCTTCTCAAACAGATGATCGGCAGGGGTCCTGGGTGTCGGACCCCCACGATAAGATACTGATAACCTATCCAGAGGTCAAAAATGTAAAACTCCCAGAAAACCCCTTTAAGTGTTTGGTTGAGGACTTTATGCAGTTATGCACTATGCAGGGCCTCTCTAGAAGTGAGAAATGTGCTCTGTTCTTTTTACGGTTTAATACATTTTCCATTAAAAATATAATAAAAGTAAGAACGCACAGCACCCGCACTGAATCCTGACCCATTCATTTCTATTGGTCTGTGTACATGAGCGTTTTTTTTTCACACATCACTTGTGCGTTGCGTGAGAATCGCAGCATATTCTATAGTCTGCGTTTTTTTTTACGCAACCCTGACCCCATAGAAGTAAATGGGGATTCAGTGAAAAACGCATTGCATCCGGATGCAATGCGTTTTTCACTGATGGTTGCTAGGAGATGTTTGTAAACCTTCAGTTTTTTTTTTCACGAGCGTGAAAAACACATTAAAACACATTGCATCGGTGCAGAAAAAACTGAACGCAATCGCAGACAAAACTGACTGAACTTGCTTGCAAAATGGTACGAGTACTTTATAGGCCTCTTTCACACGAACGATACGGATTGTATCAGGATGCATTCAGGGTGTGTTCAGCGAATCTCGCACCATTTTGCAAGCAAAAGTCAGTTTTGTTTGCAATTCAGTGTTTCAATTTTTTCCGCGCGAGTGCAATCAGTTTTGATGCGTTTTTCACACGTGTGAAAAAACGGAAGATTTACAAACAACATCTCCTAGCAACCGTCAGTGAAAAACGCATTGCATCCGGACGCAATGCCTTTTTCACTGAAGCCCCATTCACTTCTTAGGGGCCAGGGCTGTGTGAAAAACCCTGAATATAGAACATGCTGCGTTTTTCAGGCAACGCAGAACTGATGCATGAAAAAAACGCTCATGTACACAGACCCATTGAAATGAATGGGTCAGAATTCAGTGCGGGTGCTATGCGTTCACGTCACACATCGTGTGAAAAGGGCCTTAGGGTTCTTTTAAAACAACTCTTATACAATATGTCTTGTCTTTTGCAGCAAACTGACTCAGGACAATAGGATAGAGAGCCCCATCCCTATCCTTCCTCTGCCAACACCTGACGCTGAAACAGAAAAACTCATAAAAATGAAGGATGAAGAGGTAAGTAGTATGTGCCTGCCGGGATTTTGGCAATCAGAGTAGGAAGCTATGAGATCGGTCTTTCTTAGAATAGTTATTTCTTCTTCTCTGCCTTCCAAGAGCCATAAGTTTTAAATATTTCATCCACATCCAAATTATTTTTAATGGCACTGTGTAATTTACCATATTTTGTATTAAAAAAAACTGTAAAAAAAAACAAAAAAAAACTTTGTGTCGTGAAATGGAACAAAAAAAATATTTTGACAGCATTCACTATGCTCTAAAAACGACTGCGGGTTAGTACGTTTACAGCGGTACCAAAATTCTCCATATTTCCATATTCTGACACCCATACCATTTTTTTTATTTCCAGAGCTGTGCGAGTTTTTTGTTTTTTTTGTCGAGTGTGGGATAAGCTGTAATGTTATCATACATATGGCATTTTAATTACTTTTTATTCAGCACATCTGCCATCTTTATTTTTTTTATGTTGATAAATATTTTTATATTTTATTAGTTCTGACATTTGTATGTGGCAAAACCAAGTATGTTTATTTTTTATATTTTTTTTTTGGATGTGGGTGTGAATTTAAAATTTTAATATTTTTCTGTTTTTTCTTATATTTTAAAAAACATTTTTATTTTGGTACTGTAATTTTTACTCCCCGTAGAGGACTTGAACATGTTATCATCTGATTGCTTGTATCATAGACTGCAGTGTTTTGGATTTTCACAGGCATCCTATTAGGCTCTGATGAAGGCAGCTTACTATGGCCGTCCTGGGAGCCATCACAAGGCCCCAGGCTGTCATAGCAACCGATTAGAGCCCCACATTTTTCCAATGGAAGCTTCAATCGGAAGTCAGAGGGAACCCCTCCAATCCCTGTCATTGTGCGCAGGTGTCAACTATATTACACAGCTGACACCCACCATGTATTAGCTCGTGAGCCTGCTCCATACATACCCTGCGCACCTAGGATATATTGATTTCTACTAGGGTTGTCACGATATCAAAATTTTAATTTGATTTCTATACCATAAAGTATTGCGATACTCAATACCATTCGATACCACGTGAAAAAAATTTAAAAGCCGCGTGCATTCCGCATTTTATGGAACGTCCGTCCCATAATCAAATGGTCCTATCTTATTTTTTGGGGGGACAAGGTGACTAAAAAATGGCGAATTGCGCAGTTGTTATTTATTTTTTTCTGTGACGGCGTTCACCGCATAGGAGATATTTTTAAATATTTTATTGGTTTTGACTCTTCGGACGTGGCCATATGTAATATGTTTATTTATTTATTGTTTATATGTTTTATACGTAAAATTGGGAAAGGAGGTGATTTATACTTAATATTTTGGTAGGGGTGTTTTTAACCTTTTTTTTTTACTTTTTATTTAATAACTATTTCCCCCTAAGGGGCTAGAACCTGGGATCTTTTAATCCCTTGTCCTATTCACCCTGATAGAGCTCTATTAGGGTGAATAGGACTTCATACTCTCCCTGCTGCCCTGTGCTTTGTACACACAGCAGCAGGGAGCTTACCATGGCAGCCAGGGCTTCAGTAGCGTCCTGGCTGCCATGGTAACCGATCAGAGCCCCAGAATTACACTTCTGGTGCTCCGAACACAACTGCCACTGCACCACCAATGAAGAAGGGGGAGGGGACCTTGTGGCCACTGCCACCAATGATTTAATACTGGGGGGATTGGGGGCGCACTGCGCCACCAATGATTTAATACTGGGGGAGTTGGGGGGGGGGGGGGTGCACTGCGCCACCAATGTTTTTAAACCATTAATGCAGATACAGGAGTCGGGTGCCGGCTGCAGAATCACATAGCCGGCACCCGACCTGTACGACAGGGAGCTGCGATCAGCGACAGTTAACCCCTCAGGTGCCGCATGGTAAATGGTACATCCCGGTATCGAATCGATACTGGTACAAAAGTATCGATTGGGTATCGATAATTCGATACCCGGTGCAACCCTAATTTCTACTTTTAATGTTTTTGAAGGCTTGTCTTCTGTTTAGGGTCCAGTCACACATCCGCAATTTAGTTCCGCATTTTGCGGAACGGAATTGCAGACCCATTCATTTCTATGGGGCAGCACGATGATCTGCCCGGATCCGGAATTGCGGATCCGCACTTCCGGGTTCGCAATTCCGTTCCCGAAAAAAAATAGAACATCTCCATGGATCCGCAAAACACACACGGACGTGTGAATGGACCCTTAGGCACAGTTAAATTCATGTGGACAGAAGTCCCATCTGTTCTTAACTCCAGAAAAACAAGACCTATAGATGTCAATGTCTTATTAGCTGAGATTATTTACAGCATATAAGTACCGTTTACACTGAGTTGATTGATCCACATTTTTTCTAGAGTCTTGGAGAGATTGGTTTGAGGTGATCAATAAAGGACACCTGTAACCTGACTTAGGTTCGGGAAAGTTGTAGTTTGTATTTAATGCCACTTGGTGGCACACTGGTTCACAGTGCTTCAGTTTTTATGCTGGCAATTTGCATTAACTCTGGATTGTTATGAACAGTGATCAGATGAATTGCCATAAAAGTTCACTTAATAAATAAAAAATGTCCACTGCATTTCAGACCTGCCACAAAATGACCTGCTAATATAATTTAATGATCTCCTCATTAGCTCAGGAGAAAGTGTTAACAAAGACAAGGCAGCTGATATCACTGTGTCATGCTGATTCAATTAGAAGAGCAGACTGGTTGCTTTAAAATAGGGGTGGTGGTGTGTAAAATTCTTGTCTTCTTCTATTAACCATGGTTACCTCCAAGGAAACTTGCAGTCATTATTGCTTTGCATCAAAAGGGCTTCACAAGCAAGGACATTGCTACTTGTATGACTGCACCTAAGTCAACTATTTATCAGATCATGGTGGGTAGCACGGTGGCTCAGTGGTTTGCACTGGTGCCTTACCTCTACATGTAATTTGTATGTTCTCCCCATGTTTGCGTGGGTTCCCCTGGGTTCTCTGATTTCCTCCTACACTCCAAAGAAATCTTCCAAGCGAAAGTTCTCCCAACGATCCAGGAACAATGCACAAACACAGATATTACGATAATCTACAAGTACTCTTTAGACAAGAATGGGTTGAAATCAGTTAGGATTTGGCCCAGAAGCTGATGCATGCCAGGGAGAATGGCAGAAGTCTTGAAAAAGAAGGTTCAACACTGGAAATATTGGGGCACATTTACTAAGACCGGCTTTTTATGCGCTGCTGTTAGATTTGTCTAATTTATGACGAACTGTGCGCCTTGTCATAAATTAGACACATCTGTGGCAGTCCTTGCACCTGGCATAAATACTACGACATTTACACCTGTTTCCAGGCGTAAATGTTAGTAAATTTGCCCGGCCTGGATTCCTGGCCCCCATCACGCCCAGCTGGCGAACACGGCATAAAGCCGACCATGCACCTAAATATTGTCTCATGGCCGGTTACAAAAGGGGACTTGCAGCTATTTTATGCCTAAAATAATCGCAAGTCACTTAGTAAATGTGCCCCATTGAGTGTTTGCATAAACCTGATAGATTTGTCAATAAAATGTAAAAAAAACACTGACTGTACTTCAGTATACCTTAGAAACATCTGACAAAAGATCTAAAAACACTGACGCCGCAGCACACCATGAAAACCAAAATTTGTGCGAGTTTCAAAACTTTTGGCCACAACTGAAGTTACAGCCCATGGGCATGAGGGAGGGCGGTTTCTGGAAAAAGGTAGACACATAATCCCTTTAAACCTTCTCATGGACAAGCATACTTTTTATCAAGTCACACAATGCTATAACACTTCTATTCATTGCTCATCTTGACAGTTGCTGGCCAAAAGTTGTAAGGTTGGCAGTTATGATATCTAACCTACCCCTTAAATGGATCAATGTGTATAAGGCCCCTTTCACACAGGCGAAAATTCAATGCGGGTGCAATGCATGAGGAGACGATCGGGATGGGGACCCGATCTTTATTACCGTATATACTCAAGTATAAGCCGACCCGAGTATAAGCCGAGGCCCCTAATTTTACCCCCAAAAAAGGGAAAAATTATTGACTCGAGAATAAGACTAGGGTGGGAAATGCAGCTATAATGCAGAGTGTATGTGTATATAATTCACACACTCTACATTATATACACACATCTGCAAGAGGGCGACTCAAATTGATGGGAGTCTGACTCTGACTCCCTGTATTTAATGCAGAGTGTGTGCATTATATACACACACACTCTGCATTAAATACAGGGAGCCATCCACAGATCTCCCCCCTAAACAGTGCCATCCACAGATCTCCCCCCTAAACAGTGCCATCCACAGATCCCCCCTAAACAGTGCCATCCACAGATCCCCCCTAAACAGTGCCATCCACAGATCCCCCCTAAACAGTGCCATCCACAGCTCCCCCCTCCCCTAAACAGTGCCATGATGGCACTGTTTAGGGGAGGGGGGATCTGTGGATGGCACTGTAGGGGGATCTGTGGATGGCACTGCGATCCACAGATCCCCCTACAGTGCCATCCACAGATCCCCCTCCCCGACGCTCACAGCAGTATATTTATAAACTACCGTAATCAGTAACTACTTTAACTTTAATCAACAGTCATCGCTCATTGCTGAGCTCTTTACTCTGATTATTTGGATATGGGATATTTTACCGGTACTTTGTCTTAACTCCGGTAATAGCAGGCAGTGCGGGGGGCGGCGCTCACTTACTGACGTCACGCGCCTGCTCCCACTAGGCGGCGCAGGCGCGTGACGTCAGTGAGTGAGCGCCGCCCCCCGCACTGCCTGCTATTACCGGAGCTAGACTAGACTCAAGTATAAGACGAGGGGGCTTTTTGAGCACAAAAATATGTGCCAAAAAACTCGTCTTATACTCGAGTATATACGGTATTTTCCCTTATAACATGGTTATAAGGGAAAATAATAGCATTCTTAATACAGAATGCTAAGTAAATTAGGGATGGAGGGGTTAAAAAAATAAAATAAAAAATTAAACTCACCTCATCCACTTGTTTGCACAGCCCGGCTTGTCTTCTTTCTTCTTCTTTGAGGACCTGGGAGGAAAAGGACCTTTGGTAAAGTCACTGCGCTCATCACATGGTCCATCACCATGGTGGTGGACCATGTGATGGACCTTGTGATGAGCGCAGTGACGTCACCAAAGGTCCTTTTCCTCCCAGGTCCTCAAAGAAGAAGAAAGAAGACAAGTTGGGCTGCGCGAACAAGTGGATGAGGTGAGTTTAATAATTATTATATTTTTTTTTTTAACCCCTCCATCTCTAATTTACTTGTATAAAGCATTAACTATGTATAAAGAATGCTATTATTTTCCCTTCTAACCATGTTATAAGGGAAAATAATAAAATCTACACAACACCTAACCCAAACCCGAACTTCTGTGAAGATGTTCGGGTCTGGGTACCAAACATGCCGATTTTTCTCATGCGCATGCAAAACGCATTAAACAGCTTTGCACTCGCGCGGAAAAATCATGCATTTTCCCGCAACGCACCCGCATCTTGTCCGGCCCTCACACGTGACGCCCGTGTGAAAGAGGCCTAAATGGTGGTGTGGTTTAATGTCAGCCTGACACTTGTGGGACTGTTCATCCTGGAGGCAGAAACAATGGAGGAAAAATTCCTTGCAAGGTTATTCCCCTCCCTAAACAAGATCCATAAATAACTAGATCAGTCAAGGTGCATGCTTACTACTATAGGGAGCAAGGAATAAATGGCATCTCTGGCACTACTGATCTTTGGGAGAAAACAAAGGATTTGGCATATTGGCCTTTTAGCTTTCCTCCTATAGCAGGCAGATGTTCATACAAACCAGATTGTCAGTGGATCCGGCCAAAATTTGTGGTCTCCGCTGCAAATGATCAAATGTGTAAGGCCTGATTAAGTTTTAGTGTAAGATAATGTCTAAAGGCCCTATTACAACTACTGATTCTGAAGTTGATTGTCGGGAGGGAAGCGTTCCTTCCCTGCTATCGCCTGCTCAGTAGCGGAGCAGTCCTCTGCTATTACATGCAGCAATCTCCTCCTCAGTATAGGGAGGAGTGATTGTTATGCCATCATTGTTCCCTATACTGAATTATTGTTTGCTGGAAGCAGATTGTGATTAGACGGCAAGATCTGGCGCCAGCAAACAATGATTTATAAACCTGTTAAAAGACTCCAATTACCCGACGAACAAGCGTTTTCTCGTTCATCAGATAATTGGTGGCAGTATAATAATCACAAACGAGCAATGCTTGTTAGCGATTATCTGCAGGTATAATAGAGCCTTTAGGTTGCTGACCTATACCTGTTATTTTGCTGTGTATAAATATGTATTTCCTTTATCACATTTCCATTAGCCCTGTAGATGTGATTTATGCTATTGTCTTTATCTGATCCCATCTTATCTCCTTCCAGCTGCGGAGAATGCAAGAAATGTTGCAGAAAATGCAGCAGCAGATACAAGAGCAGTGAGCATCCCACCTCGATGGCACTTACCCCTCACATTTCCTGCTTCCCAACCTGTCACTACATGGACCAGTTTGGAGATGGATGTGGTACCCGTGGACTCATTGCAGTATCTTATTTATTGTCCTTAATACCCGTCCAATATGAACTCCTCCCCCTGTTGACCCATCACGTTTCTCCGGAACATCCCTTCATGGAGCCAAGCACATATCAAGCAGTTACCGTCATGTCCATGCCCAATGCATCAATGAGTTGCAGCAAAACCATCTTTTTCGCCATATTTGAGTGTTGTCAGGACTGTTGCAAACATGTATTGGAAACAGCGCCCATGGACATACTGGGTGATCATTTCTAATGTATCCTGCATCTTCCACAAGGCTCTGTCTAACACAGAAGGGATATTTATCGGGAAGGGAGGCGGCTCAGTAATTGTTTTCTACCTACACCATATCCCTGCTCGACAAGAAGCTTGTGTTTTATTTGTACAGTGTTGCAGTTTCTTGGACTCAGGACTTCTTATTTTTTGTTGTTTTGCTGTACCAATGTTTACTTGACCAATAGCCTGCTACATATTAGAGCGCACCAGAGGATGCATTGCCTGGACAGCAGTGCAAAGGATGCACAGCGCCTGCACTGGTTTTCTAAGCGTCTAGTCATCATGGGACATCATTAGCTGCAGGTAAAAGGGAATAAAGCCCTCGATTTCTCTCACTTTGGTTAGACTGCGTTCCTCCAATGAGGCTATGGTGCTGTTGGTGGATATTGAAATTAAAGAGTTAAGCTTTTTTATTTGGGATCTTTTTCTCAGTTTTTTCTACAAAAATACATTATCATAACCTACATTATTATAACCTCATTGTGTGGACACAGCCTTTCACTTATCATAAATTCATATCTTAAGATGTTGATTCTGATGCCCTTAGGATAAGTCATCAGTATCTGATCGACGGGGGTCCGACACCCAGGATCCCCACCGATCAGCTGTTTGGGAAGGCACAGGCGCTCCTGTGAGTGCTGCGGCCTTCTCCGTGCTTACCAAGCACAGCGCTGTACATTGTATAGTGGCTACGCTTGGTATTGCGCTCAGCCCCATTGTATACTTATACAATGTACTGCGATGTGCTTGGTGAGCTGTGAGAAGGGCCGGTGCCTTCTCAAACAACTGATCCGCGAGGGTCCCGGATGTCGGACCCCCACCGATCAGATACTGATGACCTATCCAGAGGATAGGTCATCAGTATTAAAATCACCCCTTTAAGTAGATCCAATGGGGTATGCTTTCATGCAGCAGTTGTCTACCAAGTTATTAATGAATGCATATTATGCTGTTTGCCTTACTAAATACACATAGTTCTGTAAAGTAGAAAAGCCATCTGCGGCCTCCATATCCACAACCCCCTTCACGCTTCCAGTGAGCATAGAACGGCCTTTACTGTATTCATGGCTGTGGCTGGAAAGGACCAAACATATCAATATCGTTCTAGTACTAAAATTTGGGGCTTATCACATTCCTAAACATATAGCTCTTTGCTTTGGCTTGTGTTCTTCTGCATCTATGTCAACATAGGAATCAGATCTCGGAGCATTTTCTTTTCTTTGCCACACTATGAAGTACTATGATAGGAGTTTGGAGTTTGTAGGTAAGGTTGTATTCACATGGGCATGTGCTGCATGGTCAAAGTCCATGCAGCCAGATTGCACACCTTATATTACAAGTTGCTGTTTTGCAGTATGGTTGTGGAATCTGTGGCTTGTAGAGATGTCACACTTAAAGGGGTTGTGCACCTTTGTTTTATGTTTTTTCGGCAAACTGCACCACCTGGGCAGACATGTTATGGGGAGCATACTTACTTGCTTTTCAGGTGCTGACTCTCTGATCCTTCACTCCACGGCCTTGGCTGCTCAGCTGGGCTCCCTAAGTGTAAACCTCCTGTCTGACATGGTTGCAGCCAATCGCTGACTGCAGACAAATGGTCACGTGACGGAAGGGGAGCAGGTCACTGTTGCAGGCAGAGATTGGGTACGGCAGTGTCAAACAGGAAGTTTACATCCAGGGAGCCGGGCTGAGCAGCCAAGGCCGTGGAGGAAGGGAGCCAGCGACAAAAAGCAGGTAAGTATGTTTCCCTTCACAGGTCTGCCCAGGAGGGCAACACTCCCCCCCCCCCCCCCCCCCCCCCCCAAAAAAAAGTGCACACCCCCTTTAAACAGTGTGTATCGCCTGTAAAAGATGTACTGCCAAAAACTGCTTTGCAAAACAGTGGTGATACACAACTTTGTGGCACTGTACCTGCCTGTGTGACCCTAATTGTTGTAGAAATGGCTTCTCCACGTTCCATGCTATCACTTTCAGAAATTTACTTTCACTTAGCAGAATTTGAACTGCACATTCTCCTAAATCATGACGTTCCAATGGATGTTTGTTTTGCGTTTTCCAAATTTTATGGAGAATTAGTGAGAATGATTGAGTTTTCTTCCTATCAAGTATCTGTGGTCGCTGTGCCGTCACTTTACGTGATGAGAAAGCGGCAGCGTGGTGGATTCTGATGGAGGTTTTCAGCTAATTTTACCCTTTGCACTGCAAATCTGCATTCAGATCCACAGTTAAAATTGTGTGGTGGCTTTGTCCATGGTTTAAAATTATGCCATGTGTTAATCCCCGCTGAGTATTTACTCATGCCACTCTGGCCAATGCATCAGATGGGTATTCCAATCTCAGCCATGAATGACTGAAATGGCAGAATACCACGAGGCCTTCAGTCAGGAGTTAGTTAAATGAGGTTGTTTAAGTTTTAATAACTCTGGCAACCCCTGTAAATTGCCTACAATAACAAAAGAATGGACACTCATCCATTTTTTCCCCTGCTTTTTCCTGCACTGATCTTCAATCCTTGCCACTGCTCTTTGTTTTTCTGGCTGCAGCGGCGATGTTCTGCGCACACAGGTCACCACTGCAGACATTCACTGGCCTCAGCAGTGACGGCCTGTGTACTGCCGAGGCCAGTGATTGGCTGCAGGGTGACCTGTGTGCATTGAATGTTACTGTTGCAGCCAGGGAGAAGACATCAGCCACAGCTCATTCTGGTCTCTTTTCCCCTGCCACAGCTCTGCGGCGGTGTGCTGTTTGTCCCCTAAGCATTTCAGCTTCAGCAAGGCCTGTTGCCGCTTCCCCACTGCAGGAAAAAGCAGGGGAAAAAACGGATGAGTATCCATTCTTTTGTTATTGCAGGCCATTTACAGGGGTTGCCAGAGTTTTTAAAACTCAGACAACTCCTTTAACTAACTCCTGAGTGAAGGCCTCACGGTATTCCCCCATTTCAGTCATTCATGGCTGAGATTGTAATACCTGTCTTATGCATTCTTTTGTTATTTTAGTCCCACCCCTTTAAGGAGAAGAAATTGTGAGCTTCGTATCACAACATTAGCTATATGCACACAGCAGTGGAATTACAGAGACAAACGATTCTTTGCACTGCAGGATGTGTGCACACTTTACATACATATCACATTTTCTCCATGAACTATGCAGTTACAGATTCTAGGTCTACCCTGCTGGGTGTTTTATATGCATACCGACATCCACCAGTTTCCTATTGGGCAGTTTATTTTGCCTTTAAATTAGTTCTCCAGTTTCATAATGCAATTTTTTTTAAATCTGCCCAAAGTACCCTAATCACAGCAAATTTTTGTCCCATGTACCTGTTTCTCATGCCAGCACTTTCCTTCCCCTGTTCTCAGCATCACCATATCCTGGCTTTGTTTGGTAATGTTTCTCAGGACTTGCTCCACCTGCCACAGTCGTCACACCCCCTACAACACCCTCCCCCCCTCTCCATTTTAATTAGGTGGAGCAAGCCATATGAAAAATTTCAGACCAAAGCATGTTGGGATTGGTTAGAAACCCAGCAGGAAGTGAATGAAAACAGGAAGTTCTGCAGGTAAACATCCAGTCAGGAGGAAGTGATGCTGAGAACAGGAAAAGGGAAGCGATGACATGAAAAACAGGTATATGGGACAAAAATATGCAATGTTTGGGGTTCTCTAGAAAGATTTTAAAAAAATAATTATGAAAGCACAATCCCTTTAAGAGATTTATACCTATATATCTGACAGGTTTTTTAAGTATTTAAGGAAAGAGCTAATATCCTTTTAAATGCAAGGTATGTGCAAATATGGAAATTTCACATGTAAAAATGCTCCTGATTATTAGGACAATATGCTATTGCATGTCCCCCTCAGTTTAGACTCGCCGATGCACTTTTTATGAAAACTAGGGCTTCTTTCACATTTGCATTATTGCTCTCCAGCAAAGAACAGCCTGCCAGTGGTCTCTGCATCTGGCGTTGACAGATATTACCGAAATGCCCGTTGGCCCCATTGCCTATAATGGAATTAGGCGGAGATCTGTCCGCTACCTGGATTCTACGTTGCAGAAGTTTTTGTCCGGCTGAACCCCAGTATATTTGCTAGGTAGTGGTTGGATCTCGACCGGATCCCGTTATAGTCAATGGGGCTGGCGGACATTGCGGTAACATCTGGCAATGCCGGATGCAGAGCGCACTGGCAAGCTGTTCTCTGCCGGAACAAAAAGGTATAGGTTAAACAGGAGCATGTGATTAATTTCTCCACATTTACAATTGGTTAGGGAAGGCAAATTTATAAAGAAAAAAAAAAAAAAAACTGGACCTGCCCTTAAAGGAAAAACGTTTGTCTCTCTTTAGTATCCTGGTTTTAAAAAAATTATGACCAAAAACTATATGTGTGAATCTAGCCTTAAAGGGTTTTTCCGATTCTGCAAAGAAGGATTTCTGCTTGTAATCATTCCATAAGTCCCTTCATTATTTACTTCCAGAGGATACAAATCTGTCCTGATCATGTGATGGACACGGCTAGTTACGGTACAGTTGTCACCTCAGCTCTACTCATGTAAACCTCGCCTTTTAGGCAGATACGGTCAGATTAATTAAAAGTGAAGCAATTTGTATGATGTACATGAGATATACAATTTTATACGGTCTGTGACTTAAACAGCAGATATCTGTGACATATCAGCTGCCCATGATGGGCAAACAGTGGCGGGCACTGATAATTCATGAGAAATAGGCAATGTGTATGACCAGCTTGAGTGGATGTCACAAGCATACATTTATAATATTGTACTTGTGCATTACACCGGCACCCAATATTAATAATTCTGCCCTATAGTAGAGAGTCTTGAAAAACTGGATGGGAACTAACATCTCAATGTCTGTTCCTTACTGCTGATAATCCTAATTTTTCTGTAATAGACTAATGATGTGACATTTATTATCCCTCTTCTTTTATCTCAACCAGTCTAGACTCATCTATAAGAACGGTTATTTGAAGAATAATAGGAACATAAAAGTCATAAATTAAAAAAACTGTTTAATATTGGAACTGCTGCGATTTTTCATGGTTGTAAATATCATTAATAGACACTCATTAGTCCCACATTCCAAGTTGATGCCTTGGTTAACCATCGCCTATGGCCTCAGCTGGTAGATCTGTAGGGAATGAAGGGGTAAGCAAACCCACTGCCTGTTTATCTGGTGCCTCTGTCGCCTTATATGTAAGGTGGAAACTGTGCCCTACTGTACAACTGTCTAAAAGTAACCCGCCTCCTACAGTGCATATCCACCCAGTGATTATTTTGTTATACTGATTGTTGCTGTAATTAATGTTTACAACCTGAGAATCCTAATAAACCCACAAAATATATGTTCCTGTGTAATTTTCCAAATACACACTCCGTGATTGACAATTAAAACATAATGGAAACCTATGAAACATGAGAATGCAAAGCTTGGTAGAAGAGTGGGGCCGTCATTAATCCATTGTGATCTTTGGGGCAATCCAGCAGCAAGTGTTCAGTTTCCCTGCAGCGCCTTCACAGGGCAAACAAAGCATTGCAAAGTTCTCATTGCAATGAATTACTTGGCCTTCCAGAGCGGGAGACACCCTTTTAAACTCAGAATTCTCTAATGTAGTATTTTAATATTGGCTTTCTATATCACTGCTCCTATCTTTATGGTAGACATTGAGTTAAACCAAATCTTGTATCAGACTAGGCTACCCTGTGTAAGGGCAGCATAGTATGGGTTCTCGCCCGCTCTCACATGAGCCAAAACAGCACAAAAAATGTTGTGCCGTTTGGCTAATACAAATAACTTTTTTTTAAATACACTGTCACATAGTTATGAGTCCGGAGGGAAGCATGCCGCGGCCCGTCTTAAAGGGGTTGTACCATCTGACACAATGGGGGCATATTGCTAGGATATGCCCCCATTGTCTCAGATGAGAAAACCCCGTTAATGATGATTGATGACTGTATGCATTGTATCTATTGTGGGGTTTCGCTCTGGTAGATAGGGTAAGCGGGTGCAGTACAGAGGCAAAATACAAGTTCTTAACTCAAAACGTCAGTGTTTATTCACAGTTGAGGCAATTGCACAAAACAGCACGTAACTTTGCAGTCTTGGTGTTAATTCACACACAATGGAAAGTTCTTATAACACAAGTCACCTTGCTGGCAATTCTGCCTCCAGTAGTCCACAGCAGGCTTTAGGGGGCCTGTTTCCCCAGCATGCGGCTCTCAGCCCTCCAGCACGCACAAAGCCTCAGATCCCAAAAACAGAGACATCTCTGCTGAGCCCAGCTGCCTATTTAAGGACAGCCAGATACTGCCAAAACCCAGACCGGCACTTAAACTCTGGTCTGGTATTTGACCTCACCTGGCTGGAAACCAGCCCAGCCGCACATGCTGGGAGGAAAATACCTGCCTTGCCAGACACAACCCCTCACTGTGTCACACTGTACACACAGAAGCCTCTCAATTACTGTGAGGTAGGTGGGAGGAGGCAGGGGGAACACTCCCCTCCTGAATACACCAAACTCATAACTATGTGTCTGGTTTATTACAGTATTTCAGCACTCTTGTTAGCCAAATGGCCTAGTATTTTTGTGCCATTTTGGCTAAGAGCAGAAGTCTAATAGGTTTGGGATTAAAAAAAATAGACCTAGTGATGGCTAAATGGCTCAAAAGGCAGCCAAATAAGTGAATTTCTTCATGATCTTTGGGGCCCACTATGGTATGAGAACCTGGGCCCATCAATATATATATTGATGTGACCATCAACACTGCATTTTATTACTTAAAAACAGTAAACAATATAACTTTGATGCAGGCTTCCCCTCGTGCCTAATGGTTAGTTTTAAATCCATCATTGTGATCTGTGTTCTATCTTCATATAATGTACTGTAAGTCTTAAAGGAGCTGTGTATGAATGAACCCTGGAGAAAAAGCTCCATGGTCACAATTCACAGCTCTTTTACTTACAGTAGGTTCAGAACTGCACATACTATACATACAGTTTGATGAATATGTTTCATTATGTACCTTGTAGATTGTGGCAAATACTGTAATATCAGTTTGAACAGTATCCATCATGGGATAGAGAAATGTTTTTTTTTAACACAAATTGTGCCTAAAGGAGGAAGTGGTTGGAAGATGAATGTGACAGTCCTACATTCTGTAATATCATCAGCGGAGTACAGAACATCTTCTGGTTTCCTACCATTAACCACAGTTATCACATAATGTCTCCATGTAAAGAATATCCTTGTGCTACATACAGTCAGGTCCATAAATATTGGGACATCAACACAATTCTAACATTTTTGGCTCTATACACCACCACAATGGATTTGAAATGAAACGAAGAAGATGTGCTTTAACTGCAGACTGTCAGCTTTAATTTGAGGGTATTTACATCCAAATCAGGTGAACGATGTAGGAATTACAACAGTTTGCATATGTGCCTCCCACTTGTTAAGGAACCAAAAGTAATGGGACAATTGGCTTCTCAGCTGTTCCATGACCAGGTGTGTGTTATTCCCTCATTATCCCAATTACAATGAGCAGATAAAAGGTCCAGAGTTCATTTCAAGTGTGCTATTCACATTTGGAATCTGTTACTGTCAACTCTCAAGATGAGATCCAAAGAACTGTCACTATCAGTGAAGCAAGCCATCATTAGGCTGAAAAAACAAACAAATCAGAGAGATAGCAAAAACATTAGGCATGGCCAAAACAACTGTTTGGAACATTCTTAAAAAGAAGGAACGCATCGGTGAGCTCAGCAACACCAAAAGACCCAGAAGACCACAGAAAACAACTGTGGCGGATGACCAAAGAATTCTTTCCCTGGTGAAGAAAACACCCTTCACAACAGTTGGCTAGGTCAAGAACACTCTCCAGGAGGTAGGTGTATGTGTGTCAAAGTCAACAATCAAGAGAAGACTTCACCAGAGCGAATACAGAGGGTTCACCACAAGATGTAAACCATTGGTGAGCCTCAAAAACAGGAAGGCCAGATTAGAGTTTGTCAAACAACATCTAAAAAAGCCTTCACAGTTCAGGAACAACATCCTATGGACAGATGAGACCAAGATCAACTTGTAGCAGAGTGAGGGGAAGAGAAGAGTATGGAGATGGAAAGGAACTGCTCATGATCCTAAGCATGCCACCTCATCAGTGAAGCATGGTGGTGGTAGTGTCATGGCGTGGGCATGTATGGCTGCCAATGGAACTGGTTCTCTTGTATTTATTGATGATGTGACTGCTAACAAAAGCAGCAGGATGAATTCTGAAGTGTTTCTGGCAATATTATCTGCTCATATTCAGCCAAATGTTTCAGAACTCATTAGACGGCGCTTCACAGTGCAGATGGACAATGACCTAAAGGATACTGCAAAGGCAACCAAAGAGTTTTTTAAGAGAAAGAAGTGGAATGTTATGCAATGGCCAAGTCAATCTTCTGACCTGAATCCGATTGAGCATGCATTTCACTTGCTAAAGACATAACTGAAGGGAAAATGCCCCAAGAACAAGCAGAAACTGAAGACAGTTGCAGTAGAGGCCTGGCAGAGCATCACCAGGGATGAAACCCAGCATATGGTGATGTCTATGCGTTCCAGACTTCAGGCTGTAATTGTCTGCAAAGGATTTGCAACCAAGTATTAAAAAGTGAAAGTTTGATTTATGATTATTATTCTGTCCCATTACTTTTGGTTCCTTAACAAGTGGGAGGCACATATGCAAACTGTTGTAATTCCTACACCGTTCACCTGATTTGGATGTAAATACCCTCAAATTAAAGCTCACAGTCTGTAGTTAAAGCACATCTTGTTCGTTTCATTTTATATCCATTGTGGTGGTGTATAGAGCCAAAAATGTTAGAATTGTGTCAATGTCCCAATATTTTTGGACCTGACTGTATGCAGTTATATCCTGTTTAATGAAGGTGTGCTCCATATGGCTCTACGACGCTGAAACATCAAACCGTAAAAGCCTCGGTGAATGGTCTAACTTATCTTTACAGTACAGAGTAATACCACATCAAACTGGTATTCACTAATTGGATGCGATCGGTTCTGCTTGGCTTTCCTCGGAGTGGTGCAGTTAGAACAGTAAGAAAGCAGCAGTTGCTGCGCTCGACTATAAGGACACCACCCAGGAAAGCACGGACTGGAACTGGAAACAGCAGCTCCACAGTAGTAAATGGAAAACAATTGTAAAAACGTCCAGCTTCAACAAAGGTGACAATCTTTATTAGATATCAAAAGGTGCAGATAAAATCCATAGTCCAGAAAGACAGTGTCTACGCGTTTCGGACCTCTATTCATGACAAGGACCAAGCTAGAGAGGTCTGAAACGCGTAGACGCTATCTCTCTGGATTATGGATTTTATCTGCACCTTTTGATATCTAATAAAGATTATCAGCTTTTCGAAAAGCTGGACGTTTTCACAATTTTTTTCCAGTTAGAGCAGTACGGACTTATTAAATTTCCAAGAACCGGTATACCACTCTGCTCAGTTTTTCAAAAAGTTCAGAGTGAATCACAGCCCAAAATGGAGGGAGCTTGGTACTACAGCGCTGCTCCCATTGAAGTCAGCGAGTTCCCTCCGCTAAAAGGTTGGCAGTGCTGTGTAGTTCCGGCACCAACCTCCAGTGACAAAGCTTCACCCCAACAGCTGGTCAGTTTGGGTACAGGGCCTTGGACCCCTGCCAGTTAACTAGTGATGGCTTATCCTGAGGCTATCACTTAGTAAATGATGGACAATTCCTTTAATTTCTTCTGTGGTGGCGGCACTGTTGGGAGATTTATCAAAACTTGTGTTAAAGGAAAAGTAGTTTAGTTGTCCATAGCAACCAATCAGATTCCAACAAAAAAATTTTAGAGCTCCTTTGGCAAATTAAAGGTGGAATCGGGTTGTTATAGGCAACTAAGCCAGTTTCCTTTACACCAGTTTGATAAATCTTCCCCTAAGGCCTCATGCACTTGACTGTGTGCTGGCAGTGCCCGTATTGTGGCGGCAAACAGCAGGTCTGCTATATTCATGCACCGGCCGAGTGTGCACTGTGTCATGGATGTGGACCCATACACTTGAATAGGTTTGCAATCCGGGAGATACGGCGCCCTGTGGAACGGAGCCATGAGCGGAAGCCCACAGAACTACCGAGTGCTTCCATGGGTTTTCTGTCCATGCCTCCGCACGGCAATAAAGTAGTGCATACACTACATTTTTGGGGTGCAAACCATCGGATGCAGATCGCGGACCCCATTCAAGTGAATGGTCCGCGGTGCATGGTCGTATGCATGAGGCCTAACTGTCAGGTTTCTCCATGGATAAAAGCTGATGGAAGGGGTCCTTGTGATCTACTTATTGTTAAGGTAGCCTTCTAATCAACTAACCATCCGATTTGTCGGCACTTTCCAAGGTACTGCCTATGTTTGTCAATGGCATATACGGTGCATACAGTATCCAACAGATAAAATATAATTTATACCAAAAATAGAGACGCTTCCTTCATTTTCAGGCTATTTCTGGTTAGCATAATCGCCTCTGCCCATTGCTGCGTAACCCACAGTGGGTGTGACCCTTGGAGGAAAGGTTTGAATGCTGTTTCCTGCCTTGGTTACTTTTGTACACTTCTGTCGTCTTATCATTCCCTGACACTTTGCTGTTATCATACAGCTTAGGTTCAGCAACGTCATCACCCACGCAGCGACTGTGTCCCTCGGGACTGCAGAATCCCAATAGCACAGGGGTAAGTCTACTTAATTCTTTGCCTTATTCTATTTGCGTAGTATTTCAGAAATGATACTACTAGAGACCCTAATTTATTAAGTACAAATGATAGGCACTAATAAATCCTTTTACAATATTTCCTAACTTATCAGAACTAAGATGGTATGAAAATTATATGCAGTACTGAATATATCAACCACATAGAAGAATTGTACCACGTTCTATCGGATCTCATAGTACTGAGATATCTTCCCACAGCAGCATTGCCTCTGGACAGGAGAATATCTCCATTATGTGGTTGCAGTATGGAGGCACCATACAGTGACACACAGACCAAACACTCCATGTGCCTGCTCGTTGTATGCATGAAGCCCTAGGGTAATATTTGTTCATAGAACTTTTTTTTAAAAGCTTGCACTTGTCAAGTATGTATGTTTGATATATGGTTGTGAACTGTATCTCTGACTTGTCAAGGTAATTGCTAGTTGTTTCATTTGTTCTTCCTTCACTGAGAAATTACATACTGTACATATATATACAATTCGGCCATGGTATGTAGCTACCATAAACAGTACTTTACATAAAAACAACAGTTCCACAGTGTTTTTCTCTTCTGTACTGTAAGAAAACTGAAAACAGCCAAAGCCAAATACCACATGCTTTTTTTGCGGTCCTGATGGATTTTTTTTTTTTTTTTTACAGGGATACTTTTTTTCTGGGTCTGCATAAAAAATAAAGGCATGTATCAAAAGTGGTGTCATTTCATTTAGTGACGTGAGAAATTTATGACTGCATTTGATTAAGTTTGTTACAACATGCGTTAAAGCATACCTCTAGTTATTGTAGTATAACTTTGTAGTATATTTTGTTAAAAATTCTTCTATCTGCTTTAATTAGGCTTATTTGCTCTTTATTGCTTTTAACGTTAAAGGGGTTATCCCATCTTAGACAATGGGGGCATATCGCTAGGATATGCCCTCATTGTCTGATAGGTGTGGGTCCCACCTCTGGGACCCGCACCTACAAGGAGAACGGCTCGGCTATTTCCGTCGGCCCTATAGAAATGAATGGGACCGGTGGCTGCGCATGCGCGGTGCTCTCCCATTCACTTCAATGAGAGAGGCGGGGAGCTGCGCCTGGTGGTGGACGTACCCCGGGAAACCCGGGGTCCTCCAGCCACACCTTTCCCCGGCTCCATTCTCCTTGTAGGTGCAGGTCCCAGAGGTGGGACCTGCACCTATCAGACAATGGAGGCATATCCTAGTGATATGCCCCCATTGCCTAAGATGGGATAACCCCTTTAAGGTCTATGGAGAAAGGAGGGGGAGGGGGGGAGGCTGCTGGATGGGAAACACTAACTACAGCTTCTTAGTTCTAGACTTAGGCTACTTTCACACTAGCGTTTTAGTTTTCTGTTATTGAGATCAGTCATAGGGGCTCAATACCGGAAAAGAACGCTACAGTTTTGTCCCCATTCGTTGTTTATGGGGACAAAACTAAACTGAACAAAACGGAATGCTCCAAAATGCATTCCGTTCCATTTAGTTGAGTTCCCATACCGGAACATGTAGTTTGCTTTCCGTCCTGGGATGCGGAGAAAGACGGATCCGCCATGACCCTCAATGCAAATCAATGGGGACTGATCCATTTTCTCTGCCACAATCTGCCACAATAAAAAAAACGGATCCGCCCTCCATTGAATGTCTTGGGTATGTTAAAGATAATACATAACAGATGCAGATGGTTGTATTATCAGTAACGGAAGCTTTTTTGCTGAACCCTGCCGGATCCAGTAAAAAAGCTAGTGTGAAAGTATCTTAGCACTGACTCTGAATCTTTTTGCAAAAACTGTTGACACTAGTCATAAATTTTTTGTGGTCCTGCTAGATTTTTTATTTTTGGGGGGGGCATACTTTTCTGGGTTTGTTCTGCATCAAACACAAGGGGCCACCTGTATCAAAAGTGATGCCATTTCTTTTAATGATGTAAGAAATTAATGACTGCCTTTGATACGTGCATAAAAGCGTACCTCCAGTTATGATACAACTGTCTATAAATGAATAGTGCAGGTAAATTTAAGAAACTTTCTAATATATTTTGCTAAAGAAAAATGCTTCTATCTGCTTTAATTAGGCTTCTTTGCTGTTTACTGCTTTTAACATTGAGGTTTATGGAGAGAGGAGGCTGCTGTATGAGAGACACACAAACTACAGTTTCTTAGCTCTGCTAGACTTAGCACTGATCCTGCTATATTTAGTAGGATAAGGCTAGGTCTACACGACGACATTTGTCGCGCGACATTTTGTTGCACCAATGTCGCGCAACAATTTTTATAATGGCAGTCTATGGTGTCGCACTGCAACATGCTGCGACTGCGATGCAACAGTCGCAGAAAATCCATTCGAGATGTCGCGTCGCAGTCGCAGCATGTCGCATGTTGCAGTGCGACACCATAGACTGCCATTATAAAAATTGTCGCGCGACATTGGTGCAACAAAATGTTGCGCGACAAATGTTGCAGTGTAGTTGTGCCCTATCTGTCGCGCGACTTATTGTCGCGCAACAAATGTCGTCGTGTAGACCTAGCCTAAGGCTCTAACACTCTTCTGGGTAAGCTAATAAAAACTAGTTCGCAGCCATCTCTTCATCCCTTCTCTGCTCTCCATAGACTTTTGCATGTGAGGCTAGAGATGGAGATGAACCTACTAAGGCCTCATGCACACGACCGTATGTATTTCGCGGTCCACAAAAACAGATCCACAAAAAATACAGATGACATCCGTGTGCATTCCGTATTTTGCGGAACGGAACATCTGGCCCCTAATAGAACAGTACTATCCTTGTTCGTAATGCGGACAATAATAGGACATGTTCTATTTTATTACAGAACGGAAATACAGACATACGGAAACGGAATGCACACGGAGTAACTTCCGTTTGTTTTGCGGACCTATTGAAGTTAATGTTTCCACATACGGTCTGCAAAAAAAAAACAGAACGGATATGGAAAGAAAATACGTTTGTGTGCATGAGCCCTAAGGCCTGTTCCTTGTGCAGCATAACTAACTTGTTACTTTTATTCTCTGGGTTGGTAAGAGTACAAGGATGCCAAATCTGTATACGCTGCTCAAAGAATTAAGTAAACACTAATTACACATTGGATCTCGATGAACAAAATGTTCAAGTTTGAAATATTCAGGTAAATCTTTACTGATATAACCTGTGTAATTACAGTATTTGAAAACACAATCATGAACCATTTGAGGGCTTTGATTCCAAATCTCCCCGAAAATCAAAGTAAAAAATTCAAATTTACACAGTCAATTTGTCTGAATTTCATCATAGCAGTTCATAATGTGACTTAGTAGTGTGTATGGCCCCATTTGTTTGTGTGCATTCCCTACAATGCCTGGGCATGCTCCTGATGAGACTACAGATGAGGAATCTCCTCCCAGACCTTGATCAGGGCATCGGTGAGCTCCTGGAGAGTCTGTGGTGCTCCTTGGTCGGTTGGAAGCACAGATATAGAATGTCCCAGAGGTTGTCAAAAAGATTCAGGTCTGGGAAACATGAGGGCCATGGAAGGAACATGGAAGTTTGTGCAACTCTCCAAGCATATGCCTCTCTAGACCATCACTGACCCACCACCAAACTGGTCATTCTGGTTGACATTGCAGGCAGCATAACATTCACTATGGCGTCGCCAGATACTGTCACATGCTCAATGTGAACCTGCTATCATCTGTAAAGAGGAGGGGTTGCCAATGGTGGGCCTGCTAATTCTAGTGTTGTCTGGTGAATGCCAATCGAGCTGCATGGTGCTGAGCTGTGAGCACCGATCCCACTAGAGTACATCCAGGTCTCATGTCACTCCCATGAAGTCTGTTTTTACCAGTTTGGTCAGAAACACGCAGACCAGTAGCCTGCTGGAGGTGATTTTGAAGGACTTTGGCAGTGCTCCTCTTATCGCTGTCGACCGGAATATTTTTTCCGTTATACATAACGAAAAATAAATAAAACGAACCGTTATTTGTGCCCATAGAAATGTACAGTATTAGGACAGAGCAAAACGGCCTCTTAAAGGCTTCCATTTTGTATTCCGTCCTAAAATTCCATTATATTCTGTTATAACCCTGTTATAACGGAACAGTATAACGAAATTACTAGCGCTGATGCAATCCCGCCCCAAACGATAAGTTGAGGTGTAGCGGCTATGTAAATGAGCAGTTGGTAAATTTGCAACATAATCTTAAAAGCATACAGTATTTATGCTGAAACAAAGAAAACAGAACAGCACCCAGAGGACCGTCCTAACCTTCTTATTTCATTTAAACAATTTCGAATTTTGATAATAGTGTCTCTTTGAGCTCAGTGTTTCATGTGCATGACTAGATTACTCCCACAGTAAATACATTCCTCGCTACAGACTTGTGAATAAATACAGACCCAAAAAATAACTAGAGACACCAGAACCTACAAAATAATTACAGACCCGACATCAGACCCCCTAAAGAAATACAGATCACAGACCAGACCTCAATAAATTCAGACCCCAGAATACAGACCCCTGAGTAAATACATACCCTGGACTAAAATGTAGACCCCAGAATTTAAATAAAGAGAGACCCCAATATAAATACATACTTCTGACCGGACTCCAGAATACAGACAGGTTTCAGATCAGACCCCAAAATAAACAGACCCTTAAAATAACTGCAGATTCCTAAACAAAAACACCTTCTAAATACAGACCACCTAAATCAGTTTAGCCCCCAGACCTAAACAAATACACACCCTAGGCTACATCTCCTACAAACAGACCCCCTAAACAAATACAGAGCCCAGGCACTTACAAGACGGCTTATACTCTGTGTAGCTTAACAGCTTCTCTCACTGGCTTGAGGACCTGACGTGGTCGAGACTAGAATGGAGTAGTTGAAAGGAGGTCCTGCTTTCGGAGTCAGTGATGTAGCCTGTTTCGTGAAGAGCAGGCTAGAATAGAGTGGGTAAAAGGAGGTCCTCCATATGGAGTCAGCAATCTAGGCTGAAGCTTAACCTTAACCCCTTAAATTTAATCCAGTAACCCTAACCCCAAACCACTAACCTTAATCCCAAACCTGAAGCCACTAACCCAAACCCTAAATCTTAACCCCACATAGCAGCATTCAGGCTAAATAAAGCTCTTACATTCTTTACCCATATAGACTAGAGCCGAATGACCATAGATCACATCAGGGGCGGACTCAGACCACATCAGGGGCGGACTCAGACAGCAGAGGGTCCCTGTGCAAAGAATGTGCCTGGGCCCCCCCAAGCCGAATTCTCAACCTAACCTATTCCGTCTTAACATTACATACAGCAAAACAAAACATACAGGGTAAGGCTACTTTCATACCTGCAGCACTACGATCCGGCCACCTGATGCGGCAGAGAATGCAAGGAATTGACCATACACAAACCGCAGTATGCAGCGATGTGTGTCCAGAAGATTCTCGGCATTTTTGCTAGATTGTGGCTGGATCTCTGCCGGACCCCATTATAGTTAATGAGGCCGGCAGGCATTCAGTCTACATCCAGCAGTGCTGAATCCGGTAAATTCCGGCAGGCTGTTCTCAGCTGTCGTCGTGTATCCCTAGCCTTATCCCTAGACTATCATTATAAAAAATTTCGCACGACATTAGTGCGATATTAATGTCGCGTGACACATGTTGCAGTGTAGTTGTGCTGTATGTCACGCAACATTGATGTGACAAAATGTCGTCGTGTATCCCTAGCCTTATTCTTCATTTACATGCACATGTTCCTACCAGTTAATCCCCCATTTTAAGTGCTGCCCCTCTAGCCCTCACATGGCTGCAGTGGTCATATAGCTGTATACCTCTGTGAGTCTGGGTTGCAGTACTTTGTGCTACATTTATTAAATGTCACAGGTTGTTTGATAAATTTGGCTTAAACCTAAGGCCCCTTGCAGACGAGCGAGTATTCCGCGCGGGTGCAATGCGTGATGCGAACGCATTGTGCCTGCACGGAATCCGGACCCATTCATTTCAATGGGGCTGTGTACATGTGCATTGGTTGGTTTTATAGATGCACACATTGTGTTTTGCATCAACAACAACCCATGTCTTCTTCATGGGTAAAGGGTAACATTCTATGTTTCTCTTCCTCTGTTCTTGGATACCAGGGCATCTGCATTGATGCTGCCAATCCTGGCACCCTTACAAATATCAGTATAAGGTGAGCTGTCTATCTAACAAGAACAAACTATGGACCCTTTTTAAATAACTTGGACAACTCCTTTAACACCTTGAGCCCCGGATGATTTTTTATTTATGTATTTTTGTTTTTTCACTTCCTGACATAATGTTTTTATTTGTCTGATCAAATAGCCGCATGAGAGCTTGTTTTTTGCAGCACAAGTTGTACTTTCTAAAGGCACCATTAACTGTTGGATACCATGTAAATGAAAGCTGGAATAAAAAAATTCCAAATGGGATGAAATAAAAAAAAATTCAATTTTTAGTTTTACGGGGTTTCGTTTTTACGGTGTTCCCTGTGCAGTAAACTTGACCTGTGACCTTCATTCTTGTGTTTTAATATTGGGGGGAAAAAAATCAATTTTTTTGTTTTCTTTGCCATTTTCTGAACCCCACAATTTTTTTATAGTCACATCTACAAAGTTGCATGAGGGCTAATTTTTTGCAGGACGATCTGTAGTTTCTATTGATACATTTTTGGAGTGTGTTTGATTTTTTGATCACCTTTTGTTAAATTTATTTTGGGAAGTGAAGCAATAAAAAAATAGTGGGTGCCGAGGGCATTTATATATTTTTTTCCATTACGGCGTTCACCATACGGGATAAATAAATATATATTTTAATAGTTTGGGCATTTTGGGAAGTGGCGATGCCTATGATGTTTGTCGTTAATTGTTTATTTTTTATTTAAAGGGAACCTGTCACCTCCCAAAACCATCCCAAGCCGCCAGCAGTACCTGCGTGTAGCCGGCAGTGTGTTTTTCTGATGATGCCTTTCTTCCTGAAGTCAGATTCAGCAAAAGCACTGAAAACGTTTTATCCCCTGCCCAGCGCGCTTCTCCACACATGCTTGAAGTCATGGAGGCAGCGTCCTCCTTGTTTCGTCACGGTAACCCCTTCCCTGCCCTTTCGCTGTGACTGACAGCGCTTATGCAGAGAGTTCGGCAAAGCCAGTCGAACTGCCAGCTGTCAGTCACAGCGAAGGGGCAGGGAAGGGGGCGCGGTTATCGTGACTTCAAGCATGTGTGGAGAAGCGCGCCGGCAGGGGATAAAACAACATTTTCAGCAGTGATGGCTAGTTTGCATTGTTCGCCCGCGAACATATGCGGGCTGCGATCTTTTTTCACAAGTCCGGCGAGGCACAGGTAAGCCCTTACCTGTGCCTGTGTCACGAGCCGGTTTGAAAACAAATGCGGTCACCGAGAACAGCCCGATGAAGGCCCCTGGTGGCTGTTCTCGGAACTGCCTGCTCCCGCTGACCGCACTTGTTTTCAGACCGGCTCGCGCACAGGCACAGGTAAGGGCTTACCTGTGCCTCGCCGGACTTGTGAAAAAAGATGGCAGCCGGCATATGTTCGCGGGCGAACAATGCGAATTGGCCATCACTGATTTTCAGTACTTTTGCTGCATCTGCCTTCAGGAAGAAAGGAATCATCAGAAACAGACTGCCATCTTCACGCAGGTACTGCTGGCGGCTTGGGATGGTTTTAGGAGGTGACAGGTTCCCTTTAATTCTAAGAAAAGGTTGGTGATTTCAATTCTTATATTTTTTAAATATTTTTAAAAAACTTTATTTTCTTTTTTCTAACCCCCCAAAAGAATTAGCACTGCATTGTAAGCCCTATTTGCTGTTATCCTATGGAGCCCTGCCACCTGCAGGCCTCTGTAGGAAGCACACTGTGTTTCTTCAGAGAGTGAGCATCCGAGCATCGTCGGAGGAGAGAGCCATTCTAGGTCTAGGTTTTCAGTGCTCAGATGCTGTCGCAAATCCCAGACATTACCCTTGGGTCTCTGCGCTCACGAACGGCCGTCATGTTCAAAGTGACGACTTCTGCCGTACATATATGACACTGGTTATCAAAGGGTTAAGTGTCTGCTATAGGCCTGATTTCCCGTTTCGTTAAAGCTGACCATATACATTAGACAGCTGTCAGCCAAATGCTGATTCAGCCAACAGCTATTCCTCCTGGCCTTCTAATAGACATACATGTTTGTGTTCTGATTGCGGAGAGGGGAGTAAGCTGCTGCCAAACACCTAAAGTGTGAGACCTCATGAGAACAAAACACTGGGCATGCTGAATTTCAATCTGCTCAATCTTTCATTCCCCCGACATCGTCCGTTGGGGGAGAGTAGAGACATCCCCATACACATTAGATCATTAGCCAATCCTGTCAAAAACATAAACAAAGAATAATGTGATATTATATTTTACTATAATCATCTATTTTACTACTTATTTTATTTATATTGGAATTTTTTGAACTATCATTAACCCAAACCTTATATTATTTCAGGTGAGATGATGATGAGGAGGATGCATTGGTTCTGGCTGTTACCCCTGCTGGTCTCTTTACTTCCAGTGGTCACTGGATGTCCGTCTCCTTGTAGCTGTTCCTCTGGAATTGTGGACTGCAGCTATAAAGACCTTACTAGTACTTCTTTGCCGTCCTCTTTTCCCACTTCCACCCAGGTGATCCGTTTGGACCAAAACAACCTATTGTTTATTCCTAATGGTCTTCTGGACCACCTTCCGAATCTGCGTGAGGTCTATCTCGAGCATAACCCTTGGCACTGTGACTGTGACATCCTTTACCTGCGTAGCTGGCTGCAAGGCCAGCAGAAGAAAAGTCTGTACCGGGATGTGACTTGTGCATCTCCCGAGCCCCTGGAAGGGAGAGTTATCATGTACTTAACAGAGGATGAACTTGTGACCACCTGTCAATATTGGTACTGCAACCTTGCTCTGATCTCCCAGCTCTGCCTCTTTATCTTCATCGTGGTACAAGGCATTCTGTTAATCTTCATCATTCTCTCTTTGCGTCGTTTCCAGAAGATTGCTAGGGAAGCAAAGCGCACAGCCAAAGAACTGCAACAGAGCTCTGAAACCTACACGTATGACAACATCCCACTGTGCAACTATGACAGAACATGAGGAAAAAATCAGTATATCTCTCCTTTAGTTCAGCGCCTGATGGCCTGGAAATTGAATGATCCCCTTTAGGAAGTAAAGTTGGATGTCTGTTGAGGACTGGAAGTGAGAAAAATGTAATTGAATCTGTTAAGAAAGACCTGCTGGGGACTTCTCGAAGGAGAACTAATAACGGATTGTGAATTGATTTAATATTAATCCAATATAATCTACTAATTAGGTACCTAGATCAGGGATTGCCAACCAAACCCTCAGTCATTTAAACTAAGGGCCAGCCACCCCACCACTGTTATTAAAGGTTCAGTGCTTTGCGGCACAGTGACATACCAGCAAAATATGGCCTGCGTGCCATTTCTGGGTTGCCGACCCCTGACCTACATCATATTACAGGTGCAAAATTATAGGAGTTTAACTGTATGAAGAAACATTATATATGGTTATAGAAGTACATGTGACTATTAAAGGGGTTGTCTCAATTCAGCAAACAGCATTTATTATGTAGAGAAAGTTAATACAAGGTAGGGGTGGGCGATATGGCCTAAAATTTATATTGCGATATAATTTTAAGCATGTGCGATATGCGATATATTGTTTTCTATATTGGGGGGTGTTTAAACTTTTTTTTTTTTTTACTTTTTATTTAATAACTATTAGCCTCCTTAAGGGCTAGAACCCTTGTCATATTAACCCTAATAGAGCTCTATCAGGGTGAATATGACTTTACACTCTCCCTGCTGCCCTGTGCTTTGTGCACACAACAGCAGGGAGCTGACCATGGCAGCCAGACTTTAATGTACCCCCCAGCCTCTGATCTGCTCCCCCCCAGCCTCTGATCTGCTCCCCCCCAGCCTCTGATCTGCTCCCCCCCAGCCTCGGATCTGCTCCCCCCCAGCCTCTGATCTGCTCCCCCCCCAACCTCTTATCTGCTCCCCCCCCCAGCCTCTTATCTGCCCCCCTATGGTAACTCAAACCCACCCTCCCTCCCCAGTATTAATCATTGGTGGCAGTGGCCACAGGGTCCCCCTCCTCCCCCCATCATTGGTGGCAGTGGGCAGTTCCGATCGGAGCCCCAGCATTACACTGGCCCGGCGGCCACGGCGCACGTGAGTATAATGCTGCTCACTAACATACCATCGCAGCCAGGACTTCAGTAGCGTGACTCCTGGCTGCCATGGTAACCGATCGGAGCCCCAGCATTACACTGCTGGGACTCCGATCGGAACTGCCCACTGCCACCAATGATGGGGGGAGGAGGGGGACCCTGTGGGATATGGCCGGCACATTCATTGGCCACAGTCCCTCCCCTCCTCCGTCTACTCTGTCCTCATTGGTGTTCAGCGGCAGCCGCGCACAGTGGGGAGGGAGGGACTCTCTCCTTCTCCCTCCTTCTCCCTCCACTCTGTGCCGCCGGTGGGCTCAGGAGAAAATGGTGCGCACAGAGAGCGCGATCATATCGCGGTCCGGCGATATGGCGAAAATCCATATCGTGGCCCAAATTTATATCGCATATCGCCTATACCGCCCACCCCTAATACAAGGCACTTACTAATGTATTGTGATTGTCCATATTGTCTCCTTTGCTAGATGGATTCATTTTTCTATCATATTATACACTGCTTGTTTCCATGGTTATGACCACCCTGCAATCCATCAGTGGTGGTTGTGCCTGCACACTATAGGAAAAAGTGCCAGCCTATCTGGTGGCCGGGACCATGGGAGCGCACATAGGCTGTATCACAATACATTAGTAAGTGCCTTGTAATAACTTCCTCTACATAACAAATGCTATTTGATGAAGTGAGACAACCCCTTTATAGGGGTTATCCAATGATTGATGTATAAAATGAAAATCAGACATCATATAGTACATGAGAATCTCTTTCTAACAAAGCTAGAACCAGCCCTGTACCTCACATGGATCCATAGATCTCCCCATCAATTGCTCTGCTAGATTTCTATCAAACTTGCAGCTCAAGCCATATGCCACCAATGTTTGAGTTGAGACAACCCCATTAAAGGATAACTGTCATGTTTTCATAAAAAAATCTATTCAAGCATATGTTTCTGCTGCAGCAGCATTATGCATAAAGCAATCTTTAGTTTCTTCACATACCACTGTTTTCCTTGAGTTTTTCCCTTAGTTATGGCTGTTTAAACATTTACAATATGAGGACCTTCTCAGGATGGCTCCTCTGCCAGTTCTCTGAGGCTAAAACTGCTTTCCCTCACTTCCCATACACACTTGCTGTAGCCAGCAGCTCCCTGCGAGCCAATCAGATTGGATTACTGAGAGACACGCCTCCTCACTCTAAAGCCTAATGCAGGCATGCAGTGTGAAGGACCGCCCCTCTGTCTTCTGTTTACATTAAGTTGGGAGACAGACAAGCCCTAGTAACGGTCTTTTAAGGGAGCAGTGGAAAGGGACAGAGGACATTAATGAAAGCTGTTATTATAAGGTAATTACAGATCTTTTGACAATCATTGACAGACTAAGGCCTCCTGCACACGACCGTTTTTTCCCCCCGTTTACTGGCCGTTTTTTGCGTTCCGTATACGGAACCATTTATTTCAATGGTTCCGCAAAAAATACGGAATGTACTCCGTATGCATTCCGTTTCCGTATTTCCGTTTTTCCATTCCGTTTAGGCTACATTCACACGTCCGTGGTGTGTTGCGGACCCGCAAATTGCGGGTCCGCAACACACCAGCCCGGCACCCCCATTGAAATGCCTATTCTTGTCCGCAAGCTGCGGACAAGAATAGGACATGCTCTATCTTTTTGCGGAGCTGCGGACCCAAAATCGGGGCCGCGCTCCGCAATTGCGGCTGCAGACAGCACACTGTGTGCTGTCCGCATCCATTCCGTCCCCATAGAGAATGAATGGGTCCGCACCCTTTCCGCAAAATTGCGGAAAGGATGCAGACCCATTTTGCGGACGTGTGAATGGAGCCTTAAAGATAGAACATGTCCTATTATTGCCCGCAAATCACGTTCCGTGGCTCCATTCAAGTCAATTGGTCCGCAAAAAAACGGAACACATACGGAAATGCATCCGTATGTCTTCCGTTTCCGTTCCGTTTTTTGCAGAACCATCTATTGAAAATGTTATGCCCAGCCCAATTTTATCTATGTAATTACTGTATACTGTATATGCCATACGGAAAAACGGAACAGAAACGGAAACACAACGGAAACAAAAAACGGAACAACGGATCCGTGAAACCGCAAAACACTGAAAAAGCCATACGGTCGTGTGCAGGAGGCCTAACTTAGGTATACATGCCTAGCTGTAATAAACTAGCAAATAAAAAAAAAGAAGACAATTACCCTTTAAGTAATGTTGGGTGAAAGCATGCAATGTGACATACAGTGGCAAAACCAGATGTTTTTTTTTCTGTTTATGTATCTATATATATATATATAAAGAAGGACGTATGTATGTGTGTATGTTCCGCGATCACTCAAAAATGCAACCATCGATTTCAACGAAACTCGGTATACACATCCCTTGCTACCTGGAAAGAAATCTTGTGAGGGTCATAGCTCTCTAGGACGCACCGTTCCTGAGATATTCCCAAAAAATTACCTGCATTAGCCAATACAAGCCTGCAAGTCTTTCTCTTCATATCCCAATCCAGCTATTTTTCTTCATTGCCGTAGGTCAGCTTTATGCTAGGGCTACACGACGACATGTGTCACATGACAATAAGTCCCACAACTACACTTCTACATGTGTCGCGCGACATTGATGTCGCACCAATGTCACGCGACAATTTTTATAATGATAGTCTAAGGTGTTGCACTGCGACATGTGACATGCTGCACAGAGTCGACAGTCGTAGAAAAATCCATCTTGGATGGATTTTTTGCAACTGTTGCAGTCGGAGTATGTCACATGTCGCAGTGCGACACCATAGCCTATCATATATAAAAATTGTTGAGACAAAATGTCGCGCGACATATGTCGCCATGTAGCCCTAGCATTAAAGGGGCAGGGCGCTGTGGAGGTCACTGTTAAAGAGGCGTTCACTATGGATGTTACTGTTAAGGGGGGGGGTCAGTGTTAAGGGGTGGGGGACTGTGGAGTTCACTGTTAAAGGGGCGAGGTGCTGTAGAGGTCACTGTTATGGGGGGATACTGTCGATATCTTTTAACGACACACAGAAACATTAAAGGAAATACATTAAATATACCCGTGCGAAGCAGTGGCGGATCCAGAGCCTGGTCTCGGGAGGGGCACTTCTAGATTATTTTCTGTCCGCCGCCACAAAACAATGGTGCTTATAGAACAGACTACACAGTGTAGAGGTATACTGTATATTCTGTGGCACAGTGTAGGATATATGTGTATAACAAACATATTTCACATGAAAACTTACAATTACTTGACTTGGCCCTTGGGGATCTCGGACGCCACTTCAACACTTGGCCGCGGGCTCGGCGGAGCTGATGTTGTGTTTTATCCTAATGAGAAAGATTATATAATAAGGATTTGGAGAATGGGCAGAGGGATAGCAGAGCAGGGAGAGGCTGGTGCTGCTACTAGGGGGCTCATACCATGGGAGAGTAATAAAGCCCACCATAATGCCCCCCGCAGTAGAAATAATTCTCCTTATAATGTGACAGTGCAAAAAATACCCCCTTGTAATGCCCCCAGTTGAGCTAATGTCCCCATAGTGCCCCCATAATGTCCCAGTATAAAATACCCCTATATAGTGCCCACAGTAAATTCCCCACAGTGCTCCTCCCCCCTTCCTCCTAGTGCCCCCCATAATGTACCAGTATAAAATGCCCCATATATAGTGCCCCAGTAGATGCCCTAAGTGTCCCCCATAATTTGCAAGTATAAAATACCCCTTCTTAGTGCCCCCCGTAGATGACCCCATAGTACTCCTCTCCATCCTTCCCCATAGTACCCACCATAATGTGTCACAGTATAAAATGCTACTGTACAGAGCCCCCCATATAAAATACCCCTTCTTTGTGGCCTCAGTAGATGCCCCTATAGTGCCCACCAATAATGTGCCAGTAATAAGTGCCCCCAATAATGTGCCACAATGGAAGCGCTCATCTCCCTGTGCCCTGCGGTCTCCATTAGACAAGCAGTTTAATGAGGAGGTGTATCAAACCTGGTGCAAAGGAAAAGTGGACAGTCAGAGTCAACCTCTCGTCTTTTTTTAGAGGCCTTTTGGAAAATGAAACCAGCAACCACATTATTTGGCATGAACGCCCATTCCACTTTTTCACTTTCATACATCTCCCATTATTCACATATTCTTCTCCTGTTTATTGTTCATTGCTGTGATGGCTAACCTCCTGCCCTCTAGCTGGGGTAAAACTACGACTCCCAAGATGTACACTTGCTTGGCTGTTCTCAGAACTCCATAGAAATGAATGGAGGATGCTGGGATTCACCACAGCTGGAGTGCCGGAGGTTAGCCATCACTGTAAGGGCTCATGCACACGAACTTATTTTCTTTCCGTGTCCGTTTAGTTTTTTTTTGTGGACCGTATACGGAACCATTCATTTCAATAGGTCCGTAAAAAAAACTGAAGTTACTCCATGTAAATTCCGCTTCCATATGTCCGTATGTCCGTTCCGCAAAAAAATAGAACATGTCCTATTATTGTCCGCATTATGGACAAGGATAGTACTGTTTTATTAGGGGCCAGCTGTACTGTTCCGCAAAATACGGAATGCACACGGACGTCATCCATGTTTTTTGTGGATCTGTTTTTTGCGGACTGCAAAATACATACGGTCGTGTGCATGAGGCCTAATAGTATCTGAAGGACTTGAGACATTTAGACATTAGACCTCAGTCCAGGAGTGTTTAATCATGAGGCAAGTCTGCTTGAGACAGAAATGGGGTAGACATGAACCAGAATAATAAATCTGCACAGTTGTAAGTGAATTTTTCATGCATCTTCCATATAGCTTCTGCAGTGTGTGTAGCTAAAGGTGGCCATAAACATAACAGCAAAGTTGGCTGCACATGCCCGTTTCGCTAGGACTAGTCTATCTTAGGGCTCCTGCACACAACCGTATGGCTTTTTCTGAGTTTTTACGGATCCGTTGTTCCGTTTTTTTGTTTCCGTTGTGTTTCCGTTTCCTTTCCGTATTTCCGTTCCGTTTTTCCATATGTCATATACAGTATACAGTAATTACATAGAAAAAATTGGGCTGGGCATAACATTTTGAATAGATGGTTCCGCAAAAACGGAACGGATATGGAAGACATATGGATGCATTTCCGTATGTGTTCCGTTTTTTTTGCGGACCCATTGACTTGAATGGAGCCAAGCACCGTGATTTGCGGACAAGAATAGGACATGTTCTATCTTTTCACAGTACGGAAATACTGAAACGGAATGCACACGGAGACACTTCAGTATTTTTTTGCTGAACCATTGAAATGAATGGTTCAGTATATGTACCGCATACTGAACTAAAAAAACGGCCAGTATACTGAACGCAAAATACTGTCGTGTGCATGAGCCCTTATACATATGGGGGTGTGCTAACTGTTCCCTGACAGATGAAATTGGGGGAAAAGATCAGACTCTGTGGATTTCAACATGCCTGATCCTTCGTTCTCATGGGAAGGTGTCTGGCAGCAGTTTCTTCCCCTCTCTTCATTGAGAACACAGATATGATTCGGCTAAACCGAGTGTGTATATGGATATTGCGAGGATTAGGCGGGCCAAATGAGAGTTTGGCTGACAGATATTGAAGTTATATGGTTGCTTTATGTTTGTTTCATCTCATCGCTTACTGTCACTCTAAGGCCTCTTTCAGACGGGCATCCCAGATTTGCTCCGGATGCGTCCCGGGTGCATTACGGGAAACCCCCGTGAGTGTGCACGCAATTTTAGTCAGTTTTGACTGCGATTGCGTTTTTCAGTTTTTATTGCGTGGGTGCAATGCGTTTTGCACGCGTTTGATAAAAAACTGAATATGGTACCCAGACTCGGACCCGGACTTCTTCACTGAAGTTCTGGTTTGGATTATGTGCTCTGTAGATTTTATTATTTTCGCTTATAACATGGTTATAAGGGAAAATAAAAGCATTCTTAATACAGAATGCTTACTAAAATGTCAATTGAGGGGTTAAATTTTTTTAAAAATGAACTCACCTTATCCACTTTATTGCGCAGCCGACATCGTCTTCTTTCTTCTTATTTCAGGACCTACTAAAGGACTTTTGATGACGTAATCCTTCTATCTTCAGTCAGCAGGACTTGCGCTGACGTCACCGCGCTAACCACGTGGTGAGCGTGATTACGTCATTAAAAGTCATTTGGCAGGAAGAAAGAAGAAGAAAGAAGACATGCCGGCTGCGCGATCAAGCGGATAAGGTGAGTTTATTTTATTTTATTTTTTTAACCCCTCAAGCCACATTTTACTAAGCATTCTGTATTAAGAATGCTATTATTTTCCCGTATACCCATGTTATAAGGCAAAATAATACAGTGAATTTACTTTTATGGGGTCCGGGGTTGCTCATCCCTATAATCTCCTAGAAACCATACGTGAAAATCGCACAGCATCCGCACTTGCTTGCGGATGCTTGCAATTTTCACGCAGCCCCAATGATTTCTATGGGGCCTGCATTGCGTGAAAAATGCAGAATATAGAACATGCTGCGATTTTCACACAACGCACAAGTGATGTGTGAAAATCACTGCTCATGTGCACAGCCCCATTGAAGTGAATGGGTCCGGATTCAGTGCGGGTGCAATGCATTCACCTCACACGGGTGCAGTGGCGTAGGGATCGCCATAGCAGCCATAGCAATGGCTATGGGGCCCTACGCCACTGGGCGCTCGGGCCGCCGGCTGAGGACTAAAATAAATAAATAAATCATGTGGCGAGTGGCGGTGCGATAGGGGACGCCCCCTCCCATCATTGGTGGCAGCGGCAGTTCCGATCGGAGTCACAGCAGTGTAATGCTGGGGCTCCGATCGGTTACCATGGCAGCCAGGACGCTACTGAAGTCCTGTCTGCCATGGGCAGTTACTCTGCAGCAATATACTTACATGCTCTGTGGCCGCCCGGTGCTCCTTCTTCTTGTAACTCGTCACAGGTCTTTGCGGCGCATTGCTGTAAGCATAAGCAATGCGCCGCACAGACCTGTCTTTGCGGCGCATTGCTGTAAGCATAAGCAATGCGCCGCACAGACCTGTGAGTTACAAGAAGAAGGAGCGCCGGGCGGCCACAGCTCATGTAAGTATGCTGCTGACTAACTGACCATGGCAGACAAGACTTCAGTAGCGTCCTGGCTGCCATGGTAACCGATCGGAGCCCCAGCATTACACTGCTGGGACTCCGATCGGAACTGCCGCTACCACCAATGATGGGGGGGGGGGGGCGCACTGCCCACCAATGATTTTAATACTGGGGAGGGGGGGAGGCCGCACTGCCCACCAATGATTTTAATACCGGGGGGGGCGCACTGCCCCCTCCCATCATTGGTGGCAGCGGCAGTTCCGATCGGAGTCACAGCAGTGTAATGCTGGGGCTCCGATCGGTTACCATGGCAGCCAGGACGCTACTGAAGTCCTGTCTGCCATGGGCAGTTACTCTGCAGCAATATACTTACATGCTCTGTGGCCGCCCGGTGCTCCTTCTTCTTGTAACTCGTCACAGGTCTTTGCGGCGCATTGCTGTAAGCATAAGCAATGCGCCGCACAGACCTGTGAGTTACAAGAAGAAGGAGCGCCGGGCGGCCACAGCTCATGTAAGTATGCTGCTGACTAACTGACCATGGCAGACAAGACTTCAGTAGCGTCCTGGCTGCCATGGTAACCGATCGGAGCCCCAGCATTACACTGCTGGGACTCCGATCGGAACTGCCGCTACCACCAATGATGGGGGGGGGGGGCGCACTGCCCACCAATGATTTTAATACTGGGGAGGGGGGGAGGCCGCACTGCCCACCAATGATTTTAATACCGGGGGGGGCGCACTGCCCACCAATGATTTTAATACAGGGGAGGGGGGAGGGAGGGTGCACTGCCCACCAATGATTTTAATACCGCGGAGGGTGCACTGCCCGAGGTCCAAGAGGCATGTGGGGGTCGGAGATCCGGGAGGGTGGGGCCCATAAAAATTTTTTGTTATGGGGCCCAGTCATTTCTAGCTACGCCCCTGCACGGGTGCAGGTCAACGTGCAGAAAATCCGCACCAATTTCTGTGTGGATTTCTGTGCGTTCCTGCACCCAAACCACTTTTATAAAATGTGTTTTTTGGTTTATATTAGATGCGGTTTTGCCACAGATCTAACCTTGTCATTTAAAAAGAGTGAAATCTGCGCCTTAACCTGTTACGAACACAGGGCGTACAGGTACGCCCTGATGTCCTAGTACTTAAAGGGGTTGTGCTCTTTGTTTTAACTGATGATCTATCCTCTGGATAGATCATCAGCTTCTGATCGGCGGGGGTCCAAAACCCGGGACCCCTGCCGTCCAGCTGCTTCTCACTGTTTACCGCCGGCCCACTGACGTCAAGACTAGTATCAACTAGCGTGGGCGCGGCTAAGTTCCATTCAAGTGAACAGAGCTTAGCCCCGCCCCACGCTAGTTGATACTAGTCGTGACGTCAGTGGGCCGGCGGTAAACAGTGAGAAGGCCGCGGCGCTACTGGAGCGCCGCTGCCTTCTCAAACAGCTGATCGGCGGGGGTCCCAGCTGATCGGCGGGAGCCGCTGATCAGAAGCTGATGATCTATCCAGAGGATAGATCATCAGATAAAACAAAGTGCAGAACCCCTTTAAGGACACAGGGCGTACCTGTACGCCCTGTGTATTTCCGATCACCGCCGCGTGGCGGGCGGTAATCGGAACAAGGTGCCTGCTCAAATCATTGAGCAGGCACCTTGGTACAATGCCCAGGGGGGTCCTGTGACCCCCCCGTGTCGGCGATTGCAGCAAACCGCAGGTCAATTCAGACCTGCGGTTTGCTGCGCTTCCGGGTTATTCGGGTCTCTGGTGACCCGTTAACCCGGAATAGGACGGTGATCGGTGGTGTGATAATACACCACCAATCACCATCCTGCGATCCTGAGAGGTGATGGTGACATCACCTCTCAGGATCGATTTTGATTGGCTGCAGGGCGGGCGGAAGGTATAACTTGCTGCAGCTCTTCTCCTCCTTTCTGTGTCCGGGAGTGAGGAGAGAGGAGCATGCATCGGATCTCCTGACCCAGCACCCCCATCTGTGCCCAGCAACCACCTTCTGACCCTCCACAGTGCCATCTGTCACTAAAAAGTATTTAGGGAAAGGTTAGGGACAGGTTAGGTTCGGCAGGGATATTCAGGGAAAGTTTAGTGGAAAAGAAAGAAAAAGTTTTAACTGTTGCATCACCCTAATTGGGTGTCTGGGGTCCACAGCACAGCTGTGTGACCCTAGACCCCCCAGGGGTGCTGCAGCTTGCCCCCCTATCCCCCCCGGCCCCACACACACACACATTTTTTGGGGCGCAGGCAGTTTTTTGTTTTTTTTCTGCGTACACTGACTGTGGCCGGCACTCTTAGCGTCCGGGCCACTGTTAGCGCATCGCACACCTCACCGCTGATCAGCTTTTTCACATTTTTTGTCCTTTTTTAATTTCTTTTTTTGGGGTTTTCTGTTAGTTTTAGGAATAAGTATGCGAACACACACACACACACTAAATAAAGATTTCCACACACGCACACACACACACAAACACACACTCCCCTATGGCCTGCCGGAATCTCTCGGCCGAGGAGGCATACGCCCCGCTTGCCTCCAACTCCGAGAGTGCCCCAGGCCCCATTTTCTTTTTGTCACCCGCGTCCTCCTCATCATCTAGCGATGATGATGAGCCCCCAAGGCGGCGGAGATCCCGCCAGGCGGAACAAGGGGACCGCCATGCTAGGGACCCTGTGGCCCACACTAGTACAAGAAGCTCTGGGTCTCATACTAGTTTTCCGGCCCACCAGTTAAGTCCACCGGAGCCCACTACCGGTGAACTTGCATGGTATACCCCAGAGCATTTTGAGCCTGTGATTCCTGATTTTGTTGGCCAAGCAAGAATCCAGATTCCCACAGTGGGCTTCACTGAATATGACTATTTTAGTCTTTTTTTCAGTGACCACTTTGTGAATCTGATGGTGGAGCAAACGAACGTGTTCGCCCAAAAGTTCATTGCTCAACACCCGGGCTCCTTTTTGGCTAGGGCCGGTGGCTGGACTCCGGTTAGTGCAGCCGAGATGAGGAAGTTTTGGGGCCTCATGCTGCACATGGGCCTAGTGAAAAAAAATCAGTGTCAGGCATTACTGGAGTGGGGACGTCCTCTACCAGACCCCACTTTACAGTCACGTACCCAGTTTGAGGCCATCCGGAAATGCCTGCATTATGAAGATAATGCAGCATGTCCCCCCGAGGTGATCCTGCCTATGACCGCCTGTACAAAATCAGGCCGGTCATCGATCACTTCGGGGCCAAATTTTTGGAGGCCTATGTATCTGGAAGGGAGGTCGCGGTTGATGAGTCTCTCATTGCTTTCAAGGGGAGACTCATTTTCCAGCAGTATGTTTCCTCTAAGTGGGCGAGGTATGGAGTAAAGCTGTACAAACTTTGTGAGAGTACCTCAGGGTACACTTACAAGTTTCGTGTGTACGAGGGGCGATATTCCTGTACTGAACCCCCAGAATGTCCCCCCACTCTGGGTGTTAGTGGGAAACTTGTGTGGGACCTAATGCACCCACTGCTAGATAAAGATTACCACCTGTACGTGGATAACTTTTATACTAGTATCCCCTTGTTCCAGTCCCTCGCCGCCAGATCCACGTCCGCTTGTGGGACCGTGCAGAAAAATCAACGCGGCCTCCCTACCCACCCCCTCCAGGTACCTATCCCCAGGGGTGAGAACTGTGCACTTACCAGTGGAAACCTGTTTCTGGTCAGAGGGATGTCCTTGTACTGTCCACAATCCACGGTAACGGCATCACCCCTGTCCCTGTGCGAGGTACCGCGCCAACGGTCCTCAAGCCCGATTGTATCGTCGACTACAATCGGTATATGGGAGGAGTTGATCTCTCTGTTCAAGTCCTCAAGCCATATAATGCCATGGGCAAAACCCGGGCATGGTACAAAAAAGTTGCGGTCTACTTGGTACAGGTTGCCTTGTACAACTCTTTTGTGCTGTCCCAGAGCGCTGGCAACACAGGGAAATTCCTTCAGTTCTATGAGGCAGTCCTCAAGGCCCTGATCTTTTCTGATCGGGAAAGAGCAGGCCGGAGTACCTCGGGAACTGGAGGTGCTCGGATTGTCCCTGGCCAACACTTTCCAGGTGTGGTCTCCCAAACTGGAAAGAAGGGACGGTCCCAAAAAAAGGGCAGAGTGTGTAACTGGAGGGGGATACGGGAGGACACCACCACTCACTGTGACACGTGCCCCGATCATCCAGGCCTCTGCATTGACTGTTGCTTCAGGGAGTGCAATAGGAAAAAAGAAAAAAAGAGGTTGAGTGGTTCCACCAGGGCTAAAGGCCCTGGGGAAAAGGCTCCAGAAGGGTGGAGAGAATAATAGTGAGGATAGAATAGAATAAAATAAAGTAGCACCACAATCTAAGTGCCGTTATGTAGATATTGAAGGAAGGCAGCACAAGTGTTATGGGGAGATGAAAAAAAAAAATTTCATTCGCAATAGAGAGATGCAAGTAGTAGGTAAACTTGGTCTGGTGGTACCAGAGTAAATGGATCCAACCGTGACCTAATTCAAAAAGAAAACACTATAGAAGGCGCCACTCCCAAGAGTGTGGAAGAGGTAGATGTAGTAAGTAATACCCCCTTGTTACCGGAGGATGGTGGTAATACAGAATTTTCTCCAAAGGAGAGTTTGTAATTCTGAAAGTTTGAGTACTCACTTCACAGGGGGAATAGTCACAGGATAAAGCTCAAGACACCTGTGACTAGCTGCCCCCCTGGCCAGGATCGCATATCAGATGGTAAAATGGCCCTTTTTTAACTGCAATAAACTACATTGATCAGAAGCCTTGGTGTTGGCTGCCATCAATTGGTACCATCTGATATGCGATCCTGGCCAGGGGGGCAGCTAGTCACGGGTGTCTTGAGCTTTATCCTGTCAACTATTCAGAACTGTTCAGAATTACAAACTCTCCTTTGGAGAATATTCTGTATTACCACCATCCTCCGGTAACAAGGGGGTATTACTTACTGCATCTACCTCTTCCACACTCTTGGGAATGGCGCCTTCTATAGTGTTTTCTTTTTGAATTAGGTCACGGTTGGATCCATTTACTCTGGTACCACCAGACCAAGTTCACCTACTACTTGCTTCAGGGAGTACCACACTTCCATGGAGTACTAAATTTATAATCCCCTTCCCCAATTTTAATTCCATTTAGCCACTGACAATCAAACAAAAAAAATTATGGTTCTCAGACTTGAGACACTAAAACAATTTTTTTTATTTTTTTTAAATATTATTTTGTAAAACTAAAATAAATAAAATAAGTAGACAGGATAATAGTGTAAAACCTAAATAAATTAAAAAAAAGTAGGCATATTAGGTATCGCCACGTCCGTAAGAATCTGCTCTATAAAAATACCTCATGACCTAACCCCTCAGATGAACACGGTCAAAAAAATGTAATAAAAATGGTGGCAAAACAGCTATTTTTTGGCAAATTTTCCATTTTAATCCTTTTTTTTCCAGTAACAAAGCAAGGGTTAACAGCCAAACAAAACTTTATATTTATTACCCTGATTCTGCAGTTTACAGAAACACCACATATGTGGTTGTAAAACTGCTGTATGACCAAACGGCAGGGCGCAGAAGGAAAGGAACGCCATATGGTTTCTGGAAGGCAGATTTTGATGGCCTTTTTTTTGGCACCATGTCCCATTTGAAGAACCCCTGATGCACCCCTAGAGTAGAAACTCCATAAAAGTGACCCCATCTAAGAAACTACACCCCTCAAGGTATTCAAAACTGATTTTACAAACTTTATTAACTCTTTAGGTGTTCCTCAACAGTTTATGGCAAATGGAGATGAAATTTCTGAATTTCTATTTTTGGTAACCTTGCCTCACAAAAATGTAATATAGAGCAACCAAAATAGTCCCAACAAAACTGCCGCCTTATCCCATAGTTTCCAAAATGGGGTCACTTTTATGGAGTTTCTACTCTAGGGGTGCATCAGGGAGGCTTCAAATGGGACATGGTGTAAATAAACCAGTCCAGCAAAATCTGCCTTCCAAAAACCACATGGCGCACCTTTCCCTCTATGCCCTACCGCATGCCCGTACAGTAGTTTACAGCCACATATAGAATGTTTCTGCAAACTACAGAATCAGGGAAATAAATTAAACATTTTGTTTGGCTGTTAACCCATGCTTTGTTACTGGAAAAAATGGATTAAATTGGAAAATTTGCAATAAAAAATGGAAATTCTGAAATTGTATCTCCATTTTTGTGTGGTTTCTATTAAGAAAGTCTCAAAAAGTGATTTCAGACCTGAACTGGTCCTTAAAAAGTGGGTTTTGGAAAATTTCATAAAAATTTCAAGATTTGCTTCTAAACTTCTAAGCCTTGTAACGTCCCCAAAAAATATAAAGGCATTCCCAAAATGATGCAAACATGAAGTAGACATATGGGGAATGTAAATTAATAACTATTTTTGGAGGTATTACTATGTATTATAGAAGTAGAGAAATTGAAACTTGGAAATTTGCAAATTTTTCTGAATTTTGGGTAAATTTGGTATTTTTATTTTACCAGTGTCATGAAGTACAACATGTGACAAAAAAACAATCTCAGAATGGCTTGGATAAGTAAAAGCGTTTTACAGTTATTCACACATAAAGTGACACTGGTCAGATTTGCAAAAAATGGCTGTGGATTTAAAAATTCCAAAAAAGAAAAATTTAGCAAACTGAATCAGAAAGATAAAATTCACAAAGTGTACATGAAATATGTTTCATTTCATTCACGTTGCTGGTACTGTACTACGCTGTGGTTTTTGTGCACAGGAAGCTGCGCAGAAAAACCACACGTATTCCATGACATGTGCAGGTGGCCTTAGGTTGTGTTCACACATGACTAGCCGTGGATTTGATGTCACAGATTTCCGTGCAGCAAATCCTCAGCGTTGTGCAATACCAGCAAAGTGGATCAAATTCTCATCTACAGAATTCAAACAGATTTCACCCTCTTTTATGGAGAAGGTGAAGTCCACTGACTTTTCTACAGCAAAAACCACAGCAGATTTTTCTGTTGGATCTGAATTGCACTGACAGACCCTATTGCTAAAAACAGCATTTTACGGGACAAAACAGCACCAAAGCCAGAAGTAGATATAAATAAGAGCAGACATATCAGTCCCTCCTTTAGGCCTCTTGCACACGAACGTGTGCTGGCCGTTCCCGTGCTGCGGCGCGCAAATTGAGGTCCGCAATGCACAGGCACCGACCGTGGGACAGCCGCATGTGGATCGCGACCCCATTCACTTAAATGGGACGCGCAATCCGTCCGTTCCGCAAAAAGATAAGACAATTTCTATTTCTTTGCGGAACGGAAACACGGAACGGAACCCCACGAAAGCACTCCGTAGTGCTTCCGTTCCATGGTTCTGTCCGCACCGCATCTCCGGATTTGCGGACCCATTCAAGTGAATGGCTCCGCATCCATGATGCGGAATGCACACGGCCGGTGTCCCGTGTATTGCGGACCCGCCGTATGCGGACCACAATATGGCCATGGGGGGCACACGGCCGTGTGCAAAAGACCTTACACTTCTTCTCTTTTGGATCCATTCCTGGTTTTGGCTCATTCCGTAAGTATTTTTGTTTCCTACACGACTGAGGACCATTGCCAGTTTGATTGAATTGTGGTGATTTTTATTTTCTTCTTTTCACAGAGAAATTTCATGGTATTATACACTGCTCAAAAAAATAAAGGGAACACTTAAACAACACAATGTAACTCCAAGTCAATCACACTTCTGTGAAATCAAACTGTCCACTTAGGAAGCAACACTGAGTGACAATCAATTTCACATGCTGTTGTGCAAATGGGATAGACAACAGGTGGAAATTATAGGCAATTAGCAAGACACCCCCAATAAAGAAGTGATTCTGCAGGTGGTGACCACAGACCTCTTCTCAGTTCCTATGCTTCCTGGCTGATGTTTTGGTCACTTTTGAATGCTGGCGGTGCTTTCACTCTAGTGGTAGCATGAGACCGAGTCTACAACCCACACAAGTGGCCCAGGTAGTGCAGCTTATCCAGGATGGCACATCAATGCGAGCTGTGGCAAGAAGGTTTGCTGTGTCTGTCAGCGTAGTGTCCAGAGCATGGAGGCGCTACCAGGAGACAGGCCAGTACATCTGGAGACGTGGAGGAGGCCGTAGGAGGGCAACAACCCAGCAGCAGGACCGCTACCTTCGCCTTTGTGCAAGGAGGAACAGGAGGAGCACTGCCAGAGCACTGCAAAATGACCTCCAGCAGGCCACAAATGTGCATGTGTCTGCTCAAACGGTCAGAAACAGACTCCATGAGGGTGATATGAGGGCCCAACGTCCACAGGTGGGGGTTGTGCTTACAGCCCAACACCGTGCAGGACGTTTGGCATTTGGAGTCTGGAGACGCCGTGGAGAACGTTCTGCTGCCTGCAACATCCTCCAGCATGACCGGTTTGGCATTGGGTCAGTAATGGTGTGGGGTGGCATTTCTTTGGAGGGCCACACAGCCCTCCATGTGCTCGCCAGAGGTAGCCTGACTGCCATTCGGTACCGAGATGAGATCCTCAGACTCCTTGTGAGACCATATGCTGGTGCGGTTGGCCCTGGGTTCCTCCTAATGCAAGACAATGCTAGACCTCATGTGGCTGGAGTGTGTCAGCAGTTCCTGCAAGACGAAGGCATTGATGCTATGGACTGGCCCGCCCGTTCCCCAGACCTGAATCCAATTGAGCACATCTGGGACATCATGTCTCGCTCTATCCACCAACGTCCTGTTGCACCACAGACTGTCCAGGAGTTGACAGATGCTTTAGTCCAGGTCTGGGAGGAGATCCCTCAGGAGACCGTCCGCCACCTCATCAGGAGCATGCACAGGCGTTGTAGGGAGGTCATACAGGCACGTGGAGGCCACACACACTACTGATCCTCATTTTGACTTGTTTTAAGGACATTACATCAAAGTTGGATCAGCCTGTAGTGTGTTTTTCCACTTTAATTTTGAGTGTGACTCCAAATCCAGACCTCCATGGGTTGAAAAATTTGATTTCCATTTTTTAATTTTTGCGTGATTTTGTTGTCAGCACATTCAACTATGTAAAGAACAAAGTATTTCAGAAGAATATTTAATTAATTCAGATCTAGGATGTGTTATTTTTGTGTTCCCTTTATTTTTTTGAGCAGTGTATTAACCCTGCTATAACTCTGTTTATCATTGAACACCATGGGATTATACTGTAGGTCATACCCTGGTCTTTGAAAAACTTAAATCCAACCTAAACATTAATAAATAAATGAAGACAAAAAATTTATTTTGAATGGAAATAAATTGGCCATGACCTTTATTAGTTAACCTGTACTGTTTAACAACCAATAACTTCATAACTTAATAACCTATAAACCCAGAATTAATACTCAGCATAAGGGTCTATTCACACGTCCGCACTTTGGGTCAGGATTCGTTCTGCAATTATGCGGAACGGGTGTGGGCCCATTCATTTTCAATGGGGATGGAAAAGATGCGGACAGCACACAGTGTGCTGTCTGCACCGCATTTCCGCTCCGCTGCCCCGAACTTCTGGTTCACGGTTCCGCAAAAAATAGAACATGTCCTATTCGTGTCCACAGCTGCGGACAAGAATAGGCATTTCTGTTGGGGTGCCGGCCCGATGTTTTGCGGATCCGCTATTTGCGGATCCGCAAAACACTGCGGCTGTGTGAATGGACCCTAACAATAATAATATTCACAATGAACATGAGGTCAGCCATAAGCTCCAGCTCTAGCAAATGGACTCTAAACGCCAAACATTTATACCCGTAGCCAATAAGAATCCATTACTAGTGCAGAAAACATCCCCAGACCTTGGAACTTTATTGGATAACTGAAAACCCCAATCACCACCCTTGTGCAAATTTTGCCCAACACCAATCAGAATAGAGTTGCCACCCTGGGCTATCTGCCCAGTGATGGCAAAACATATATTTGGCGGTAAAACTTTCGGCCAAAAAATACAAAAGGATTCACAACAGGGTTAAAGTCTGGGATCCTTCCATTTTACTTAAAGGGAACTTTTTGGCTCCTGTATGCTACCCTCATGGATGCAGCATAGTGTAGTGACATTCCCACTGATTTTACTGGTCTGTCACTCCGGTTTTGGTATTCAGTATACTGACCTGCCAAGCCCTTGCGCACACTGGGAATGAGATGATTCTGATGTAGCATCCTGTAGCATCCTCCATGGCCGGACTTGCCATAGACCCTACAGGGAAATTTCCCGGTGGGCCAATGCCAAGAGGGCTGCCCAGGCCCTCCTCTTAGCTGCCAGCCAGGCACATAGAGATCTGATGCCCTCAGCTACTGTAAGTAGCCATCAGGCATTTATGTACCTTTGCAGTGGCCGCAGGTGCCTTTCTGAATTAGGCTACATACACACGACCATATGTATTTTGTGGATCCGCAAAAAATTCGGATGACGTCCGTGTTGCGTTTTTTTTGCAGATCCATTGTAACAATGCCTATCCTCGTCCGCAAAACGTACAAAAATAGGACATGTTCTATCTTTTTTGCGGGGCTACCGAACGGACATACGGATGTGGACAGCAGTGATGGCCAGTTCGCAGTGTTCGCTGGTGGACAGCACACAGTGTGCTGTCATCATATTTTGCAGACCCATTGAAATGAATGGATCCGCATCCTATCCGCAAAAAATGCGGATAAAAAATACGGTCGGGTGAATGTAGCCTAAGGGCTCATGCACATGACCATATGCATTTTGCGGTCCGCAAAAAAGGAATCCACACAAAATACGGATGATGTCGGTGTGCAATCCGTATTTTGCGGAACGGAACAGCTGGCCCCTAATAGAACAGTACTATCGTCCGTAATGCGGACAATAATAGGACATGTTATACGGAAATGGAATGCACACGGAGTAACTTCCGTATTTTTTTGCGGACCTATTGAAATGAATGACTCCGCATACGGTCCGTAAAAAAACCGGAACGGACACGGAAAGAAAATGCGTTCATGTGCATGAGACCTTAACCCCTTAGTGACCAAGCCTGTTTGGGTCTTAATGACCAAGCCAAATTTTGGAAATCTGATGTGTCATTTTAGCTTAGAATAACTTTGTAACGGTTTTGCACATCAAAGTAATTCTGACATTGTTTTCTCATCACATATTGTACTTTACTTAGGTGGTAAAATTCTACCAATAAAATATGCGTATCTTTATTAAAAAAGTGAAAATTTATGAAAATTTGTAAAAATTGGCACATTTTCCTATTTTCAACTGCAATATTTCACATACATACATAAATACTATTCAATATTTTTTATCAGAAATATATCTCCACATCTTTACTTTATTTTGGCTGCACTTACAAAATTTTTTTACTTTTTTATTTTATTTAGGAGACTTAACATTTTAACATACATTTTATTCACCTCAGCCCCCATAGCTTAAACACCCTTAATGACCAGACCACTTTTTACAATTCTGCACTACACTACTTTCACCGTTTATTGCTCGGTCATGCAACTTACCACCCAAATGAATTTTACCTCCTTTTCTTCTAACTAATAGAGCTTTCATTTGGTGGTATTTCATTGCTGCTGACATTTTAACTTTTTTTGTTATTAATCGAAATTTAATGAAATTTTTGCAAAAAAATGAAAATTTTCACTTTGAGTTGTAAAATTTTTTAAAAAAAAACGACATCCATATATAAATTTTTCTCTGAATTTATTGTTCTACAACACTTTGATAAAAAAAAAATGTTTGGGTAAAAAAAAAAATGGTTTGGGTAAAAGTTATAGCGTTTACAAACTATGGTACAGGTCATGTCACTTACCAGTAGGAGGAGCTCCCGGCCGGACCTGTCACTTACCAGTAGGAGGAGCTCCCGGCCGGACGCAGAGATCGCAGCTCGCAGGTAAGTATAATGGTTCTACAAATTGCTAAGTAACCATGGCAACCGGGACTGCAGTAGCGTCCTGGTTGCCATGGTTACCGATCGGAGCCCCAGCGATTAAACTGGGACTCCGATCGGTACACTCCGCTGCCACCAATGATAGGGGGGAGATTTTAATTAGGAGGGGGAGGGAGAGGAGAAGGCCCACTGGCCACCAACGAGTTAACTATAGGGGAGGGAGGGGGGGGCCCACTTGCCACCAACGAGTTAACTACAGGGGAGGGAGGGGGGCCGGCCGCACTGGCCACCAATGAGTTAACTACAGGGGAGGGGGGGGGCCCACTGGCCACCAATGAGTTAACTACAGGGGAGGGGGGGGGGCCGGCCACACTGGCCACCAATGTGTTAACTACAGGGGGGGGGGCTTCCCCCTGCTGCCTGGCAGCACCTGCCAGGCAGCAGGGGGCAGTCATGTACACAGTTCTTTTAGTATATTCTAACCTGAAGCGTCCCCATCACCATGGGAACGCCTCTGTGTTAGAATATACTGTCGGATTTGAGTTTCACGATGTAACTCAAATCCGACAGTATATTCTAACATAGAGGCGTTCCCATGGTGATGGGGAAGCTTCAAGTTAAAATATACCATCGGATTGGAGAAAACTCCGATCCGATGGTATATTAACTCCTGACTTTACATTGAAAGTCAATGGGGGACGGATCCGTTTGAAATTGCACCATATTGTGTCAACGTCAAACGGATCCGTCCCCATTGACTTGCATTGCAATTCAGGATGGATCCGTTTGGCTCCGCACGGCCAGGCGGACACCAAAACGACTTTTTTTTCATGTCCGTGGATCCTCCAAAAATCAAGGAAGACCCACGGACGAAAAAACGGTCACGGATCACGGGAAAACGGAACCCCGTTTTGCGGACCGCAAAAAAATACGGTCGTGTGCATGAGGCCTTAGGCGGTCGTAAAGGAGTTAAAATTTTTGAAGTACATATTTTTTCCTGCAACAAGCCAAGTTTGCAGAGGCTTATAAGTGTCAGAATAATAGAACCCCCCAAAAGTGAACCCATTTTAAAAACTAGGCCCCTTAACGTATTTATCTATGGGTGTAATGAGTTTTTTGACCCACTAGTTTTTTAAAGAAATTAATGCTAAGAAGGTGAAAAAAAAAAATTCCAAACGGCAGGGCCCAAACATAAAGGAGCACCCAGTTGTTTTCAGAACACAAAATTTGCTTGAAAATAGTTCAGGCCCCATTGCAGACTTGTAATGGCTTTGAGCTGCCAAAACAATAGAAACCCCTTATAATAGACCCCATTTTGAAAAGTAGACCCCCTAAGGTATTCATCTAGGGGTGTAGTGAGCACCTAGTTTTTTGTAGAAATTAATGCAAAGCAGGCGGAAAAAAATATTTTTCATTTTTTACACAAGTGTCAATTTAAAGACAGATTTTTTTCTACAGAGCACATGAAAATGAAGATGTACACTCCAAGAGGAGTGGCGACTTCTACCACCATAGGGCTATGGGGTCTGGGGATAGAATCGGAGTCCCCGCTATCTGAAAATATTTCTGCCTCTGAAGCGGTGTCAGATTCAGAGTGGTCAGAGCAGAGAAATTTGTATGCCTGCTCTGCACTGAATAATCTCTGAGCCATTTTTTTTTTCTGTACAGCTCAGAAAGAAATTAAAATAACTGACCGTCCCTAATAGACTGGTAATGGACGGCAAATGACTGACACCCACCGACTGACGGAGTGACACCCATCGACTGACGGAGTGACACCCACCGACTGACGGAGTGACACCTACCGACTGACGGAGTGACACCCACCGACTGACTGACAACCACTGACCGCCAGTAACAGACGGACACAGGGTCCCTAATAAAGATAATTGACCGTCACTAATAGACGTCTAATGATGGACACCTAATCACAGTTACTGACGGACAGTTTATAATTTGATTTTTTTTCATTTTTTTTCACAGTATGTAATCACAGAGCCAGGACAGAAGTCTGATCTCTCTCCTCACAGAACAACTGCGCTGAGGGGATAGAGAAGCGCAGCCCCTGTCCTGGCTCTGTTTTGTAAATATAATGGATGTGATCTCCATGATAGGTTTATCATGGAGACCACATGATCAGGGACCATTATTATGCAGATCTTCAGCACAGTAACCAGTGCGCATGTCTGCGCCATTTTTATATATTTTTTTCATATATATTTTAGATATTTAGGGGGGCGCCCTAATAACTTTATTTAAACATATCTGGGGGCCATATTGCCCCGATCGGGGTGCTGGGGGACCCGATCGGGGCATAATTTGAACTTCTCTCTTCTCTCCTGAGGAGATAGACCTTAGGCCTCATGCACAGGACCGTATTTTTTTGCGGTCCGCAAAAACGGGTTCCGTTTTTCCGTGATCCGTGACCGTTTTTTCGTCCGTGGGTCTTCCTTGATTTTTGGAGGATCCACGGACATGAAAAAAAAGTCGTTTTGGTGACCGCCTGGCCGTGCGGAGCCAAACGGATCCGTCCTGAATTACAATGCAAGTCAATGGGGACGGATCCGTTTGACGTTGACACAATATGGTGCAATTTCAAACGGATCCGTCCCCCATTGACTTTCAATGTAAAGTCAGGAGTTAATATACCATAGGATCGGAGTTTTCTCCACTCCGATGGTATATTTTAACTTGAAGCGTCCCCATCACCATGGGAACGCCTCTATGTTAGAATATACTGTCGGCTATGAGTTAGATCGTGAAACTCAAATCCGACAGTATATTCTAACACAGAGGCGTTCCCATGGTGATGGGGACGCTTCAGGTTAGAATATACTAAAAGAACTGTGTACATGACTGCCCCCTGCTGCCTGGCAGGTGCTGCCAGGCAGCAGGGGGCAGACCCCCCCCTGTTTTTAACTCATTGGTGGCCAGTGCGGCCGGCCCCCCCTCCCCCCTGTAGTTAACTCTTTGTTGTCCAGCGCGGCCGGCCCCCCTCCCTCCCCTGTAGTTAACTCATTGGTGGCCAGTGGGCCCCCCTCCCTCCCCTGTAGTTAACTCTTTGTTGTCCAGTGCGGCCGGCCCCCCTCCCTCCCCTGTAGTTAACTCATTGGTGGCCAGTGGGCCCCCCCTCCCTCCCCTGTAGTTAACTCTTTGTTGTCCAGTGCGGCCGGCCCCCCCTCCCTCCCCTGTAGTTAACTCGTTGGTGGCCAGTGGGCCCTCCCCCCCTCCCTCCCCCTCCTAATTAAAATTTCCCCCCCTATCATTGGTGGCAGCGGAGAGTACCGATCGGAGTCCCAGTTTAATCGCTGGGGCTCCGATCGGTAACCATGGCAACCAGGACGCTACTGCAGTCCAGGTTGCCATGGTTACTTAGCAATTTGTAGAAGCATTATACTTACCTGCGAGCTGCGATGTCTGTGTCCGGCCGGGAGCTCCTCCTACTGGTAAGTGACAGGTCTATGCAGCGCATTGCTTAATGACCTGAAAAAGCTTTTATGCAGACGGATCTTCGGATGTTCTTTCACGGACCCATTGACTTGAATGGGTCCGTGAACCTTTGTCCGTCAAAAAAATAGGACAGGTCATATTTTTTTGATGGACAGGATACACGGATCACGGTCTCGGCTGCAAAACGGTGCATTTTCCGATTTTTCCGCTGACCCATTGACTTTCAAAACGGAAAACGGCACAACGGCCACGGATGCACACAACGATCGTGTGCATGAGGCCTTACTGTGAGCGGCGGTGAGCGGCGGCGGCCGGCTTTCAGTCTGCGCATGCACCGGGCCGCCGCCGCCATCTTTCTTGAGGGTAAGGGGGGATGGGGGGGTGAGGATCGGGACCCAGCTTAGGGCCAGAAGCGCTTGGGGACCCGATCGCTGCACCGGAGACTTTCTACCTCCTATCTTACATGAGAGGAGGGAGAAAGTTTAGTGCGGGCAGCTCCGCTGCCGACATTTTCTGTGATTGCCGTGATAAAGTGTATCACGGCGATCACGTGATCAGAGACCGCTTGTCACAGCCTCTGATCACTGCCCTGAGCCCTCAGCTACCTCCGGTAGCTGCGGGCACGGAGCTACAGCGATTGATTTTATCGCTAACTTGGGCTGAAGTGCCGCCGTAAAAAGGCGGCGCTCCAGCCCAAGGCCCCTTAGTGACAGCCGTAAAAACACGTATGGGTGGTCACTAAGGGGTTAAACTGTATTTTGTGCTACACTATGGTACTGCTGGCCCCGCCCACTTCTGTTGAACCCGCTTTCTGTCAATTTAGATCCGCCTACAATATGGGGCCACTTTTAGGCTTTTTTCAGAGTCCAGTCCACCTCATTTATGCACATTTGTCATCCTGCACGCAAGACTTTTGTTTCCATCCAAAATAACGGATCTGGCAAACGGAAATGGCAGAAAACAAAAAACCATGTCGCCTTGTAGCTCTGGCCTAAGGGCTCATTCACATGAACGTTTTTTGCGTTCCGTATAAGGGCCGTTTATTGCATCGAAAATGCATCCGTATGTCTTCCGTATCCGTTCCGTTTTTGCGGAACCATCTATTGAAAATTTTATGCCCAGCCCAATTTTTTCTATGTAATTACTGTATACTGTGTATGCCATACAGAAAAACGGAACAGAAAAATGGAACAGAAACGAAACACAACAGAAACAAAAAACGGAACAACGGATCCGTGAATAAAGGTCCGCAAAACACTGAAAAAGCCATATGGTCGTGTGAACAAGCCCTAAAAGTGACTACATGGGATCAAGGCACTCAATGAAAAATAGGCATATCTGTTTTTTTCTCTACATATCTTTGCAAGTGATTAGCTGGGAAAGAGACAATTCTTTGTGGACTAAATATATGAAAAGCAGAAGCAGCTCCTAACCTTTAGGGCTTATGCACACGACCGTGTGCTGGTTAGGCCTGTGCTGCGTACCGCAAATTGGGGTACCCAATGCACAGAACCGACTGTGGGGCAGCCGCATGCGGATCGTGGACCCATTCACTTGAATGGTGTCCGCAATCCGCATCCGCATGCACAACTTTTTTGCGGTGCGGAGGCACGGACAGAAACAGCACTCAGTATTGCTTCCGTGGGGTTCTGATCCGTGCTTCCGCACCGCATCTCCGGGTTTGCAGACCTATTCAAGTGAATGGTTCCGCATCCGTGATGCGGGGTGCGCATGGCTTGGGCCCCGTGTATTGCGGACCAATACGGCCACGGCGGGGCAACGGCCGTGTGCATGAGCCCTTACTAGAATGTATCAGTGTAAGTAATCACCTCAGCTCACAGAGGATTGCCTAGACAGGCTACAGTTGTGAGTATCATGTCTCCATATTTTTAAAAATAGGAACATTTCCATTCGCTGACACAGTGAATTACTTTTCATTATTCGTTAGGTTTTATTTACATAGGACTGCATAGTCCAATGATATTTGTTTCCACAATAATGTATAATGACCCATACACAGCTTAGGTCACAAAATATTGATTGTGAGATTTTGGCCTCACTGTTTCTGAGGTAGTTTTATTCTCCTTTGCAAGTGGAAGAAGGCTGCACATTGTCTCTCCCTGAATATAAATTACAGAGACTGAGGGGGGTCATTAATTAAGAACGGCGTTTTAGAACCTTTGCGCCGCAATCTGCGCCAGAAATATGCCTAATATACACGTATTTCTGTAAATAACCCCCTGAGTGGGTTGCTCTCCATTAGCCAACCAGCCTAAGGCCTCCACACGAGGGCGCAGGGCCGATCCTACACGGGGTGCAGTGGGTGCCCCGCACCCCAGCGCTGTCACCCGAAAGGCGCCGAGCGCAGGGCCGGACTGGCCTGCCGGGATAGCGGGAAATTTCCCGGTGGGCCGGCAAGCCTGAGTGCCGCAAGGCCGCGGCCCTGGTGACAAGCGGGGGCGGCCGCGGCCGGCGGCAGGGCAGAGTAGGAGATGAGCGCCTCCATTGCGGAAGCGCTCATCTCCATAGTCATCTGTATTGCCGTCCTCAGGACGGCAATACAGATGCCTGTGCTGCGGCAGAGGAGGGAGAGGTGTGTCCCCTCCTGTTCCTCTGATAGGCTGCCGGCTTAGTGCTGGCAGCCTATCAGAGGCCGGTGCAGGCGGCGCGATGACGTCATCGCGTCGCCTGAGCCGTATAGCGAGGGACACAGACGAAAGAGGCGGCCTGCATCGCATCGCATTGCTGGAGGTAAGTATAAGTGTATTATTATTTTTTTTTTTTTTATATAGGTACAATACTGGGCTGGCACATGATAAGGGGGGCTACTGGGCTGGCACATAAGGGGGGCTACTGGGCTGGCACATAAGGGGGGACTACTGGGCTGGGCTGGCACATGATAAGGGGGGCTACTGGGCTGGCACATAAGGGGGGCTACTGGGCTGGCACATAAGGGGGGACTACTGGGCTGGGCTGGCACATGATAAGGGGGGCTACTGGGCTGGCACATGATAAGGGGGGACTACTGGGCTGGCACATGATAAGGGGGGACTACTGGGCTGGCACATGATAAGGGGGGACTACTGGGCTGGCACATGATAAGGGGGGCTACTGGGCTGGCACATGATAAGGGGGGACTACTGGGCTGGCACATGATAAGGGGGGACTACTGGGCTGGCACATGATAAGGGGGGCTACTGGCACATGATATGGGGGGCTACTGGCACATGATATGGGGGCACTCTGGCTACTGGCACATGATATGGGGGCACTCTGGCTACTGGCACATGATAATGGGGGGGATCTGGCTACTGGCACATGATATGGGGGGGGCTCTGGCTACTGGCACATGATAAGGGGGGGGCTCTGGCTACTGGCACATGATATGGGGGGCTACTGGCACATGATAAGGGGGGCTACTGGCACATGATATGGGGGCTACTGGCACATGATAAGGGGGGCTACTGGCACATGATATGGGGGGCTACTGGCACATGATATGGGGGCACTCTGGCTACTGGCACATGATAATGGGGGGGATCTGGCTACTGGCACATGATATGGGGGGGGGCTCTGGCTACTGGCACATGATAAGGGGGGGGCTCTGGCTACTGGCACATGATATGGGGGGCTACTGGCACATGATAAGGGGGGCTACTGGCACATGATAAGGGGGCTACTGGCACATGATAAGGGGGTCTACTGGCACATGATAAGGGGGGCTACTGGCACATAGGGGGGCTACTGGCACATAAGGGGGGCTACTGGAACATGATATGGGGGGCTCTGGCTACTGGCACATGATATGGGGGGGCTCTGGCTACTGGCACATGACATTTATTTTGACTTGTCAAAGCCGTTGACTAAGTTATTGTCAAAGCAAATTGGTGGGGCTGAAGTTGGGGGCTGAAGTTGTTGCCATAGAAACATTGTAAAGGGGAGGAGTTAGTAAGATAACCACGCCCATGTGGGGGGCGCCAGAAATATTTCTGCACCCAGGCGCCTGTGACCCTAGGATCGGCCCTGCGAGGGCGGGTGAAAACACATAAGATTTGCACAAATTCGGATTTTATACTGTTTTGCTGCACATCTCACCCTTCATTGGAAGATTTCACTGCAGCTACAACCGCAAAAACTGACATGCTGTGGATTTGGAAATCCACACGGCAGATCAATTTCTGCACAGAAAAATCTGCAAAGTGTGCAGGTGGCCTAAAGGTCCTTATACACGAATGGATCATCAGGCCAATCGGGGATGTGTGTACAGAAACATCATTCCAGACAATTGGCCCGTGTGAAATCATCTGATGAAGGTGAGCGCCGGCGCCATGAAGGTGCCCATTCATCGGGACCAAAAATGATTGTTCCTGTGCAGCAGATCGTGGTGTCTAAATTAATCTGGTGCCCAGGAACAATGATTTTCTTTGGGGACAAGCAATCGCTTTAGTGATCACTTTCCCCATACAGTGGAGGTAGGGTCGCCACCTTTCCTAACAAAAAATACCGGCCAAGTTAAGCCACACCCCAAAGGGGGTGCGGTTGTTGGGAGTGGCTTAACACAGGGTGTTAAGTCGCTATCATACTGTGGCTCCCAATAATATTAATGCCCCCATTAGTGCCCCCAGAATTCATAATGCCCACGTTAGTGCGCCCAGTAATATTAATGCCCCCTTTAGTGCACCCCAGAATTAATACTGTCCACAATAGTGCCCCAGTAATATTAATGCACCCATTAGTGCACCCCAGAATTAATGCCCCCCATTAGTGCCCCCCAGTAAGAATAATGGCCCCATTAGTGCCCCCCAGGAAGAATAATGCCCCCATTTGTGCCCCCAGGAAGAATAATGCCCCATTAGTGCCCCCAGGAAGAATAATGCCCCCATTTGTGCCCCCAGGAAGAATAATGCCCCATTAGTGCCCCCAGGAAGAATAATGCCCCCATTTGTGCCCCCAGGAAGAATAATGCCCCATTAGTGCCCCCAGGAAGAATAATGCCCCTCATTAATGCCCCAGTCTGCTTCTAAAAAAAAAAAAAAAAAAGCACTCACCTCCTTCTCCATTTGCTCGCGCTGCGGTGAACGCCCCCTTGCTGACTGGAAGCTCAGGACCTGCGCTCCTGGAGGAGATTGCTGCAGTAAATGCAGCCCTCATCTCCACTGACAATCTGTGAATTATTGGGAACTTTTAGCTCATACTCGATAATTGGCCTCATTATCAGTCCATGTAAAAGGACCCTATAGGCCTGGACTTCATTATAAATTATTGTACCTGTTTGATTTTAAGTACTGAGTGACAGCTGCAGTCCAAAGATTGCATGTAACATTCCGTATTTCTTTGGACCGCAGCTGTAAGTCAGTAGTGTTACAGTACATTGCAGTATAGCCCAAGCCTAAAACCAGCCTGTATTTGGGATTAATGGAATGTGAGACATCTGAAATTCTTTCCATTATAGGGAAAAAACGAAAAAGTCTGGTACCATGTTAGCCAATAGAAAACTAGTTTAGTGCTCTTATTAAGAGAAGCAAAATAAGAGTAAGGCTACTTTCACACTAGCGTTCGGGGCTCCGCTTGTGAGTTCCGTTTGAAGGCTCTCACAAGCGGCCCCGAACGGATCCGTCCAGCCCTAATGCATTCTGAATGGATGCGGATCCGCTCAGAATGCATCAGTCTGGCTCCGTTTGTCCTCCGCTCCGCTCAGCAGGCGGACACCTGAACGCAGCTTGCAGCGTTCAGGTGTCCGCCTGGCCGTGCGGAGGCAAACGGATCCGTCCAGACCTACAATGTAAGTCAATGGGGACGGATCCGTTTGAAGTTGACACAGTATGGCTCAATTTTCAAACGGATCCGTCTCCCATTGACTTTCAATGTAAAGTCAAAACGGATCCGTTTGCATTATCATGAACAAAAAAAAAAAATAAAAAAAATTTTTTTTTTTTTTTGTTCATGGTAATGCAAACGGATCCGTTCTGAACGGATCTAAGCGTTTGCATTATAGGTGCGGATCCGTCTGGGCACATACCAGACGGATCCGACCTAAACGCAGGTGTGAAAGTAGCCTAAAAGGTATCAAACCTGCAATACTCTTATTTTGTTTCTCTTAGGGATTGTTCACACGAACATGTGAAGCCTGTGCCGTGGATCGAAAAATGTGTTCCGCAATGCATCTGCACCATCCGTGGGGCAGGCGCATGGGGATCACAGACCCATTCACTTGAAAAGGTCCGCGATCCTTCCGTTCCGCAAAAAGATAGAGCAATTCATTGGAAGATTCATTGAAATTGTAATTACAAAATACGACCACTAGATGGCGACAAATATCAGATGTCTTACATGCCATCCAGCCAGAATTAGTTCAGTCATCTTGACAGTATCTGTGTAATCTGTAATTCCAGCTACAGACTGTACCAAGTGCATATTTTATCTGTCATTACAAAAGCATTTTTTGTCATTTTTAACTGCACCTATGAAAAATGTTTGCATGTTTGACTATTTGTGCCTGGTACCGGGCAACTCATTGCAGTCCACTCCAGTCCCATTGAAGTAAATGGGACTGAGTTACAGTAGAGGGTGCAGCCAAAACCATTTGTATGGCATTGCAGCTCCTCAATATGATTTCTAGAAATAGGACATCCAGTGGTCAAATATTGATAGCCTTAAAGTAGAGCACTGTGAATGTGAGGAGAGCCCTCCATTCATTTATATGGGAATTGCGAAAATAGCAGAGCAAGCAAGCGAACTTGACTATTTTCAGAAATCCCATAGAAATGGGCCACTGCTCTACTCTCACTTTGAGGGTTCAGTTTTGGAGATAGGTGTGGGTCTCAGAGACGGAAGCCGCCTCTATATGACTTTGATGGCATATCCTAACGATATGCCACCAATGTCTAAAATGAGACAACCCCTTTAAAGGGGATGTCTACACCTTTACTTGAGATGTCTACACCTTTACTCACATTAGGCCATCAATATCAATAGAGTCACTTTACCCTACAGTTTACCAACAGGTAAAATTTTTACCATCCTATAACATGATATGAACAGTGTGTGTGTGTGTGTGTATATATATATATACATAATTTAACAAGAGTGTAATGGTAGTGGATGTGGAGCCACTATGCCAACCAACAGATTTGACTTAGGGCTTTATCCTGGCATCACCTGGTATTTACCCTTTGACCCCTATGCAGGCATCTAGACTTCGCTGCTGAGGAACCACCAGGCTTCCACCTCCTGGATTCTCTGTGTGATTGACAGCTGACCCACAGGGGTCAGAAACACCGTTGCACGGCACTGAGGGGTCAGGAAAAATTATAGTAAGGGCTGGCAGAGTGCTTGCAATACAAGAACTGGGCAAACAACAGAACAGATACCTTAACAGGATACTAGCAAGCTAGGAAACCTATTGATCAGCACCGTCCCACCGGGGTTGCCTGAAGTACCCCAGAGTTGCCATCCATTGGCTGGTGAAGATTAGGGTGCATGCTGGCCATTTCAGAGCTGAAGGGAGCACACGCGCCTATTCGCAGAGGAGAAAAGGCTTTCCTGGCAAGCAGCCTGCATGGAGGGGCAGAGCAGATCCAGGAAGAAGACAGCGTGAGATGGGTCCGGGCTGCGGTGTAACAAAAAGGCCATCTTGAAAACATTTTTGATACAATTTGAAAACATTTTACTGAATATAGAAAGAGGAAAAGCCTGCATGGCTGTAGGAACTGATTTGGAAATGAAGATACCATGTGCAATATTCTTGTGTGTGATGGAGAGTCCTTGTGAATATCTGGAGTGTCCCCCTGTTTATGTACATTATGTTTGCATGTACCATAGTGAGGAGCAGTGTTTGCATACAATATGTTTGTATGTATCGGCGTGTGTGTGTAAATGTTTGCAGACGATATATATCTGTGTGTACATTTGTTAAAGGCCAGTCTCTCCATGTCACCCCTGCACACTCCTAGCCTGGTGACTCTGCCTGCCCTGTCATCTAGGCCACTCCACATGTGACATGCCTGCAGGATGCTCCTGTCCCCTCTGACAGTTGCTTTGTCCCCTGGTGATGAATAGCTTCCCAGGCCAGCTCTGTCCATTGTCCCTTGGCCTGTGGCTCTCACCTCACAGATCCCTATCTTCATCCAACGATATGGATGTACACTTTACCTACAAAGAACCCAAGCCTGTGCTTCAACCTCCAAAGGGTGGAGCTGAGGCTGTTTACTGATAACTATGGCATTCTGCCTTTATCTCTAAGCAAATAGGAAAAGTCAGGGACCTATTCAGTAAGGTCTATGTAGTGTCCTTTCTATTATTGGTCTAATCAAGCTCTCATCGTGTATATCAACAATCCATCAAAACCAAGACTGGTATTGTTCTATAATTGACAAAACCATGAGTACATTGCTACACTTGTTGCGTCTGTATAGGAGGCTGACGGAGTGAATGAAGGGTTTTTTCTGCTTCCTTCTCTCTGGTTAATCTATAGTTTAGCAGCCTCTTGTGCATATTGCATTTGTAAGAAAGGTCATTCACAGTTGTAGTTGTGATGTTGTTCTCTACTATGTCTTAAATAGCCTCAGATATATAAAGCTCCCCTTTATAATAATGGTGTCGTTTTTAGATGTAAATTAGACTCATTTAAAGTGTAGCTGTCATTTTTTGTAATGTGTAGCGTAGTTTTTTCAATATGCTTTATTTAGTGAATTTGTACATTTCTATGAGAAAAATCATTCTGAAGTTGCCCCTTAGCAGCTCTCTCTAAATGAGCATTGCTAAAGAAAGTCCGTCTTCACAGCTCAGCACATCATAGTACTGAACTGTGAAGACGCCGCAGCTCACTGTTGTTGCCCTCACTGCCTACCTCTTATATAGGCTTACTGACTATTGAGAAGGCAGGGAGACAGGGAGTAGAGATGGCCTTGTGGTTCACCCGGCGGTTGTTTCGCGGCAAACTTTGCTTATTCGCGGTTCGCCGAACAGGCAAACATATGGCGATGTCCGCCGGCCCAATATTCTTTTACATTGTGAAGAACTTTGATCCATGACACATCCATCAGGTGGTACAGGACAGCCAATTGAGACGTTTCAGTACATGGACATACCCCCTACCTTATAAATAAACCTCATCTGGCCGCCATTTTACATTCAGTCTTTTGCCAGTGTAGAGAGAAGTTGCTGTGTGGAGCAGGGACAGATTGTTAGGGACACCAAACGCTAGCTAATAGGGCCACAAAGGTCCTTTTAAGGACTGGCATAGGTGTGCTATTGATAGGTGTGATACACAGAGGGGTGTAATATACTTATAATATACTTTCTAACATAGAAGGTATATTATAGTGCATTTGTATTGTGCAGCAGTTGTGTGCGGTTCTGCTGCGATACTGCAGCTACACAGAGTGCCAAACGCTATTGGAACAAATCATTTCTACTGGTGTGATATACCAGTTGCCCCCCAAATAAGTGATTGAAGCAGGGGTGTTATACACCAATTATATACTTTCTATATAGTGCATTTAGGTAGTGCAGCATTTGTCTGCGGTTTTGCTGCGTTACTGCATCTACACAGAGTGACAAACGCTATTGGAACAAATAATTTCTACTGGTGTGACATACCAGTTGCCCCCCCAAAAAAGGGACAGAAGCAGGGGTGTGATATACCAATAATATACTTTCTATATAGTGCATTTGGGTAGTGCAGCATTTGTTTGTGGTTTAGCTGCGTTACCTCAGCTACAGAGAGTGACAAACGCCATTGGAACAAATAATTTCTACTGGTGTGATATACCAGTTGCCCCCCAAATAAACTGACTGAGGCAGGGTTGTGATATACCTTCTTCCACAAATACTGCTCTTCTATAGGGACTTTTGTCATAGGGTCATTTTGAAAATGACAGGCAGAGAAAGAGGCTGGCCATTCTGCAGGGGTGGTAGAGGTCGGGCAGGTGCACCTGGCCTCCCATTCCAGAGCCCAGTGGGAGCAACACCGTCAGAACCCACAAAGCCACACTCCCGGTGCTCCACATCCTGCCTCTTCTCCTTCTCCTCTCACCTCCAATTTGTCCTCCACTCCACCTTCCACCATACCGTCGTTGCGTTCATCTGGCAAAAGGCAGGTTTACGTGGCCCAAATATTCGAGCGTAAAAAGATGATGACGCCGGATAACCCTCTTGCCCAAAGGCTGACCGCTGACTTGTCGGAACTGCTAGCCCGCCAACTACTGCCATATAAACTGGTGGACTCGGAGGCCTTTAGGAAATTTGTGGCCATTGGCACACCGCAATGGAAGGTCCCCGGAAGGAAATATTTGTCCCAGAAGAGCATCCCAGAGCTATATGGCCACGTTCAGCGACAAGTGAATGTATCTCTGGCACACAGTGTTAGTTCCAAGATACATCTGACCACAGACACGTGGTCTAGCAGGGAAGGTACATAACTTTTACTGCCCACTGGGTGAACCTTCTGATGGCCATCAGGCATGCATCCCGTGACACCCGTGTGGATTTGGTGTTACTGCCACGGATTGCATGCAGGCCTGCCTCTTCTTCTCCTCCTCCTACTCCTACTCCATCCTGCGTCTCCTCCTCGGCAGACTCCTCCTTTTCCACTGCTACCGCCTCTTCCGCTGCGCTCCCCAAGCTCCCAGAACCTGTTCAATGTGCCAGATGAGATGTTGCCATGCTGTGCTGCGGCTGTTGTGCCTGGAAGCCAAGAGCAAAAGGACCTGCGCAATGATAGACAAAATGCCCCACTTTCAAAGTGTCAGCGCAAGCGCAATGGTAATAGGAGAATCTATGTCAGCGCCAATACAAATTCCATTCCATGTGCAGAAAAGATTCTACCGCTGCAAAAAATTGAAGTGTAATGACATGCGCAGTATAGATGATAGAGATGTTCTCAGCAGTAAGTTTGGACGCATGGGCAGAATACATCAAGACCTAAACGAAACTAAAGTATAAGTATATGGGCATGCGCATTGTATACAGGCAATCTGCCTACATTCAGCTAAGTCTGCGAGCGTGCGCATCAGTGGTAGTCTACGAGGAAAGAGGTACAAGTTCTGACGCATGCGCAGATGCAGGTTGTAGTTGCGTGGAAGATAAGTCCACAGACCTGCGCAGAAGGAGACTATGGTGTCCGTGCCTCTCAGAGATGTAGCGCAAGCGCAGTAGTTCTATTCCAATTCAGAAACTTTACAAGTCCCAAGACATGCGCAGAAAAGATAGAAGCACGGACGTACTTTCAAGTTGCAGCGCATGAGCAGAGGGTAAGAAAGGATGATTGGAGCATAAGGAAAAAGGTGTGGCCGAGACGAACAGCTGAAGATGTAATCGTCCCCATGATTGGATAGCAGTATCAATATTGCAACAAAGTAGTTACTTACTAGCGGAAAGCGATAGTGACATCACAACAGCAGAGGTTTTAAAATCTGGTTCCCGCCCCCTTCCTCACTAGTAGACTGCCCGCAACCCCTGAAGACGCCAATGAGTTGGCGAAACATGTCGGGGGGCAGCTTGTGATTCGTTTTTAAACAGTGTGCGCACCCTGGATCTGGCTGCATCAGAATAGCTGTACTATCTAGAAGTTTCTAGTATAAAGGGTACGGACAGTACTGTTCCGTACCGCTACAGATTATATTGCACCGCAAACAAATAGTGGGTGTCTATTTGTCTATTAGCAGTCTCGAGGGTAGCGCAGCTGATATTTTTAAATCACACAAAAATTTGAGAAATTATTTTATGATGAGAAATAAACGTTATGTTTTAAGATGACACACTAGTAGCACATGTAACAGCAAGTAGCAAAGAGACAATCAGCGGTCCATCTGACCTTTTGTAAATAAACATAGTACAAGTGTCTCAACATGTGTGAATGGGTCAGTTTTGGCAAGATATATGGAAGCCAAGAGCCACACCGGTCCTGCACTCCTTTCAGCTTTGCAGTCACAGGCCGATCAGTGGCTAACCCCGCTCAATTTGACAGTTGGTAAAATGGTGTACGACAATGGTGCCAATCTATTGAGCGCGCTGAAACAGGGCAAAATGACACACATGCCGTGCATGGCACACGTCCTGAACTTAGTCATGCAGCAATTCGTTGCCAATTACCCCAGGGTCCCGGACGTCTTGCGGCAGGCCAGGAAAAGCTCTGGCCATTTTAGAAGATCTTACACGGCCATGGCTCGCCTTGCTGACGTTCAGGCACCACCTGTCCGTCAGACATCTAATTTGTGACTGCCCGACGCGCTGGAACTTCACCTTGTATATATATGTTTGATAGGCTGCTCCAGCAGAAACGTGCAGTTAATGACTACTTGTACGAACTCTGCGGCAGGACAGGTTCTGTGGAGCTTGTATTTTTTTCACCGTGCCAGTGGCTGCTCATGTGCGAAGCATGCAGACTTCTGCGGCCATTTGATGAGATCACCAAACTGGTCAGTCGCAGCCAGGGCGCCATCAGTGACATCGTACCTTACACCTTCTTTCTGGAGCGTGCATTGCGTTGTGTCATTGATCAAGCCGTCAAGGAGCAGGAAGATGAGGAAGTCGCAATGCTGGATGAATTCCCAGGTGGGGGCTACTTCATCTAACAGGAGTCTGAAGAGGAGTCAGAGGAGAATGCTTTAAACTTTTCTGGGATCCCTGGTGTTGTCCGTGGCTGGGGGGAGGAGACCGAGGACGACATTATCCTGGACAATGAGCAGGAGCCAGGCCACTCCACCGCTTCCAGTTTAGTGCAAATGGGGGCCTTCATGCTCCAGTGTTTGTAGAGGGATCCTCGTATAAAAAGCATAAAGGGCAAGGACAAGTACTGGGTGGCAACGTACTTAGACCCCCGGTAAAAAAATGAAATGGTTACATGTTACCAGCATCACAGAGGGCTGTCAGAATGCAGCACTTCCAGGCCTTGCTTCGAGAAATGCTGCATTCTGCTTTTGCGGACGCTGGCAGAGGAATTTACACTCACAGAGAAACAGTTGCGGGTACAAATCCAACAGCACATGCAAGGAGAGGGCGGTTTGAAGATGTGTTGGTCACTTTGGATATGAGATCATTCTTGCAGCCAACCCATCGACAGCCGCCCTCCGGATCCAGCCTCAGGGAACGCCTAGACTGACAGGTGTCTGACTACATCGGATTAACGGTCGATGTGGACAGTCTGAGAAGCGAGGAACCCCTGGACTACTGGGTGTGCAGGCTTGACCTGTGGCCAGAGCTGGCACAATTTGCCATGGAACTCTTGGCTTTCCCCTCATCCAGTGTCTTGTCTGAAAGGACGTTCAGCGCAGTAGGGGGGATCGTGACCGATAAGTGCACTCGTCTAGCTCACGACAGTGTGGACTACCTCACATTTCTAAAAATGAATGAGGCATGGATCTCTGAGGAATTCAACACATGTGACGAGTCGACCATGTTTAATTGAATTTCCTCATGACGGCCCACAAATATCCGCCACCACCCAGAACAAATAATGGTCCCTGTCTTAGGTAAATACAGCGGCATAAAAAGCCTTTTCTGTCCGTTGAATGCCTAAGGTTTTGGGCCTTGTAGGAATTCAACACCTGTGATGACCACGTGTTTCAACTATTATCATTAGGTTTTTTTTTCAAGAGGGGGGATTTCGTTAGCCATGTTTTTAATCCAATTTTATATTTTTAGTTATTTTAAACATATGTATTTGACCTGTATTTGTACTGGCCTTCAGTAAAATTGATATCCATTGACCATCTAATAGACCTCCAGGCACATACTTACTTGTTCTTTTATGTACGCTAAATGCATAACTTTTGGGGCCAGTTCCACTGGCCTGCTGTAAAATTGATATCCAATGACCGTGTAATCTACATCCAGCCACATACTTACTTGTTCTTTTATGTACGCTGAATGCATAATTTTTGGGGCCTGTAGTCCACTGGCCTGCTGTAAAATTGATATCCAATGACCGTGTAATCTACCTCCAGCCAGATACTTACTTGTTCTTTTATGTACGGTGAATGCATAATTTTTGGGGCCTGTAGTCCACTGGCCTGCTGTAAAATTGATATTCAATGACCGTGTAATCTACCTCCAGACACATACTTGTTCTCTTCTGTACAGTGAATGCATAATTTTTTGGGGCCTGTAGTCCACTGGCCTGCTGTAAAATTGATATCCAATGACCGTGTAATCTACCTCCAGCCACATACTTACTTGTTCTTTTCTGTACGCTGAATGCATAATTTTTGGGGCCTGTAGTCCTCTAGCCTGCTGTAAAATTGATATCCAATGACCGTGTAATCTACCTCCAGCCACATACTCTTTTCTGTACGGTGAATGAATAATTGTTGGGGCCTCGGAGGAATTCAACACCAGTGACAACCACGTGTTATCGAATTTCAGCTATTATCATTAGGTTTTTTTTTAAAGAGGGGGGGGGGGTTTGTTAGCCATGTTTTTAATCCAATTTTATATTTTTAGTTCTTTTAAACATATGTATTTGACCTGTATTTGTACTGGCTTGCAGTAAAATTGATACCCATTGACCGCGTAATATACGGTACCTCCGGCCACATACTCACTTGATATTTTCTGTCCGGTGAATGCCTAATGTTTGGGGCCTGTAGTCCAGTGATCTACAGTAAAATTTTTATCCATTGACCACATAATGTACCTCGAGCCACATAATCAGAATTTCTTTTATGTCAGGTGAATGCCTAATTTTTAAGGCCCATACTCCCGTGGCCTAAAATAAAAATTTTCTAGGCTCCGACAGGGCACATTTCAGAGAATTTCCCTTTAAGACGCATAAAAATGTCCCCTGATTAAGACACATATTTTTTGTTGGAATTTTTGTCATTGATCCACCTCTAGTATGTCACTGTCCATGTTGTGGGACTATTTGTGCACTTCTACTAAGTATTTCGTGGCTCCAAATACGAGCTGAAAGTTTTTCAGGTTCACCTGCCATTAAAGTGAATGGGGCCCACCGCAAACTTGCGGTTCGTGAACATTTCATTGCGTTCACGCGATTGCATTTGCGAACCGTCCCGTCCATCACTAACAGGGAGAAGCTGTTCTACAGTATATAGGGACACCTGAATAGTCATCTCACCTGGCCCTGTCAATCAAGAAGAAAAGAGAAGGGCTGGCAGAGGAAGCAGGAGGAGCAAGGGTGCACAGACTGGCTTAGCCCCACCCTCAGTGCACTTAACTGCTCATTTACATATGGATTAAAACTATTTTTCCTCAAGCATGAAGCAAAGATAACTACGTAAATGTGTAAATGGTATCATTACATTCGGCTGAATTAGCACTGCAAGGCATTGTACTTGGTTTAACAATAAATTTCCTGGTGACAGATTCCCTTTAAGGAGTCATACCAGTTTCATACTGCATAGCTCAGTAATACATTTTTGTAAGATTTTGTACTTCTACAAGGTATACTGTATATGATGTTGTATCATTGCACTGCTTTTTGCTTTTTTACCCCATCTGTGTAAGGCCTCTTTCACACGGGCGTTGCGGAAAAATGTGCGGGTGCGTTGCGGGAACACCCGCGATTTTTCCGCACGAGTGCAAAACATTGTAATGCGTTTTGCACTCGCGTGAGAAAAATCGTGCGTGTTTGGTACCCAAACCCGAACTTCTTCACAGAAGTTCGGGCTTGGGATCGGTGTTCTGTGGATTGTATTATTTTCCCTTATAACATGGTTATAAGGGAAAATAATAGCATTCTGAATACAGAATGCAAAGTAAAATAGCACTGGAGGGGTTAAAAAAATAAATAATAATAATTTAACTCACCTTAATCCAGTGTTTCCCAACCAGTGTGCCTCCAGCTGTTGCAAAACTACAACTCCCAGCATGCCCGCACAGCCAAAGGCTGTCCGGGCATGCTGGGAGTTGTAGTTTTGCAACAGCTGGAGGCACACTGGTTGGGAAACACTGCCTTAATCGACTTGCAAGCGTAGCCCGGCATCTCCTTGTGTCTCCTTTGTTGAAGGACCTGTGATGAGCATTAATTATAGTTCAAGGACCTGTGATGACGTCACTTCGGTCATCACATGGTACGTCACATGATCTTTTACCATGGTGAATCACCATGGTAAAAGATCATGTGACGTACCATGTGATGACCAGAGTGACGTCATCACAGGTCCTTGAACTATAATTAATGCTCACCACAGGTCCTTCAACAAAGGAGACACAAGGAGATGCCGGGCTACGCGAGCAAGTGGATTAAGGTGAGTTAAATTATTATTTTATTTTTTTTTAACCCCTCCAGTGCTATTTTACTTTGCATTCTGTATTCAGAATGCTATTATTTTCCCTTATAACCATGTTATAAGGGAAAATAATAATGATCGGGTCTCCATCCCGATCGTCTCCTAGCAACCGTGCGTGAAAATCGCACCGCATCCGCACTTGCTTGCGGATGCTTGCGATTTTCACGCAACCCCATTCACTTCTATGGGGCCTGCGTTGCGGGAAAAACGCAGAATATAGAACATGCTGCGATTTTCACGCAACGCATAAGTGATGCGTGAAAATCACTGCTCATGTGAACAGCCCCATAGAAATGAATGGGTCGGTATTCAGTGCGGGTGCAATGCATTCATCTCCCGCATCGCATCCGCGCGGAATACTCGCTCGTGTGAAAGGGGCCTAATACCTTTTTCATCTCTGCAGTACCCCATAACAGGGTCACTGCAAATGGTTAGCTGGTGTAACATTATATTGCTAAGTTAAATGTGATTTGCTTTGTTTGTGGGGTTTAAAACCTTGGCTCATCCTGTAGGGTTGTGTAGAGATGGGCCTGGGTCCAACCCTTGGTTAGTCAGTGAACAGTCTGTTCTTAGCTGTGCTACAGTGAAGACATACATATTCAAGCTCCTCAGAGATAGGCCTGAGCTCAGAGAACCCTCAGCTCTGAGACTTCTACAGCCAAAAAAGCACCTTTATCATCAAAAGTTTTCCTCAGAAAAGCAGAAGGTTCAGAATCTACAAGGCCATGCATTTGAGTCAGCAAGGTATTGTGCACGTTTATGGCCAAGAAACTTTGCTGCTGTGAGAGGGAACATTGATAACACTCCCTTTCATACTTGAAGATGGTTTTACAAACCATATCTTATATCTGCACCCCTAAGCCTGGAGACTGCAGAAACAGTTAACAAACAACTCAACCATACCATATGGTTCTGTTGAGAGACTTTAGAGAGACAGAGAGAAAGTTAGTATTACAACCTCCATAACTGCTGCTGTCCATACGATGCTATTGAGGAAGGATTGCACTGTATTATTTGCCTTAGAACTGTACCTTGTTATTACTGGATGAACTACTACACCTATTCTGCAATTTAGTAAAGAGAGACTTATTAATCAATACCAACTGGCCTGGTTACCGACTCCGCTATACATTATTTTATAAAGTATGCTCCCTTGTTTGCCAAGTCTTTTGTGCAGTCCACTCAGAGATCTTGTCCATAAAATTGCTGCTGATGCAGGATCATGTCATCAGGCAAATCACCTTCATGGGATGTCTCCTCTGTTCAAATACAATGCACCTGTTCTTGAAATGATGGGAACTTATTGCAGGTGCAGTGTGTTTGAATAAAGAAAACACCACCTCGAGTTTATTTGTCTGATCACATGACCCTCTATCAGCGGCCATTTTATGGACAGGACCTCTGTGTTGACAGCATAAATGATTTACTTAACAAGGGGACATGGCTTATGAAACATAGCAAATGGCACCGAATATCAACAATGGCTATATGAGCAATTGCTAAATAGTCATCTTACATACAAATTGGTCACAAGTAGTCAGAAAGCGGTCAACCCCTTTAAGCTTCAAAACTGATATAAAAACCTTAAAATTGAAACCCAGTTTCAGAATTATGTGGCCTAGACTCCGAGGACCTGGTTCTTTTTTTCAGCAGGGCTGCCCATTGGGACCCACCTTAACTTACTTCTCTCTAATGGCCACCTTTAGTTTAGTCAGTATGACAGCTAAGAAGGCTTGTGTCCTCATGCTGACCCCTGTATAAAGTGCACTCTGCTAGGAGTTACAGGTCCCCTCTGTGACCTGGTCACCTGTGTAGATACTAGGCTCATTGGGCTTCCTCTTGAGGGAGCGATGAAGCAGAAGATCCCTTGGCCACTCAGACAGAAAGAGCCCTTCCCAGCTCACTACATCTGAATGGTGGAAGGAGGGACAGAGTGTGTTTATTTTACAGGGGTCTTTTTATTGTCTTGATTTATGGCCTTAGGCCACAGGACTAATTGAGGAGCGGTCAGGAAAAATGCACCTGCAAAGTGGGAGCAAAAATGCCACAGTGAGTGATTTGTACTGTGCATGCTCTGTGTGTTTAGAGTCAGACCTATACACTGTAAGAGACCCTTCATTTATTGGTCTAATTAATAGGGAAATGTGTCTAGCAATCATGATGGATTTACTGGGACTCACTTACAGGACATAAAAGGGAGCTGCTCTATGTACATTAATGAATATAGGCCTCAATTACTGAGGACATAAAAGGAGCTGCTCTATGTACATTAACGAATATAGGCCTCAATTACTGAGGACATAAAAGGAGCTGCTCTATGTACATTAATGGATATAGGCCTCACTTACCGAGGACATAAAAGGGAGCTGCTCTATGTACATTAATGGATATAGGCCTCACTTACCGAGGACATAAAAGGGAGCTGCTCTGTGTACATTAATGAATATAGGCCTCAATTACTGAGGACATAAAAGGAGCTGCTCTATGTACATTAATAGATATAGGCCTCACTTACCGAGGACATAAAAGGGAGCTGCTCTATGTACATTAATGAATATAGGCCTCAATTACTGAGGACATAAAAGGGAGCTGCTCTATGTACATTAATGGATATAGGCCTCACTTACCGAGGACATAAAAGGGAGCTGCTCTATGTACATTAATGAATATAGGCCTCAATTACTGAGGACATAAAAGGGAGCTGCTCTATGTACATTAATGAATATAGGCCTCAATTACTGAGGACATAAAAGAAGCTGCTCTATGTACATTAATGGATATAGGCCCCACTTACCGAGGACATAAAAGGGAGCTGCTCTATGTGCATTAATGGATATAGGCCTCACTTACTATGGACATAAAATGGAGCTGCTCTATGTACATTACTGAATATAGGCCTTACTTACTAAAGACATAAAAGGGAGCTGCTCTATGTACATTAATGGATATAGGCTTCACTTACTGAGGAAATAAAAGGGAGATGCTCTATGTACATTAATGGATATAGGCTTCACTTACTGAGGAAATAAAAGGGAGCTGCTCTATGTACATTAATGGATATAGGCTTCACTTACTGAGGAAATAAAAGGGAGCTGCTCTATGTACATTAATGGATATAGGCTTCACTTACTGAGGAAATAAAAGGGAGCTGCCATATGTATGTTACTGGACATAGGCCGCACTTACTGAGGAGACAAAAGGGAGGTGCCCTATGTATATTACTGGGCATGGGTCTCTCTTACTGAGGAAACATATGGGTGCTGTCCTCTGTACATTACTGGACATAGGTCTCTCTTGCTGAGGAAACATATGGGAGCTGCCCTATGTACATCACTGTACATAGACCTCACTTACTGAGGAAACAAAAGAGAGCTTCCCTGTGTACATTACTAGATATAGGCCCCTACTTATTGCATGCCTCCCTATTGTCCCTCTTTTTGACCCAGGGTCCTATGTCCCTCTTTGCTCCTTAACTTTTTGACATAGGGAATTTATGCTTAAATGTGCATTAATAAATTTACTAAATTGCGCCTTACTAAACTATCTGTATGGTTTCCATCTGTATATTAGACCATAAATTCATTATTTGGTGCAATTTGGACCTTAAAATATCTATAATTAGATAATGTATGAGCTGACATTTAAATGGATATTGAAGTGCAAGAAAAAAAATTCTCCCAGGGGCCCCACATGCTGTAAAAAAAATTAAGGAATTTATACTCACCTAGCCGCCCCGGCTGCTGCAGTTCTGATGAGTCAGTAATTATGCTTTAGGTGGAGTTAGAGGCATGGCCTAGTATTAAAAAAATGACCACAAGCTGCCCTAGATATAAAGTTGCCACCGTTCCTAGCAAAAAATACCTGTCGAGTTTATACTGGTAAAAATGGAGTGTGGTTGTGAGGGCATAAGGGTGTGATCATATTTTGAGTTTGCGCCTTTTTAACCCCTTAATGACTTGGCCCTATTTCACCTTAAAGAGAACCTTTCACTAGTTTAAAAACGAAAAACTAACTATATCAGTGGGCAGAGCGGCACCCAGGGGTCCCCCTGCACTTACTAGTATGTCTGGGCGCCGCTCCGTTCGACCGGTATAGGCTCCGGTGTGTGCAGCTCCCTCTGTTGTACGGGGCGGAGTTTTTGTATTAGGGTTGTCTCAGGCTATGAGCTGTGCGCTACGATTGGCCAGCGCTGCAGCAAGGGACAACCCTAATACAAAAACTCTGCCCCGTACAACAGAGGGAGCTGCACACACCGGAGCCTATACCGGGCGAACGGAGCGGCGCCCAGACATACCAGTAAGTGCAGGGGGACCTGCCCACTGATATAGTTAGTTTTTAGTTTGTAAACTAGTGAAAGGTTCTCTTTAAGGACTTGGCCATTTTTTGCAAATCTGACCAGTGTCACTTTAAGTGCTGATAACTTTAAAACGCTTTGACTTATCCAGGCCATTCTGAGATAGTTTTTTCGTCACATATTGTACTTCATGACACTAGTAAAATTAAGTTAAAAAAATTCATTTTTATTTATAAATAAATAAATACCAAATTTACCAAAAACTTGTAAAAAATTGCAAATTTCCAAGTTTCAATTTCTCTACTTCTATAATACATAGTAATACCTCCAAAAATAGTTATTAATTTACATTCCCAATATGTCTACTTCATGTTTGGATCATTTTGGGAAAGGTATTTTATTTTTTGGGGATGTTACAAGGCTTAGAAGTTTAGAAGCAAATCCTGAAATTTTTCCGAAATTTTCAAAAACCCAATTTTTAGGGACCAGTTCAGGTCTGAAGTCACTTTGCGAGGCTTACATAATAGAAACCACCCAAAAATGCCCCCATTCTATAAACTACACCCCTCACAGTATTCAAAACTGATTTTACAAACTTTGTTAACCCTTTAGGTGTTCCACAAGAATTAATGGAAAATAGAGATACAATTTCAAAATTTCACTTTTTTGACAGATTTTCCATTTTAATAATTTTTTTCCAGTTACAAAGCAAGGGTTAACAGCCAAACCAAACTCAATATTTATGGCCCTGATTCTTTAGTTTACAGAAACACCCCATATGTGGTTGTAAACTACTGTACGGGCACACGGCAGGGCGCAGAAGGAAAGGAATGCCATACGGTTTTTGGAAGGCAGGTTTTGCTGGACTGGTTTTTTTGACACCATGTCCCATTTGAAGCCCCCCTGATGCACCCCTAGAGTAGAAACTCCATAAAAGTGACCCCATCTAAGAAACTAGGGGATAGGGTGGCAGTATTGTTGGTACTAGTTTAGGGTACATATGATTTTTGGATGCTCTATATTACACTTTTTGTGAGGCAAGATAACAAGAAATAGCTGTTTTGGCACCGTTTTTATTTTTTGTTATTTACAACATTCATCTGACAGGTTTGATCATGTGATATTTTTATAGACCAGGTTGTCACGGATGCGGCGATACCTAATATGTATACTTTTTTTTATGTAAGTTTTACACAATGATTTCTTTTTTGAAGCAAAAAAAATCATGTTTTAATGTTTCCATAGTCTGAGAGCCATAATTTTTTCAGTTTTTGGGCGATTACCTTGGGTAGGGTATGATTTTTGCAGGATGAGATGACGGTTTTATTGGCACTATTTTGGGGAGCGTGTGACTTTTTGATTGCTTGCTATTACACTCTTTGTGATGTAAGGTGACAAAAAATGGTTTATTTAGCACAGTTTTTATTTAAAATTTTTTACGGTGTTCATCTGAGGGGTTAGGTCATGTGATATTTTTATAGAGCCGGTCGATACGGACGCGGAGATACCTAATATGTATACTTTTTTTTCTATTTATGTAAATTTTACACAATGATTTCATATTTGAAGCAAAAAGAATAATGTTTTAGTGTTTCCATAGTCTGAGAGCCATCATTTTTTCATTTTTTTTGGCGATTACCTTGGGTAGGGTATGATTTTTGCGGGATGAAATGACGGTTTTATTGGCACTATTTTGGGGTGCGTGTGACTTTTTGATCGCTTGCTATTACACTTTTTGTGATGTAAGGTGACAAAAAATGGTTTATTTAGCACAGTTTTTATTTTTTATTTTTTACGGTGTTCATCTGAGGGGTTAGTTCAGGTGATATTTTTATAGGGACGGTCGATACGAACGCGGCGATACCAAATATGTATACTTTTTTTTTTATTTATGTAAGTTTTACACAATAACAGCTTTTTAAAAAAAAAAAAATGATGTTTTAGTGTCTCCATATTCTGAGCCATAGTTTTTTTATTTTTTGGGCGATTGTCTCAGGTAGAGGCTCATTTTTTGCGGGATGAGGTGACGGTTAGATTGGTACTATTTTGGTGGGCAAACACCTTTTTGATCGCTTGCTCTTGTACTTTTTGTGATGTAAGGTGACAAAAAAATGGTTTATTTAGCACAGTTTTTATTTTTTACGGTGTTCATCTGAGGGGTTAGGTCATGTGATATGTTTATAGAGCCGGTCTATACGGACGCGGCGATACCTAATAATGTATACATTTTTTTTCTCACTTTTTTATACAATTTTTTTTCTTTACTTTATTTGGGAAAGATGACGTTTTTGTTTATTTTTACTTGAAACTTAATTTTTTCAACTTTTTTTTTTCAGTTTTTTTTTTGTCCCACTTTGGACAGGGGGGTCTAATCCTTTACAATGCATTACAATACTTCTGTATTGGAATGCATTGGCTGTATGAGTAATACTGTGTGCATTACTCATGCAGCTTCCGGCCTGTGAGATCCAGGGGGCTGGATCTCACAGGCTCTTCACCGGAAGGCAGCGCAATGCCTCAGGAAGGCATTGCGCTGCCTTCCATGCCATCGGGTCCCCCCTATAGCCCCATGGGGACCCGATGGCACCGTCGCACCAGGTAAAAGCCGCAAACCGCAGGTCTGAATTGACCTGCTGTTTGCAGCGATCGCCGACACGGGGGGGTCACGGGACTTCCCCGCGCATTTAGCCACTGTGGCTGCTCAATGATTTGAGCAGGCACCGGGTTCCGATCACCGCCCGCCGGGTACGTCATGGGTCCTTAAGGACTCGGGAACCATGCCATATCGGTACGTCATGGGTCCCTAAGGGGTTAAAATAAAACAATTTTTTCTGTTGTTTTTAACAACATAATGTAGCCACAAATGCTGCACCGACCTCATATGTGAACAGGTGTAAATTGAATGAGCTCTTATGAAGAAGCAAATAACTACAAAGCCAGGAAAAATCCATCCCCTCCACCTATTTAACTACTGCCCCTGAACCGTGAAGTCCTGTGCATGAGCCCAGATAGCCCTGGTTTGTCATATTCGTTTACTTTGTGAAATTAAAAAGTATAGTTTATAGCAACAGTCAGTGGGAGGAAATGTCTTTTTTGACAGAAATCTTCTCCATCTATCAGAAATCTATGAGAAGAGGTCTCACTAAAGAAGCGCTGAAGGTTTTACACTAAAAATCCAGTATGGACAAGAGGACAGTGTAGCATGGAGACTTTACTGGTGTCTGTGTGTTTAGTGTGGCTAATCTGATGCTGTGATCTGGACGCTGGTAAATGTTTGGGTCATGGTGTAAATGTAACAGTCTTATTTGACACAGAGGAGATTAGGCAAGCAATCATCTTCTCGCTACTTTTCTGGAAAAAACAGACCCCTCTAGGGGCGTAGCTAAAAGCTCTTGGGCCCCGGTGCAAGAGTTCAGCTTGGGCCACCCCTTCTTCACTCAGGGCTGGTGCACCTAGCTTTTCTGCTGCCCGAGGCAAATATTAAAACGGCCCCCCCATGCCAAATTCTCAACCTAACCCCTTCTCTCCAGTCCTACTGTTAAAGGGGTTGTCCTCTTTTTACTTCTGATGACCTATCCTCAGGATAGGTCATCAATATCAGATCAGCCGACGTCCTCCGGCACCCCCGACGATCAGCTATTTGAAGAGAGGGCAGCGCTCATATGAGAGCTGCTTTCTCTGTTCTGTTCTACGCTCTCTATAGCATTTGCAGTGATGAGCAGGTAAACAGAGCAGAGAAGCACCGCTCATACAAAAAAAAAAGCAGACAACCCCTTTAAAGACATACTTGGAAAACAGCTCTTCAGGACATACAGGGTCATACAGCCCCACATATGTACCTCTTACAGTGACTTCTCTTCTGTGATGTAGACATTCTCTACACTCTACCTGTTCTAGCTATCTTCTCTTCTTGCGGCCGGTGCTGCAGTCACCTGACCTCCTGCAGCGTCAGGTCAGAGTGTGCTCTGTATGTCCTGACGATGCAGGCAGCCAGGACACAGCAGCGCGGACCCTGAGAAGAGCGAGCAGGAGGAGGGTTAAGTACTGTACAGCGCTCACAGCGCTTCTCTCCCCCTCCTCCTGCAGATTAATTACATGCACAAAGTTTCATGTTAGGTTTTGTCTCATCTGTATCAGAGGATCCGTTAGATGCCATCAAAAATATAGGGCAGAATAGCACAGCATGTTAAATTTTCTTGTCATGTAAAATGCGGGTTTTTTAATGAAAACCAGATGTCATTATAGTCAGTGCAATCTGTTAGGAGGCATTCATTTCCGTCATTTGATGGAGATGGACCTTTTGCCCTCTTCCTATAATGGATGGTTTTGTGGTTATTGTAAGGAGCTGCACAGTATTTCCCTATGGTTAACATATATGTTGGGAGAAAATGGATGCAAAAGTGTAGTATACTATGCTTTCCTATCTTGCAAAATCCAGCCAAAAAAAAAAAGAATACATTTTTTACAATGAAAACCTTTGACGAATGCTACTGTATGATCAGTTTAATGCATATGTTAATGTTGGACAAAAACATGATATGTACACAGCCTAGTATATTTTATGCTATTAAAGTTTTTGATTTTACTAAACAAATTATAAAATTATACTTCTGTTTATATCTTTTTTTTAAAAAGATAAAATGTCCAGGTATATATAGATATCTATCTGTAGATACCAATACATTGTACATTGGAAAAATGCTACTGAGGTTTTTAGTCGGAGAAAATCCTCCTATTAATATCAGTGGACTCTGTGGCTCTCTGCTTAGAGTCTCTGTCCACTATACTAAAGATCCTGTCAGTAACTGTTTAAAATCAGAGACAGAATTAAAGTTAAATACACAGGGGTATCCCCTAGCACTGTCATAGTACTTTCTCCATATATGTAGTCAGCTACAGAGCAGGAAATTACTGGTGCTTCAATGTGCTGGTAAAAATAAAATGCTTACCCTGGCATCATGCCACAAATACTGGTTAAGTAAAATAAATCCCAGCGGGTGCTTGTAAACGAACTTCAAGGTTTTATTATTTCATATTATATCCAATTAGTACTAATTGGATATAATATGAAATAATAAAACCTTGAAGTTCGTTTACAAGCACCCGCTGGGATTTATTTCACTTATATTGTGGTTTCGTATCCTCCCCGTGCGGGTGCGGTCTTGGTTCAGGTGCCGGCTATTCCTTGGATTACAAATACTGGCTAGGCTGGTGGTTTACTGGTCAGGTAGGAACCCTACCCATGTGTATTTCTGGACAAAGGCCTCACTTACGGAGAAAATAAAAAGAACTGCCCTATGTACATCACTAGACATAGCCCTCATTTAGGGGCCTATTAGATGCAGTAATTATTGTTTGAATTCTCGTGTAATTGTTTGAATTCAGAGATGATCATTGTATTGGACAGCCTGCAGCGACCAAATGGTGAATGGTAAATCATTTGCTTTCCATGGTATTGGACAAATCCGCCTGACTGGAAGATTATTATTAGTTTCTGCCACATCCCCTCATCTAATCAGAAATCTGCCATTTTTTAACAGTGCTAATTTTTGGTGAATGACCAACAAACACAGTTGCGAGCATGTAATCAAAAATCTTTTGAGCGCAAAAAGCCCGCTAAATCGTTAATGACTCCTTATGAAAAAATATCTTCCTGTCCAGTAGGACCCTTGAGGGTGGTGTTACCTACAGCTTTTTTTGGCAGCTTTCTGAACCAAGGCCAGAAGTGGATCCAGAAGTCCATTCTTTATTTTTCTCATTCCCTTCAACTCACTTCTGGCTTTGGCTCAAAAAACTGCCACAAGTATAGCTGTGTGACACGACCCTTACTGAGAAAACAAGTTTACTCGTGAACTGACTGACCAATAGGTCTGTAATGAAGACCTTCTGAACACAAGGAGTTAAATGATATCTTGGTGTCAGAGGTCAGGGGCTAATTAAGGAAGGTGCTTTTCCTCTGCATACCACACATTAAAGTTCCTTTTTTTGCAACTCTGCTGAAACCTAGTCACCTGTGTGGCAGCTCCATACCTGGAACTGTCATCACCTCTTCTAATGCAGGCCTGCTCCAGCCAGCCATTGACTAGTAACACAAGCGGTTTTCAGCACTTGGATGGACCAATTCCCAGCTCATCGTTCCTTCAGCTTTTAACTATAGCACCTGGACACTGACTTCAAATAGATCCAATTTGCATAAAGGTATGGAGTGGAGGAAAACACAAACAGTGAACAGGCTGATGGAAACATGTCTGTCAATGTGTCATTGTCATTGTGGGAAAAATGGCCTTCTTGTTCCTGTCTAGGATACCAATCTGTCAGTGGCATGTTAGAAGAAGGACTCTGGGAAACAGCACTCCTACTATGGGGACCCCCATTTCCAATAGACTGGTGTCTCCCATGAAAAGCATTATTTATTTATTGACATATTGTAATTGTGTCCATGAAAGTGAAGCAGGGAAGTTTGAGTCATGAGTAATGATAGCTTGGGTCATGGTAATGAGAATGAGAATCTATGCAGGTAGGGTCCCATTCCATACAAGAGCATCAAAGGTTCACATGTTCTCCATGCCACCCAAAGAGGAGGCTGATGTTACAAAAAGACTTCACACTCCGGTATTTTAATGTTATATATTGTTAAGCAGGTGCAAAGTATAAAATAGTGATTACTACAAATGCATTTTAGAATGACATTTAAAGAAATTAAGAAGCATCTCCACCCAGAAGTAGGTGGCCTCCTGACCATTCCTGACGGCTGATATGAAGTAGAGGGATAAAGCATGTTCAGTTTTGTCACTCTGCATCCTGATCTAGCCAGCATTCTAATATTTCCTATTATACGGACAATGATTTCCTATTTTTGGAAATATGTGTGCATTGTCTTGTATGATCTGGTTAAATGTTACAATCATAATAAGCTGTTTGAAGAGGCTGTGATCTCTTCAAAGCTTAGTAAGCACAGTGCCATACAATGTATAGCTGCTGTGCTTGGTATTGCAGCTCAGTCCCATTGACTTGAATTGGACTGAACTGCGCCAAGGCCAGGTGACTGAGCTTATTGATGGAGTCAGGGCTGTCGGGCCACCATGAATCTGATATTAATGACCTATCCTGAGGATAATTATAGGGTTTTTAGAAAAGTTTTTAATAAGATTGTTCAAAAGGTTAGTTACACTTTAATCCCTTCCCGACCATCTTATGTAAATTTACGTTTTGTTAGCAGATGCCATAGCATCCGCCAGGTTAAAAACCGTGCAACGGCATCCCCTGGTGAGGATCAAGGGAGCTGGATGCAATGTGTGGCAGCTTCTGTCCTCCTGAGTGAGAAGAGGTTGCCGCATATTAGTTCCTATGGAAAGCCTTCTTGTGGCAGAGCTCCATAGGAACATATTGTATTTCTGATAGACTCCTCTAATGATTACTTGTTATAGTTCCCTATGGGAACTATTAAAAAGTTTAAAAGAAAAAAATATGTTTTTCAAAATATAAAAAATATAAAACTTCAAATCACCCCCTTTCCCGCCAAATCTAAATACATAAACAATAAAAAAATAAACATCATGGGCATAGCCGCCTGCAAAAACACCCATACTATTAAAATATAAAAATATGTATCCCATACGGCAAACAGTGAAACTGTAAAAAAGTCAAAATGGCCTATTCGCATTCCACAAAAAAATAAAAGTGATCAAAAAGTCATACACAAAAGTGTTATCAATATAAAATACTGATCACCTATCAAAAAATGAGCCCTCATACAGCTCCGTACACATAAAAAGAGTTATAGGGGGTTAGAATATGACGATGCAAAGAAAAAGAAATTCCAAAGTTTTTATTTTTTTTCAGCATTAAAATGCAAGAAAACCTATACATATGTGGTATCGTTGTAATTGTACTGACCCGGAGAATGAAGGTAACAGGTCAGTTCTGCATAAGGAAAGTTATAAAAACTAAATAGGAATTGTGTTTTTTTTTATCATTGGGAATTTTTCCCCCTCTTCCCATTACATTGTATATAACTATAAATGGTCCCATTAGAAAATACAACTTGTCCTAAAAAAAAATAAGCCCTCATTCAGCTATGTGAATGGAAAAATAAACAAGTCATGGCTTTGGGAAGGCTGGGAGTAAAAAACGAAAACGAAAAAAGGGAAAATGGCCCAGTCTTGAAGGGGTTAAGGATTGGCCTGATTTTCATTTTTTTTTATTTTCATTTTTTCCTTCTTGCCTTCTAAGAGCCACAACATATTTACTTTTCTATTCACATAGTTGTATGAGGGTATTTTTTGTGGGACATCCCGCACCACTTCCTAATATTACCATTTAAAGGGAACCTGTCAAGTTGAACACGTCTGAGATGAAAGCAGCGTGTGAGGTCAAGGAGATGGTCCTATCAGTGATTGACAGCCTTCCCTCTATGACTGTGAATACAGAGATAGCTGTCAATCACTGATAGGACCACCTCCTTGACCTCAAAGCCCATATATCATTTCTCCCATAAAACTATATATATCAATCTGCTCAGCTCCTCCTGCTTTATCCGGGAATTTAAATGAATGAAATGAAATACAAGTTATGCTAAACCTTTTCCCCCAAAACTATATATCAATCTACTTAGCTCATCCTGCTCTATACCTTGCTGCCTTGAGATTTCTTCGCATTTTGATGGTAACAAGTTCCCTTTAGTATTCCATACGATATATTGGGAAGCTGGAAAAATGTTTTAGCAGGATGGAATTGGAAAAAATGCTTCATATTTACATCATGTTACCTTTTTCTGGGGGTCAGTACAATAGATTTATGTGATTTATATAGTTTTGTTAAGTTTTATTACTTAACAAAACTTGAAAGGCGAGTTGTAATTTTTATTGATATGATTTTGGAGTATGTATTACTTGACCAACAAAAAGCGACTCAAGCATTTTGATCTTTTATCTGTTACAGTTTTCACTGTATGGGATACATTGTTTTCAGAAGGGTCGATACCAATGATGTTTATTATAGCTTTTTTATATTTTTTTATTAGTAAAATGGGGAATCATTAGAATTTTTATCTTGTTAAAATATTTTATAAACTTTTTCTACATTTTTACGTTTATTTTGAGTCCCCCTAGGGGACTCAAAGCACAGACTGCAATCAAATTGTATTGCTATTATTGGTAAAATGTATGTGTTCCTATTAAGCCCTGGTTGAAGAGGGCTTAATAGGAACTGCACTATGGCATGCCTAGGACCCTTCAGAAGGCTCCTGTCTGCCACAGTAACGGAGCGATTCCCATGATCTCTTCACATGACGGGGAGGGAAGTGTTCCATCATCGATGAGACCCCCCTCTCCTTAAGTGACAACTCACATTCCATGGTTGGCATTGACCATGGCATCTGAGAAATAAATGTCTGTGTTCGATGTCTGCAATCAAGGACACTTCTAGTAACAATAACTTAGGAACACAAAACCATACATTTGTATAAAAGATGCTCCAAAATTGTTATGGCATGGGGAATAAAGACATGTCAGGACAGATCATCTTTAACTACAAGACAAAAATTCATCTATACAGCAATATGAATATCAATTCAGAATAATGAAAAATATGATGCCATCGAGACACAATGCACACAGCAGGGTCAAAACAATAAAACCAATAGGCTCCATAACAAAATTTAAAAAAGGGCCACTTCATGGGTAGAATATGCCCACCTGCATTTATCTCCATGCTACCTTGCCTAGGCAACAACTTTTCAATCCAACCTTAAATGCGCCCCTTTTTTCTTGTCTCTGTTTTCCTCTCCCTTCATTCTGTGTATGCCTGGTCATGTTGTTTGTATGTTTGTATGTAATGAACATGGTGACATCTTGCCTCTTCTATGGTCTCGACTGGCCACAGGAAAAATATTTGACAGTTTTCACACCAGCACCTGGATCTGAATACTTTTGTAATTGCATGTAATTAAATATTTAGTTTAGCTATTGAGTTATTCAATAAAAGGTATCTGTATAGTGCTACCTGCTGTTTGTTTTTTCTTATTTTATTGTCCTACTTACTGAGAAGGACACACATGCTCAGTTTCTTCCTTCAACTGCCTCCTGAGCTGTGATAGGGAGAGATATATAGACGAAAGACATACCCCCTGAGATAGGACACTGCCCTTGAGCAGCCTTCTTGATATAACTTTAACAGAGCAATGAATGAGGAGATCTATGGATCCATGTGAGGTACAGGGCTGGTTCTAGCTTTGTTAGAAAGACATTGTCATGTACTATATGATGTCTGATTTTAATTTTTTACATTAATCATATATATATATATAGTAGCTGGTATGTCCATTAGGCCTCTTTCACACTACCGTATGGCTATTTCAGTGTTTTGCGGTCCGTTTATCACGGATCAGTTGTTCCGTTTTTTTGTTTCCGTCGTGTTTCCGTTTCCGTTCCGTTTTTCCGTTCCATTTTTCCGTATGGCATATACAGTATACAGTAATTACATAGAAAAAATTGGGCTGGGCATAACATTTTCAATAGATGGTTCCGCAAAAAACGGAACAGATACGGAAGACATATGGATGCATTTCCGTATGTGTTCCATTTTTATTTGCGGACCCATTGACTTGAATGGAGCCACGGATTGTGATTTGCGGGCGATAATAGGACATGTTCTATCTTTCAACGGAACGGAAATACGGAAACGGAATGCATACGGAGTACATTCCGTTTTTTTGCGGAACCATTGAAATGAATGGTTCCATATATGGACCGTATACGGAACGCAAAAAAAGGCCCGAAAACGGGAAAAAAAAACTGTAGTGTGAAAGAGGCCTGAGGCTCCATTCACACATCCGTGGTGTGTTGCGGACCCGCAAATTGCGGATCCGCAACACACCCGCCCGGCACCCCTATAGAAATGCCTATTCTTGTCCGCAAGCTGCGGACAAGAATAGGACATGTTCTATCTTTTGCAGAGCTACGGACCTGAAGATCGGGCCCGCGCTCCGCAAATGCGGATGCTGACAGCACACTGTGTGCTGTCCGCATCCATTCCGTCCCCATAAAAAATGAATGGGTCCGCACCCGTTCCGCAAAATTGCGGAACGGATGCGGACCCATTTGCGGACGTGTGAATGGAGCCTTATCCTGATAAATTTATGCTATTCAGGTTGGTTACAGGGTTAAGTATTAAAGTATATTTTAAAAGGCTTTAAAACAGAGAACCCTTGTTGCCACCACTTCCATCATGTTCCTGAATTGGAAGACCATGAAGTGCATTCTGAAAATATTGATTTTGGTCATTGATTATTAATTGACACTAATGCTCTGGTTATCAATTATTTTGGCCAATCATACAATATTTTTATAGTTATCTCCAAACTTAGAGATATTAAATGCTACATAGGACCTGAATGGTTTTGCCAGTTCTAGTTTGCCATATTAGCAAACCTTTAATTGTCCCTTACATGAAATGGACTGCATGTTGCCTGGGATAAACACAGAGGTGGAATGAAAACGTAAAGTAGTCCTGAAAATAATCTAAAAATGGGCTCATAATGTAGGTGGATTTAGATTGGCAGCAGATGGGGTTACACAAGTAGGCAGAGTCAGCAAATTATCAGTCATAACCCTGGTGATAGTTAGGGACAATGCAAAAATACTGTAGAATACCCCTTTAAGACAACAGGACAGCCTTCCCTGACCGTTGCATACAGCTCATTATTTTATATACACCCTTAGGCTACATGCACACGACCGTATCATTTTTTTTTTTTGTGGATCCATTGTAAGGCCTCATGCACACGGCTGTTGTTTTGGTCAGAAAACGGCGGCTTGGATGCGGACCCATTCACTTCAATGGGGCCGCAAAAGATGCGGACAGAACTCCGTGTGCTGTCCGCATCTGTTGCTCCGTTCCGTGGCCCCTCTAAAAAAATATAACATGTCCTATTCTTGTCTGTGCTTTGCGGACGAGAATAGGCATTTATATTAAAGGCTGTCCGTGCCATTCCGCAAATTGCGGAACGCGCACGGACGCCATCCGTTTTTTGCGGATCTGCGATTTGCGGAGCGCCAAACACACCATGGTCGTGTGCATGAGGCCTAACAATGACTAAAATGGACAAGAATAGGACACGTTCTATTTTTTTTGCAGGGCTACGGAACGGACATACTGATGCGGACAGCACACGGTGTTCTGTCCGCATTTTTTGAGGACCTATTGAAATGAATAGCTCCGCATCCTATCCGCAAAAAAAAACACGAAACGGACACTGAAACAAACAACGTTCGTGTGCATGTAGCCTTATAGTGACATGTGGACCCAGTGACATGTATAGTCCCATATTGAGACAAGGAGCACCATAACTAGTGAGATATTGAGCATCAGAAGTAAGGTGGTGCTTGAAAGTTTGTGACCCTTCTATATTCCTGCATAAAGCATGGTGGCTCAGTGGCTAGCACTGGTGCCTTGCCGCACTGAGGTCTTAGGTTTGAATCCAACCATGGACATCACCCGCATGGAGTCAAAAACATACAAATAGGAAAAGTTTTTGAGGTCCAATGGGGACAGTTAGTGATAATAATGTCTGTAAGACACTGTGGAAAATGTTGGTTCTGTATAAATTAGTAAAAAAAAAAAAAATTGGACGTAAAACTACAAAAGATTTTTTTTAAAGTGGATAAAGATAACTAAATAAAACAAATGAGCCAAAGATCATTTGGTCATTTATTTATTGAGGAAAATTACCCAATATCACATGTCTGTGAGTGGCAAAAGTATGTGAATCTTTTAGCATTAGCAGATAATTTGAAGGTGAAATTAGAATCAGGTGTTTTTTAGTCAATAGGATGACAATCAGGTGTGAGTGGGCAACCTGTTTTATTTAAAGATCAGGGATCAATTAAAGTCTGATCTTCGCAACAAATGTTTATAGTAGTGTATCATGACATGAACATAGGACTTCAGAAGAAGAGTTGTTGATACTCATTAGGCTGGAAAAGTTTACAAAATCATCTCTAAAGAGTTTGGACTCCACCGATCCACAGTAAGAGACACTGTGTACAAACGGAGGAAATTCAAGACCATTATTACCCTCCCCAGGGGTGGTTGATCAGCAAAGATCATACCAAGAACAAGGCATGTAATTGTTCACAAGGGCACAAAGGAACCAAAGGTAACTTCTAAGCAACTAAATGCCTTTCTCACATTAGCTAAAGTTCACCATCAGGAGGACACTGAACAAGTATGGTGTGAATGGCAGAATTGCAAGGATAAAGCCAATGCTTTTCAAAAAGAACATTGCTGTTCTTTGCTGTTAAAGTTTTGGAATGGTCAAGTCAAAGTCCTGAATTTAGTCCAATAGACATATTGTAGAAGAACCTGAAGCAGTTCATGGGAGAAAACCCAGCAGGACTTCTTTACCCCACAGGTGAAGAAACGCCCACCTGATGCAAGATTGACAGGGATGGACATTTAGTCTTCCCCTGACAATTTGCTGCCTGCACTTCTGCTCCGAATAGCAGAGCCAGGGTACTGCGCCTGCAGAGACACTGCTCAGACGATGAAGCAGAGCCTGCTCCCTAGCTCTGCTAATCAGAGCAGTGGAACAGGCAGTAAATTATCAAGGCTGGGCTAAATGTTCAACCCTGTCAATCTTAAGGTAGGTGGGTGCTTCTTCACAAGCGAGAAGAGCCCCTCACAAGTGAAGAAGCCCTGCTGATGAGATGAATCGTTTTGTTGGAATCGATTTGCTCATCTCTAGTTTCCACACTTTTGCCACTCACAGACGTGATAATGGATAATTTTCCTCAATAAAATAATGACTTGACTCATTTGTTTGATTTGGGTATCTTTTTCTACTTTTAGGATTTGTGTGAAAATCTTATGTACTTTTAGGTCAAATTTATGCAGAAATATAGAAAATTCTGAAGTATTACATATACAGCCCTATAGTAGCAAATAGCAACCCATAAGTAGGGTGACCAGCGTCATGACGCCATAACCTGACTGGCTCAGTGGAATTTTTCCCTAAAGAGTTAATGGACAATCTGTCCCTGAATAAACCTATATCTAACGTAAGAAAAAATAAGAAGGACTTAATATAAAGATTGGATGGACCATGTGTTTTTCTTCTGCCATTATTCTCCTGTTTCTATGTCTCTCCTGTTTTTTGGCCAACATAAAAGCTTTCCTAGAATCTAGAAGGGCTGCCTAGTTTAGCATTCAAACTGAAGTTGTGAAAATGATCACTATGTATGAAGGTAGATTTGACATTTTGTGGCAAACAGAAGCTGGTGACCAACCCTATATAAGCCGTAATGATAGTCATATTGTTTTTCCAGAAGCTGATATAATGTTGATTTTTGACTTTTTATTAACTTGACAGTGGGCTCCTGCATTTACATACTTTTTTAAAGTTACCGTAGTTATTTTCTATTGAGCTACTTATTGATTTGTATCAGAAATATAGAAGGGCACACAAATGAGATAGATGTAAAAGGATCCAAGCCTATGGCAGAGCAGTCTTATAATTTTCCCTACATGTTTAATGAACTTCTGTCCCCGGTGTTCACCTACAAAAGGCTCAGCAACTTCAGGGAGAATGACGAAAGCCCTAAGGGCCCTTGATGAGATCTTGGGATTATCTGAGGATGACATGTCCCTTAGTAAGTGTCTTCTGTCACCAAAAGTTCAAACCATGTTCAAGCAAAGGTGAAAAGCAGCTGTACTATTTGAACTGTGATTTGCTGGCTGATAAAAACAAGACAGACACCTGATTACATCCAAGTGGGCAAAGAAAAGCTGGATCAGAGGTTTGGAAAGGGAAGGGCCCAGTGTGCAGCATGTGTGATAAGAACCCGAGTGACTTCCTCTTGCTGTCAAATTTGATGTATTGGTTAGAGATCTTTGATTTCTTTATTTGCATAAAACCTCTGCCTTCTAGGGAACTTGATGCTGGATATCCATTGTGTACATCAGTAGGTTTTATACGTCATAGAGTAATCAATAGCTGCACGATATCAGGTAGAAATTAATTGTGAATATATTCATAAAGGGCTCATGCACACGAACTTGTGCCGGCCTGGCCCGTATTGCAGCCTGCAAACAGTGGGTTTGCAATATAAGGGCCCTGGTAGGTGCGGTGTGGAATGGAGGTACGGAACCTCACGGAGGTACTACGGAGAGCTTGCAAGGGTTCTATTTTTTTGCGGTCCGGATGGATCACGGACCCATTCAAGTTGAATGCGTCTGGATCCATGGATAATTCCCGTGCATTGTGGACCACAAATTGCCGTCTCCAATGCACGGAATGGCCGAGCAACGGCTGTGTGCATGAGCCCTAGGAGTATTAGCAATTTGCAAGGACAGAGATTTTTTAGAAAGGACCCATCACCTCTCCTGACATGTCTGTTTTAGTAACTACTGGCATCCTCAATGTAATCATTCTGGAACATCTATTCTTATGACTCTTTGTTGCACCATTCCTTTATTAATCCTGCTATAAGTTAAGTTATGAACGAATTGCCACTAGTCTACAGTAAAAATCCATCTGGGTGTCACCAGTAACTACTTGCATTACCAATGTAATAATAAATCTGGAATATCTATTCTCATGACTCTCTGTTGTACCATTCCTTTATTATTCCTGCTAGAATTTTATGAATGTCTTGCTAGCAGTCAGCAGTAAAGGACAAAATAGGGTGATGCCATTTGAGGGTGCGTCCCTGCACAGTTTCGCATGATCCAATCAGTGCTGCCAATGGCAGGAACACACCCTCAAATGATATCACATTACTGCAGACTGCTGGCAAGTCATTCATAAAATTCTAGCAGAAATAATCGAGGAATGGCACAACACAGAGTTATTTCTCATTCACAGTCAGTAATTTCCATCAGTGATTTTGAGCCAAGACCAGGTGCGGCTCTAAACACAGAACAGGTGCAGATCATTCCCTTATCCCTTTCACTTAGGCCTCCTGCACACGACCATATGTATTTTGCAGTGTGCAAAAAACGGATCCGCAAAAAAAAACGGATGACATCCATGTGCATTCCGTATTTTGCAGAACGGAACGGCCCTTCATAGAACTTGGCAATAATAGGACATGTTCTAATTTTTAGCAGAAATGAAATACGGAAACGGAATGCACACGGAGTACATTCAGTTTTTTTTGCGGACCCATTGAAATGAATGGTTCCGTATACGGTTCGTTAAAAAAAACGGAACGGACACGGAATGAAAATACGTTTGTGTGCAAGAGGCCTTATATTACACTGATGTGTGAATGAGGCTTTATGCTCCAGAATTGTTATTACATGGGGAATTACTAATATAGACATGATGTGACAGGTCCTCCTCACTGACATTTACACAATCATTTCTACTGTATGCAGCACATCCAGTTTCATTACTTCAGCAACTTGCTGCCAACAACCAATTTTTATACCCAAATAAAAAATGCAATTTGACAAACAACCTGAAGTGCAGCATGTTTACACATGGCAAAGATTGGGAATGAGCATTCGTATGAACCATGTTAAAAGGCAGGCATTTTCTTGGTTGAACATGATGGACTTTTTTTCAGCCATATTATTATTATAACTATGTAACGGCCGCTGATCAATGATACAGCATGCTGATCAGATTTCATTTAAGCTCCATTTAAGACCCCGTTCACATGACCATATTTTTGGTTCGCATTCGATTGGCACTTTTGGGGGATTGGATGCGGACCCTTTCATTTCAATAGGTCCGCAGCAAATGCGCACAGCACACCGTGTGCTGTCTTGTCTGCATCCCTATGTCCGTTTTGCAGTCCTATTCTTGTTTATTTTGCGAACAAGAATAGACATTGTTACAATGGATCCGCAAAAAACACAGATGCAACACGGACATCATCCGTATTTTTGGGAGATTCGCGTTTTGCGGACTGCAAAATACATAGTCGTGTGAATGCACCCTAAATCTATCAGACATCATTGCTTGCAAAGTGTATGGGGAGAAACGATTGTCAATACAATCATTTGTTCCCATTCCGTTTGCACTTTTTGGGATTATATCCCTGGCTTACAGAAGGCTGCTGACTAGAGATGAGCGAACTTCTGTTTTAAGTTCGGCGTCTAAAGTTCGGCTTCCGGTTAGCGGAGGATCCCGATACGGATTCCGAATTTCGTTGTGGTCCGTGGTAGCGGAATCAATAATGGCTGATTATTGATTCCGCTACCACGGACCACAACAGAATTCGGAATCCATATTGGGATTCTCCGCTAACCGGAAGCCGAACTTTAGACGCCGAACTTAAAACAGAAGTTCGCTCATCTCTACTGCTGACAAATTATTATTTTTATGCCTTAAAAAAGATGTGATCACTGACAATTAGACAGCTCAATGATCACCCCATCTTCGGCATGTGCAAAAGTGCATTTAAAACTCATGGAAATTCTTGTGAAAGACATAATGTGGACAGTTATTCTTTCAGTGGTCAACTACAAAACACAAGTTACATCATGTAAAGCAAATTACCTTAATAAAAAACACAATGGGAAGATTGATTAAAAACTGATGTAATGGAAACCTGGTTTATTTGCCCATAGCAACCAGTCAGATCCCAATAAAATTCAATGAAGCTCTGAAAATGATTCTGATTGGTTGCCATAGGCAACTAAGCCAGTTTTACTTTACAACAGTATTGAAAAATCTCCCCCAGTATTTTTTTCTTTATTTACTGAAACTCATAGACAAAGATCTTAAAATTCTTATAATAATCTGCTTAAGGGCTTATGCACACAGCCGTTGTCCGGCCGTGCCCCTATTGCGGGCTGCAAACAGTGGGTCCGGAGTACATGGGCACCAGACGTGTGCACCCCGCGTCACGGATACCGACCCATTCACTTAATTGGGTCCGCAATCCGGAAGCTCGGTGCAGAACGGAGGCACGGAACCCCACGGAAGCACTACGGAGTGCTTCCGCACTGCAAAAAAGTAGTGCTACTATGGGTCCGTGGAAAAATCGGAAAATGCACCGTTTGGCTTCCGCGTCCGTGATCCGTTTTTTCCAGTCCGTGAAAAAAATATGACCTGTCCTATTTTTTTCACGGACAACGGTTCACGGACCCATTCAAGTCAATGGGTCCGTGAAAAATCATGGATGCACACAAGATAGTCATCCGCCTCCGTGATCCGTGTCTGTTTTTCCTATCATTTTCAATGCAAACTTGACCTACGGAAGAAAAAACAGTCACGGATCACGCAACAACGGAAATCCGTTTTGCGGACTGCAAAAAAAAAAACAGTCGTGTGCATGAGTCCTAAAGGTGTAAAAAGTTCTGAAATGATTTATCTTTGTCTCATTTTTTTACATCACAGAAACCTAACATTTTAACAGGGGTGTGGCCAAATATAGGACATGTTTTATCTTTGCAAGGAACGGAGATACGGAAACGGAATACATACGGAGTACATTCCGTTTTTTTTTGGGGAACCATTGAAATGAATGGTTCCGTATACGGAACGCAAAAAACGGCCCGCAAAATGGAAAAAAAAAACGGTAGTGTGAAAGAGGCCTTAATGCGACTCATTTATACATAGTTTTGGCTATATATATACACTGCTCAAAAAAATAAAGGGAACACTTAAACAACACAATGTAACTCCAAGTCAATCACACTTCTGTGAAATCAAACTGTCCACTTAGGAAGCAACACTGAGTGACAATCAATTTCACATGCTGTTGTGCAAATGGGATAGACAACAGGTGGAAATTATAGGCAATTAGCAAGACACCCCCAATAAAGGAGTGGTTCTGCAGGTGGTGACCACAGACCACTTCTCAGTTCCTATGCTTCCTGGCTGATGTTTTGGTCACTTTTGAATGCTGGTGGTGCTTTCACTCTAGTGGTAGCATGAGACGGAGTCTACAACCCACACAAGTGGCTCAGGTAGTGCAGCTTATCCAGGATGGCACATCAATGCGAGCTGTGGCAAGAAGGTTTGCAGTGTCTGTCAGCGTAGTGTCCAGAGCATGGAGGCGCTACCAGGACACAGGCCAGTACATCAGCAGACGTGGAGGAGGCCATAGGAGGGCAACAACACATCAGCAGGACCGCTACCTCCACCTTTGTGCAAGGAGGAACAGGAGGAGCACTGCCAGAGCCCTGCAAAATGACCTCCAGCAGGCCACAAATGTGCATGTGTCTGCTCAAACGGTCAGAAACAGACTCCATGAGGGTGATATGAGGGCCCGACGTCCACAGGTGGGGGTTGTGCTTTCAGCCCAACACTGTGCAGGACGTTTGGCATTTGCCAGAGAACACCAAGATTGGCAAATTCGCCACTGGCGCCCTGTGCTCTTCACAGATGAAAGCAGGTTCACACTGAGCACATGTGACAGACGTGACAGAGTCTGGAGACGCCGTGGAGAACGTTCTGCTGCCTGCAACATCCTCCAGCATGACCGGTTTGGCATTGGGTCAGTAATGGTGTGGGGTGGCATTTCTTTGGAGGGCCGCACAGCCCTCCATGTGCTCGCCAGAGGTAGCCTGACTGCCATTAGGTACCGAGATGAGATCCTCAGACCCCTTGTGAGACCATATGCTGGTGCGGTTGGCCCTGGGTTCCTCCTAATGCAAGACAATGCTAGACCTCATGTGGCTGGAGTGTGTCAGCAGTTCCTGCAAGACGAAGGCATTGATGCTATGGACTGGCCCGCCCGTTCCCCAGACCTGAATCCAATTGAGCACATCTGGGACATCATGTCTCGCTCTATCCACCAACGTCACGTTGCACCACAGACTGTCCAGGAGTTGGCAGATGCTTTAGTCCAGGTCTGGGAGGAGATCCCTCAGGAGACCGTCCGCCACCTCATCAGGAGCATGCACAGGCGTTGTAGGGAGGTCATACAGGCCACACACACTACTGAGCCTCATTTTGACTTGTTTTAAGGACATTACATCAAAGTTGAATCAGCCTGTAGTGTGTTTTTCCACTTTAATTTTGAGTGTGACTCCAAATCCAGACCTCCATGGGTTGAAAAATTTGATTTCCATTTTTTTATTTTTGTGTGATTTTGTTGTCAGCACATTCAACTATGTAAAGAACAAAGTATTTCAGAAGAATATTTAATTAACTCAGATCTAGGATGTGTTATTTTTGTGTTCCCTTTATTTTTTTGAGCAGTGTATATTCCACTCATATATAGGTATTTTTGGCATTATATATATATACACTCACCTAAAGAATTATTAGGAACACCATACTAATACGGTGTTGGACCCCCTTTTGCCTTCAGAACTGCCTTAATTCTACGTGGCATTGATTCAACAAGGTGCTGATAGCATTCTTTAGAAATGTTGGCCCATATTGATAGGATAGCATCTTGCAGTTGATGGAAATTTGAGGGATGCACATCCAGGGCACGAAGCTCCCGTTCCACCACATCCCAAAGATGCTTTATTGGGTTGAGATCTGGTGACTGTGGGGGCCATTTTAGTACATTGAACTCATTGTCATGTTCAAGAAACCAATTTGAAATGATTCAAGCTTTGTGACATGGTGCATTATCCTGCTGGAAGTAGCCATCAGAGGATGGATACATGTTCTCATTCTGTTTACGCCAAATTCGGACTCTACCATTTGAATGTCTCAACAGAAATCGAGACTCATCAGACCAGGCAACATTTTTCCAGTCTTCAACAGTCCAATTTTGGTGAGATCGTGCAAATTGTACCCTCTTTTTCCTATTTGTAGTGGAGATGAGTGGTACCCGGTGGGGTCTTCTGCTGTTGTAGCCCATCCGCCTCAAGGTTGTGCGTGTTGTGGCTTCACAAATGCTTTGCTGCATACCTCGGTTGTAACGAGTGGTTATTTCAGTCAACGTTGCTCTTCTATCAGCTTGAATCAGTCGGCCCATTCTCCTCTGACCTCTAGCATCCACAAGGCATTTTTGCCCACAGGACTGCCGCATACTGGATGTTTTTCCCATTTCACACCATTCTTTGTAAACCCTAGAAATGTTTGTGCGTGAAAATCCCAGTAACTGAGCAGATTGTGAAATACTCAGACCGGCCCGTCTGGCACCAACAACCATGCCACGCTCAAAATTGCTTAAATCACCTTTCTTTCCCATTCTGACATTAAGTTTGGAGTTCAGGAGATTGTCTTGACCAGGACCACACCCCTAAATGCATTGAAGCAACTGCCATGTGATTGGTTGACTAGATAATTGCATTAATGAGAAATAGAACAGGTGTTCCTAATAATTCTTTCCCCAACTATCAGCACTCAAAGCTGCGCTGAAATACACAGTCAGGACTGCTGTGCCATACTAAGGCCTCATGCACACGGCCGTTGTTTTGGTCTGCATCCGAGCAGCAATTTTGCTGGCTCAAATGCGGACCCATTCACTTCAATGGGGCCGCAAAAGATGTGGACAGCACTCTGTGTGCTTCCCGCATCTGTTGCTCCGTTCCGTGGTCCGCAAAAAAAATATAACCTGTCCTATTCTTGTCCGTTTTGCGGACAAGAATAGGCGGTTATATTGATGGCTGTCCGTGCCGCAAATTGCGGAACGCACACGGACGCCATCCGTGTTTTTTGGATCCGCGGTTTGCGGACCGCAAAACACACAACGGTCGTGTGCATGAGGCCTAACTTAATGGAGAGGACTCCTGTGTGAATGCACAGTAATCTTGACAATGTAACACAGCTTTAAACTCTGACTGCAGGGAATATAAGAAATAATGATCTGGACTCCTTATCTGCAGTACTTCTCATGTATTACTGCAGATAATAGTCCAAGATCCTGGTGACACAATCCCTGTAATGACCTGCAGTTGTACCTCGGTGTAATTCTGGCTGATAGCAGTAGAGGGCGTGCGTGTACCACACATCTACAAATGACTGGATAGCTTTGATCCTGTTCTGTACCTCCAATAAATCTCCCATCATAACAGTAACTGCAGATATCGTTTTCACTAGTATGTGGCTATATTGCAGAGGTAATATACTTCTAATGTTCTCGCCATAGATATCACCGCGTAGTAAAAAAATAAGGGTACTTTCACACTAGCGTTATTCTTTTCCGGCATTGAGTTCCGTCCTAGGGGCTCAATACTGGAAAAGAACTGATCAGTTATATCCCTATGCATTCTGAATGGAGAGAAATCCGTTCAGGAAGCATCAGGATGTCTTCAGTTCAGTCTTTTTGCCTTTTCAGGACGGAGATAATACTGCAGCATGCTGCAGTTTTATCTCCGTCTAAAATTCCGGAACACTTTCCGGAATGCCGTATCCGGCATTTTTTCCCATTGACATGCATTCATTCCGGTGTTCCGGCAAAACAGATCCGTTTTTGCGGTCTGCGCATGCTCAGACCACGAAAAATGTAAAAAATAAATAAATGCCGGATCCGTTTTTACGGATGACACCGGAGAGACGGATCCGGCATTTCAATGCATTTGTCAGACGGATCAGGATCCTGATCCGTCTGACAAATCCCATCAGTTTGCATACGTTTTGACGGATCCGGCAGGCAGTTCTGTCGGAATCCTCTGCCACAAGTGTGAAAGTGCCCTAACAAAGAAAAACCTTAAAATATGGTCAGTCCATGCTCCAGCTCTGGGAATCGCCATCCATTCTGAGGTGCTCTGAAGGAAATGCTTGGCAGCACCTAGCAATGTATGCCACCGAACCCTTTGCAGTACAGGGGGTGACTGTGGAGATCAGGCTTCAACCACAGCATTTAGCCAGCTGCCATCCATAGCAGCACACATCAATGTACATAATTCATATTTACAGGGGTGGGATCCTTTCTGATAGAAGCTTTTGGCCCGAGGCTGGCATCATTATAAAATTTTTATTGGTTATTATATTAGTAATCCTCTTCTGACAAACATGCTGCATCTGGCTTTTAATTTTGCAATGGATCAAACACCTTATCGTCAGTTTTCCTTTAGTGTTTCTGTATGATGCATGGCCCCATATAGGTGATCCTTGCCTTATAAATCGGGGTCTCATTGAAGCTGACAGCAGACGGACCCCTAGTAACTTTTGATAGGTCCACATACAATCCCCCTATAATTGTCTGGGCCCCTGTGCTGCTGTGCACCAATGGGTTGCATCCTATAGCCATGCCACAGGTCATTTTATTATATATGCTAACTTTTAACAGCAGGGGGTGCTGTTATGTAAAAAATGGATGTGAACATTCAACGTACAGGTATGAAAATGGTAAAAAGTATCAAAATCACAACTGCGCCCACCCCACAGGAAATAATAGAAATAGTTTCTGCTATTCCCTATGGGTAACATTTTCATGCAACTTTATGTCATTTATGCTTATAAACATGAAATTGCTTTAAAAAGTTGCCTTACCAAGGAAATAAAGACATATCTTGGTGGCCTTCAGTCGTCACTGGGCTCTGATCCTTATACATCTGTACATGACCTATATCTGCCTATAAACTAGAAGGGCAATGTACCACCCTATGTCTTTCAACCATCATGGTTTAAGATACTGGGGGAGATTTATCAAACTGGTGTAAAGTAGAACTGGCTTAGTTGCGCATAGCAACCAATCCGATTCCACCTTTCATTTTTCACAGCTCCTTTGGAAAATGAAAGGTGGAATCTGATTGGTTGCTACTTTACGCCAGTTTGATAAATCTCCCCCGCTGTCCCAGGTGCCTGTGAAGAAGTTTAGAAATGAGACTGTTCTCAAGTTGTACGTATTGTTGGTACGATAGAAATAATTCCGTTGGTTGTAGTTTTCATACTGATTTCTTGATACTGTAAATTACATTGCTGTGTTAAATACTGAGAGATGGGCAGAGGTTGGCATCACTTTGTTTTATTACTAGCATATATACCCGGCGATGCCTGGGTGCACGTCTATCTATATAAATATTTGTAACATCCATCATTTTTTAAATCATTTATGTTTTTTTTTTATTTAACGACCCAATCCACATTAGTGTATCGTTGGTGAGTTCGCCCAACAGTTTAATGTGTCTGGGGAGCTCCTGGTCGGGGGAAATGAATATGTATGCCTGATCCTTATGTTGTCCCAGGAGAGAAGTCTCTGGCAGCATCTTTCTCCCCTTTCCCTGGTAAATACACATATAAGTTCGGCCAAGTTGAAAACGACAACTCCAGTCATGACCCAACAGCCGGCACCCATCAGGGCATGATGGGAGTTATTTTGCAAGAGCTGGGGAAGCACAGGTTTACAGTATTGTAAGAAGCCTTGAGCACGGCGAGTAAAGAGCATATTCACCTCTCTCTGAGCCTCCTGTCCTCTATGGAGTCTTCTGCTAATCTTCATTTTGGTGGATACATTCTGCAAAACGAAGAACACAAGTTAGAAGGCAACAGGCCTTTTATATCTGTATATAACACAGTCCGTATCTCACTGCAGGTCTCTGCCGCAAGTTGCTGGACTATAGCCACCAGCAGCCTATAGAAAGAACTGAAGGGACAGCATACCCCACAGCCAGGTAGCATTATTGTGAGCTCCCCGCTTAAAACAATCAAAATAAAACCTGAGTGTGGAAACCCAGGCGTAGGACGTGCCTCTGCAGTTGTAAATAGGTATTGGGGGCCCACAGGTTGGGGACCCACTCAGATGTATTTACCCCCTCCATGTGCTGAACCCCTAGCTACGACTCTGCTGTGCTGGAATTGGTTGATATGGGCAAAATGAAAGCTGTGCTGTGATTGGTTGTTTTTTTTAGACAGTCCATGCAGGGAGATGAGAGGCAGAATGAGAAGCAGTTCCCTTAACAGTTACTGTTACATTCGAGCATACATTGTAAGGCATGCTGCATCAAAAACGCATTACTTCCAGAACCCTGTCGGCTAGACTTGACAACCCCCCAGTATCTCTTAAGTTGGATCGTAAGAGAGAAATTTTAAATTTTCATGAATCATCATTTTTTGATGAATGGTTCTCTTTCTGCATAAACTGACATATTTAGTCCCACCTTGAGGACGGTAAATTGAGGACATAGTCTACCCACTAACTATTTGCGGCACCAGGTCTCACCTGAGTATAGAGTAACTGTTCTATATTTTATGTGTAGGTGTCCCAGTTTGTCTTATGTTTATCCAGCTGCTTTAGTATAGCGTTACCGTATTGTGATTTTCTGTCCACCTGCCTCCACTGCAGCAGTATTGCTTTCTATTACAGTGGTGAAGATTCACTGCATGCTATCTTTTAAAATAAGACATTAATAATTATGGTTGGCTGATATCTAAGACCTATCTGCAGACAGTGCTTCATTTACATTTTATATCCCTGTAGGACCAAAATGTCTCTGGTGCCATAGGTCCCTATCCCTCCTATTTAGCTTCTACGGCGAACTGGCCAGTGAGATGCCGCCAGAGGATTTACATAGAAATGAATTAGTCTACACAGTTCGAATTTGCTGTCATAATTGACAATTTTCATACATTAAAGGGTCAAAAAGCTGTATGATTTATATGGAATAGGACATAGAATAGATGAGCTCTCATTGCAGGTTCTGTTGGGTAGCAGCCTTCATCTGATTGTTATAACTGTGCTCACATAATACTGCCATAGAGTGGTCAAATATTACTGGTATATATTGTTCACATAATATTGATATACAGTACATGAATAATAGTCCCACGTCATAGTTTCATGATATGCTGAAATTTCAATATCCACAATACACGGGCGCCGTTTTGTGGCCATTCCGCATCACGGATGCGGATTCATTCACTTCAATAGGTCCGCAAATCCGGAGATGCGGAATGGAAGCACGGAACGGAACACTACGGGAGCACTACGGAGTGCTTCCGTGGGGTTTCGTCCCGTACTTCCGTTCCGCATAAAGATAGAACATGTCCTATCTTTTTGCGGAACGGACGGATCGCGGACCCATTAAAGTAAATGGGTCCGCGATCTGCTGCGGCTGCCCCAGGGACGGTGTTCGTGCACTGCGGCCTGCATTTTGCAGCCTGCAGCACGACCACAGGGCGCACACGACCACAGGGCCACAATATAATGTGCAATTCATAGTAGTCTTATAATAGTGCACCACTCACAGTCTCACAGCCAGCTACAGAAATTCACTGGAAACCTAGATAGATGCAATTTAAGGAGGACCTATCACCTCTCCTTACAATAAAGTATCTGTTATCGTCACTACTTGCAATCCCCATGTAATAACAATTCTGAAGCATCTATTCCTATGACTTTATGATGTATCATTCCTTAAGGCTCTATTCACACGTCCGCAACGTGTTTTGCGGATACACGGAGCCGCGGATCCGCAAAACACGGAAAGCGGCAATGTGCGTTCCGCATTTTGCGGACCGCACATTGCCGGCACAAATAGAATATGCCTGTTCTTGTCCGCAAATTGCGGACAAGACTAGGACATGTTCCAATTTTTTGCGGAACAGAAGTGCGGACCCGGAAGTGCGGATCCGCAATTCCGTGTCCGGGCAGCACATCATGCTGCTTCATAGGAATGAATGGGTCCGCAATTCCGTTCCGCAAAATGCAGAACGAAATTGCGGACGTGTGAATGGAGCCTTATTTTTTCATTTTGAAGTTATGAATGAATTGCTAGCAGTTTGCAATGAAGATCCATCTGGGTGTTAGCAATTGGGTGTGTGTCCCTGCACAGTCTTAGGCCTAGTTCACACGAACGTATGGCTTTTATAGTTTTTTGCAGTCCGTTTTTCATGGATCCGTAGTTCCATTTTTTGTTTCCGTTGTGTTTCCGTTTCTGTTCCGTTTTTCCGTTCCGTTTTTCCGTATGGCATATACAGTATGCAGTAATTACATAGAAAAAATTGGGCTGGCCATAACATTTTCAATAGATGGTTCCGCAAAAAACGGAACGGATACGGAAGACATACGGATGCATTTCCGTATGTGTTCCATTTTTTTTGCGGACCCATTGACTTGAATGGAGCCACGGAACGTGATTTACGGGCAATATTAGGACATGTTCTATCTTTCAACGGAACGGAAAAACGGAAATACGGAAACGGAATGCATACGGAGTACATTCCGTTTTTTTGCGGAACCATTGAAATGAATGGTTCCGAATACGGGACACAAAAAAACGGCCCGTACACTCGCCAAAAAAACGTTCGTGTGAACTAGGCCTTAGGCTCTATTCACACGACCGTAAGAATGAGTCCGCATCCGTTCTGCAATTTTGCGGAATGGTTGCGGACCCATTCATTTCTATGGGGCTGTTCGCATCCATTGCTCCGTGCTGCGCCCCCGCAAAAAAATAAATAAAAATAGAACATGTTCTGCTCTTGTCCCCAATTGCGGACAAGAATAGGCATTTTCTATGACAGCCGCGGCATGTGTGGTCCGCAAATTGCGGAAAGCACATAGGCGTGTGTACGTGTTTTGCAGATCCGCAATTTGCGGATCTGCAAAACACCACGTTCGTGTGAATGTAGCCTTATACTAATCAATCAGTGCTGCCAGTGGAGGCCTCATGCACAGGACCGTTGTTTTGGTCCGCATCCGAGCCGAAGTATTTGCGACTTGGATGCGAACCCATTCACTTCAATGGGGCCGCAAAAGATGCGGACACACAACGGTCGTGTGCATGAGGCCTTAGACTGTGACACCCAGTTGGACCTTTATTGCAGGTCTAGTAAACTTCTAGGAGGAATAAGAAAGGAATGGCACATTATAGAGTGATAAGAATAGATGGTCCAGAATTGTTATTACATGGCGGATGCAAGTTACTAAAACAGTCGGGAGAGGTGACAGCTCCTCTTCAAGCTTGCTGACCCATATCCAGGTAGAAATGAGGCTTCTGATATCTGTTTAAGAGCTGCTATCTAATCTATTTTCTTAAAACCTGCATAGTAGTCACTATGACAGCTATACTGAAATTGTGAAACATTTGACCGCTTTCACCCAATAATCCTTTCCTATTGCTGATTCTAGCTTCATAAAGCCAAACTAGTCATATCATGTATTCAGGCATTGGTAGCTACAGGAGAAATACAGTATGACTGGGCAGTCCTCCATTGTAGCATATCTACACTGTCGGACTGGGGTATATTTTTCGGCCTCACGTGCATGAACGTGTGCACACAATTCAGCATGCAGAACAGAACTGTATTGCGCACTGTACAATATCAAAGTGTTTCTCATTAAGCAACTCAATTAGTTGATAACTTAAGGTGACATTTATCATCTCCCTTGCGCCAGCAAAGTGACTTATTGAAAAAAAAATCACAGGTGCCTCTTTTTTAGTGTTGAGCACGAATATTCGAAAAGCGAATTTTTATCTCGGATATCGCAACTTCGAGAATTTGCAAATATTTCGAATATAGTGCTATATATTCGTTATATCTAATATTCGTAATTTTTTCCATCTGAACACATGATTCCTCCCTGCTTCTTGCTTGGGGGCCAATGAGTCATTGGCCCACAAGCAACTTAAGCAGGAAGGAATCATGACTTCAGATGGAAAAAAATGACGAATATTCTAAAAAAGGAATATATAGCACTATATTCAATATAGTGCTATATATTTGTTTTTTCGAATATTCGTCATTTTTTTCCATCTGAAGTCATGATTCCTTCCTGCTTAAGTTGCTTGTGGGCCAATGACTCAATGGCCCACAAGCAATAAGCAGGGAGGAATCATGTGTTCAGATGGAAAAAATTACTATTCTAAAAACAAATATATAGCACTATATTCTATAGTGCTATATATTAGTTTTTGACCCACGCCTGTATTGATTGCGTAATATTCGCATATTACGCGTTCATTACCTTGCCGATTTTCAAGTAAAAAAAAGAATGTAGAATATAACGAATATTCGAATTCGCCAATAATAAACGAATATTGGACAAAATATTCGCAAAATATAATGAATTTGAATATGACCCCTGACGCTCATCACTACTCTTTTTACTCTGCACTCACCACTTTTCCAAAAGGGAGCATAACAAGTGTGGAAAAGGGGCGCAGTCATCAGCAGAGACAAATCTATCGTCATTTACACCAGCTGCAAATAAAGACAGAAATCCAGAGGCAGACTGTCCAAAAACCCTACAGGGAATTTTTCCAGTGGGCTGATGCCCATAGGGCCACCCAATCCCTCCTCACTGCCGCTGTCCGGGTACATACTACTGGAGAACTATAGGGGTCATTATCATAGAAAGTTCAGGCAGCATACTGAAGGTAGGGTTGGCTTCGTGTTGTGGCCCACATCTCACTTCCTAAGCCCCCTGCTACGTACTAAAGACAATTGGAGGAGGAGAACAGAACATGGCATATTGATGGCCACCACAGAGAGACAGCTTATGGGGAGATATTTGGTTCTGTGGGATAGTATTCTTTGCTGCACTATGGTATTACTGACCTTGCCAACTTGTCTTGGCCCCATTTACTTGTGTTGCCTCACCTTCTGTCAATTTGGACCCATCTACAACATTGAAGCCACTTTCAAGTTTTTTCCAGGGCCACCTTAAGTTCCCAGTCCACCCTTGCAGAAATGTACGGCAGCTCTGAGCTGTTGTAGATTTCTGTTTAGGTGCACAGACTGCGGGGTGATGCACCTAATTTATGATGAGGCCTGTACCTCGTAAAAAAATTAGGCACATTCTGCAGCAGTGCAGGAGATATCAAGCGTAGAAAGCACCAATCTTGATAAATCTCCCCTTAGTCTGCTATTTACAGGCATTTTATTTCGATGCACGACAGGACCTTACGAACTTTTTCTGCCTTTGGAATCGCGCGAGTTTTTCCCTCTATTCGAGGGGGCAATTTCCAAAGGCGTTTAATACAAAGGGAAGCCTTTTGGATTCTCCGATTAAAGATGAGACATCCGAATGGCTTGAACCTAAAAAAAAGAACTCATGTACCTTTACTAGGATCTGGTCCATTCCTGGTGTGCCTATATGTTTGTTGTGTTTTTTCATCGAGAATAGCAGCTAAGAGGATATATTCGCCATGTCTGATTTGCATTTGTTCGTTCTGTTTTTAACATTCGAAACCACTATTCATTAGCTGCAAGTACTACCTTCAAGTACTACATTAAGTACAGTAAAGAGATATTGCAGGAGATAGTCAGGAGGTAGGCTGGAAGGTGGAAACAATACAAAAAAAAGGTAAGATTTGTTTGATTTAAATTTACAATTATTTTTTTTATTTTTTTTCCTCCTCTTTAAAATGGCGGACTTGGTTCAGTGCAGGAATTGTTGTGCATTTATTTCATGTTCCACTCTTTGGAGATTCGGATGCTGTCAGATCGGTAGACAGTTCTCCTTACTGCAGCAGGAAATTGCATTTTTGAAATCTGAAATATTTAAATTATCTGTTAAACAAACTCCAGCTAGGACTGCTGCAATGCCACTGCCACAGAGGACCCCCAGAAATGGCAGATGGGTTAATGTAGGTTCTGGAAGACTTAGAGTGGTGGATAGAAGACATGTCCCACAGTCGGTGGTTCTCCATAATTCATTTGCAGCACTCTCAGAATGTAAGGACAACATGGATATGGACTCAAGCACAGAGGGTGAGAAACCATCGACTCCTATGTCTAATGTATGCAACAAAAAAGATAAAGTGAAGTCTCAAAGGAAGCAGCTGTTGCTGGGTGATTCAATCATAAGAAGTGTGGAGCTTAAAGAAAATGGTTTTGTGAGATGTCTCCCTGGGGCTACTGCTAGAAGAGATAGAAGACGTATTATTAATATTGTTAAGCAAGCAAAGCAGGAAGGGGACGTGGATGTTCTTGTCCATCTAGGGACAAATGACCTGGCTTGCAATGAAGTGTCAGAGGTGAAAAAATATTTTATCACACTTGGTAATGACGTACAGGATTTTGCATCCACCATTTCATTTTCTGAAGTTCGGCCTGTGCATAATGTTCAGAATGATAGGCAGAGGCGCATAAAGGAGTTCAACATATGGCTTGGTAAATGGTGTCAAGAGCAAGGATTTGGCTTTGTTTCTCATGATAGCTCTACTTGGAATAGAAAGGAACTGTACAAAAAAGATGGTTTGCATCTTTCTCTCAAAGGAACAAATGTACTTAGTGAACAACTCCAAGAATTTGCGGAAGAGTATTTAAACTAGGAAGGGGGGGCAAAAGAGTGAAAATAAAAGAGTCCAATTGCCCCCCGAAACAATGCCAGAACAGGTCAGAAGCACAGAGGTTAAGAAATGATAAGCTCAGAGTCCTGTCTACAAATGCTCGCAGTTTAGGTAAAAAAATCAATGAACTTGGGTCAATAATGGCATCTGAGAATGTAGATTTAGTGGCTGTTACGGAGACATGGTTTAATGAAAGAAATGACTGGGACATAACCATACCAGGGTACTCTTTATACAGAAGAGACAGAGAAGGCAAGAAAGGAGGAGGAGTGGCCCTGTATGTGAAAGATAGCATTAAATCTAACCTAATACAAGTTGGTGAGGCCAACATAGAGTCAGTTTGGGTTACGTTGCAGTTTGCTAACCATGCAGTAACTCGTGTAGGTGTGATATATAGACCACCTGGTCAAGTTAAAGAACTAGATGATCTACTAGTTGAAGAAATAGCTAAAATGACTATGAAAGGAGAAGTTATCATTATGGGAGATTTCAATCTTCCAGATATAAACTGGAAAACCAAAATAGCAAGTTCTACCAGGAGTACAGATATTCTAAATTCCCTACTGGGGTTATCTCTACAACAAGTGGTTGAGGAGCCAACCCGGAGGGAGGCCATTTTGGATTTGGTATTCACAAATGGGGATTCGGTATATGATGTCATTGTAGGCGAAACCTTGGGATCTAGTGATCACCAGTCAGTGTGGTTTAATATAAGAACTGTGAAAGAGTCCCACCACACAAAAACAAAAGTTTTAGATTTTAGAAAAACAGACTTTTCAAAAATGAAATTAGTCATAAATGAGTCCTTATCAGACTGGAACGGATTACATGGAGTCCAGGAGAAATGGGACTACTTAAAAGGTGCATTATTGAAGGCAACAGAAAATTGCATTAGACTTGTCAGTAAAAGCAAAAAAAGGAAGAGACCACTGTGGTACTCAGCAGAAGTGGCCCAAATCATTAAAAATAAAAAGCTAGCATTTTGTAATTATAAAAAAAAACAGAGCAATGAAGATAAGGAAATCTACAAGATTAGGCAGAGAGAGGCCAAGCAAGTTATAAGAACTTCTAAAGCGCAGGCAGAAGAAAAACTAGCTCAGTCTATGAAAAAAGGGGATAAGACATTCTTCAGATATATAAATGAAAAAAGGAAATTAAAACAAGGAATAACTAAATTAAAAACAAAGGACGGAAGGTATGTAGAAGAGAATAAAGGGCTAGCCGACTGCCTTAAAGGGTTTCTGTCACCCTGCAAAACTCATTTTTTTTTTTTTGGATAGTTAGATTGCTCATAGTGCGATATAGCAGAATATAATGCTCTTACTTACTTTCATGCGGCCGATTCTTTATAAAACGAACTTTTATAATATGTAAATGAGGGCTCTACCAGCAAGTAGGGCGTCTACTTGCTGGTAGCTGCTGCAGAAATCCGCCCCCTCGCCGTGTTGATTGACAGGGCCAGCCGTGATCTCCTCCTCCGGCCGGCCCTGTCAGTAATTCAAAAATCGCGCGCCTCGCGTCATTCGGCGCAGGCGCTCTGAGATGAGGAGGCTCGTATCCTCAGCACTCCCTCAGTGCGCCTGCGCCGATGACATCACCGAAAGAGAAGACGTCATCGGCGCAGGCGCACTGAGGGAGTGCTGAGGAGACGAGCCTCCTCATCTCAGAGCGCCTGCGCCGAATGACGCGAGGTGCGCGATTTTTGAATTACTGACAGGGCCGGCCGGAGGAGGAGATCACGGCTGGCCCTGTCAATCAACACGGCGAGGGGGCGGATTTCTGCAGCAGCTACCAGCAAGTAGACGCCCATATTATAAAATTTCGTTTTATAAAGAATCGGCCGGATGAAAGTAAGTAAGAGCATTATATTCTGCTATATCGCACTATGAGCAATCTAACTATCCAAAAAAAAAATAATGAGTTTTGCAGGGTGACAGAAACCCTTTAATGAATACTTCTGTTCAGTTTTTACAAAAGAAAAAGGAGAAGGACCTCCACTAGAAAGGATGACTAATAAATCATTTGATGCATGTATCTTTACAGAGGAAGATGTTCTAAGTTTGCTGTCTAAGGTGAAGACAAATAAGTCACAGGGGCCTGATGAGATACACCCAAAATTATTAAAAGAGCTTAGTGGTGAGCTGGCAAAACCGCTAACAGATTTATTTAACCAATCATTAGTAACAGGAGTCGTCCCGGAAGATTGGAAATTGGCAAATGTTGTGCCCATTCACAAGAAAGGTAGTAGGGAGGAATCGAGCAACTATAGACCAGTGAGTCTGACATCAATAGTAGGCAAATTAATGGAAACCCTATTAAAGGATAGGATTGTGGAACATCTAAAATCCCATGGATTGCAAGATGAAAAACAACATGGGTTTACTTCAGGGAGATCATGTCAAACAAATCTTATAGATTTTTTTGACTGGGTGACTAAAATAATAGACGGTGGAGGTGCAGTAGACATCGCATATCTAGATTTTAGTAAGGCTTTTGACACTGTCCCACATAGAAGACTTATCAATAAACTGCAGTCATTGAGCATGGACTCCCATATTGTTGAGTGGATTAGGCAGTGGCTGAGTGACAGACAACAGAGGGTTGTAGTCAATGGAGAACATTCAAAACAAGGTCATGTTACCAGTGGGGTTCCACAGGGATCTGTACTGGGACCAATTTTGTTTAATATCTTCATAAGTGATATTGCAAAAGGCCTCGATGGTAAGGTTTGTCTTTTTGCTGATGACACAAAGATATGTAACAGGGTTGATGTTCCTGGAGGGAAACGCCAAATGGAAAAGGATTTAGGAAAACTAGAAGAATGGTCAGAACTCTGGCAACTGAAATTTAATGTGGATAAGTGCAAGATAATGCACCTGGGGCGTAAAAACCCAAGGGCAGAATATAGAATATTTGACACAGTCCTGACCTCAGTATCTGAGGAAAGGGATTTAGGAGTAATTATTTCAGAAGACTTAAAGGTGGGAAGACAATGTAATAGAGCAGCACGAAATGCCAGCAGAATGCTTGGATGTATAGGGAGAGGTATAAGCAGTAGAAAGAGTGAAGTGCTTATGCCGCTGTACAGAACACTGGTGAGACCTCACTTGGAGTATTGTGCGCAGTACTGGAGGCCATATCTCCAGAAGGATATAGATACTCTAGAGAGAGTTCAGAGAAGAGCTACTAAACTAGTACATGGATTGCAGGATAAAACTTACCAGGAAAGGTTAAAGGACCTTAACATGTATAGCTTGGAAGAAAGAAGAGACAGAGGGGATATGATAGAAACTTTTAAATACATAAAGGGAATCAACTCGGTAAAGGAGGAGAGCATATTTAAAAGAAGAAAAACTACCACAAGAGGACACAGTTTTAAATTAGAGGGGCAAAGGTTTAAAAGTAATATAAGGAAGTATTACTTTACTGAGAGAGTAGTGGATGCATGGAATAGCCTTCCTGCAGAAGTGGTAGCTGCAAATACAGTGAAGGGGTTTAAGCATGCATGGGATAGGCATAAGGCTATCCTTCATATAAGATAGGGCCAGGGACTATTCATAGGATTCAGATATATTGGGCAGACTAGATGGGCCAAATGGTTCTTATCTGCCGACACATTCTATGTTTCTATGTTTCTATTGAGACCATGCGGTTTTCTCAGGAATTTATATACAATCCTTTTTTTCTTTTCCCATTATCTTGTTTATTTTTTATGAGATTGGCTTATTCAGTTTGTTATTCCTGACTTAGACCCAAGAGTCTGAATAGCACATATTTTAAGTGCACTCACTTGGTTTTATAGATATTTAATTCACACCAATGTTGATTTCAGATTTCCCTATTGGCTTTGGCTTGGGTGTGCCGAGATCTGCCCCTCCTAATCACCACCTGGAGATGGGAGGAGAGGTTGCGACTAGCCTATTTAGCCATGGCCATTTGGATTTCTGATCAGTCACGACTAAGAACATGTTTGTTCGAAACGCGTAGACGTTTATTTGGAACACAGAGGTGATGCTGTCACTGTATGGATCTGTACTACACTGAATAAAGGAACCCACGATATTTGATGCTGGATTCATCGCTTTATTTCTATTATCTCACGGTCTTACCAAGGTCTCTGTGCATCAGGGAAGTCGATACAAGGGATAGAGGCAGCAGATGAGCTGGACATTGTTCACATTAAGAAAAATCGGCATGTTTGGTACCCAGACCCGAACCCGGACTTCTTCACAGAAGTTCGGGTTTGGTTAGGTGTTGTGTAAATTTTATTATTTTCCCTTATAAACCCGCTACGCACCCGCATCCTATCCGGCCCTCACACGCGACGACAGTGTGAAAGAGGCCTAAAGTGTTCCTGTTTATGCTTGTGGTGAGGTGAGTATTTTTTTCACACAGGGGGCACTATTTTTTTTTGTGTTAACTCCTTGCCTTCCTCAAATACTAGCGCACTTCTGTCTAAACGGCAATTGGTCTATTGATTTCAAGGGGGTCCATCTGGCTGTCAAAATTGACAAAAATAGGACAGGTCCTAGTTATTGATGACCGCTAAAAAAATGGCCAAGTGAATAGCCCCATAGTCTGCAATAGTACTGAAAATGGGAGTTGTAAAAAATAAATAAAAAATCTGTTCTCCATTGTTGTGTGAACTTGTTCAATTTGTTCACAAGGGAATGGGAAAGAAAGTAAATCTATTGCTTTTTATTTTTTATTTTTTGCTTTTTATTGCATACACTTTGCAGTATAATGTACAGTGTGCATCTCTCATTAGCACTATGTCACTATAATACATATAAAATACAGTTAGATTTTTTATTACATTTTTGGGTGGAATGGATTTTTTAAAAAAATCTTTATGTTTTACTTGTGCCTGTGGATGTGCATAGACTGTAAATGCTATATTATCTATATTACCCTGAGGTGCCATGGTTGGTATTGACTGTGGCAGCTTAGGGGTTAAACTGTAGGGTTTGTAATTATCTCTTATCCCAGCCATAAGGATGCGGCTGCTGCATGGCCAAAAGCCGGAAGTCCTTGCCCCTTTGGGCTCATGCACACGGCCGTTGCCCCGCCGTGGTCATATTGCGGCCTGCATACGGCAGGTCCGCAATACCGGCCGTGTGCACCCCGCATCACGGATGCGGACCCATTCACTTCAAAGGGTCCGCAATTCGGGAGATGCAGAACAGAGGCACGGAACGGAAGCCCATGGAAGCACTACCGAGTGCTTCCGTGGGTTTTCTGTCCGTGCCTCCGCACCGCAAAAAAGTAGTGCATGCACTAATTTTTTGCGGTGCGGACAGATCACGGACCCATTCAAGTTGAATGGGTCTGGATCTGTCTTCGGCCGCCGCACGGATGTTGCCGTGCATCAGGGACCACAAATTGCGGTTTCCTATGCACGGAACGGCCAGCACACGGTCGTGTGCATGAACCATTTCACACAAGTGAGTTTTCCCCGCGGGTCCTTACCCTTTAATTCCAATGGGTCTGTGCACACGAGCGTTGTTTTTTATGCATCATTTCACTGAACGCACCCTGAACGCATTCGTAGCCAATCAAATTTGGTTTCATTAATACCTGTCTCTTGCTCCACTAATTCCATTGTCCCCACTGCACTAGCATTGGCCGCCAGCTCTTACACTCTTGTCCAAACCTGATGTGTGCGCTTATTTTCCTGTTCAGCTGCATTTATTACTATGTAGCTGAACAGGAAAAGAAGCGCAAATATCTATTCGGGACAAGAGCTCGCGGCAGGTGCGAGTGCTGCAGGGACAACAGCATTAGTGGAGCAATTTATCTTTATACCGTACAAAATTCTAGTTTGTCAACAGCAATTGATGTGTGCCTGCTTGGAACATAAGGGGCCATTCACACGGCTAGAGCGGGTGTCCGCTTGCGGCTTGGTTCTATTCAATAGAGCTAAGCTGCAAGCGGATCCGTGGCATCTAAAGTGAACAACTGTAGCAGAAACCATGTTAGTTTGCAGTATACGCAGCGGATTTTGACAGCATCAAAATCCTACTTGTGTAAGGGGTACAGGCCCTAAGAGTACAGCTTTTTTGCAGTAAGGAAAACTACAACTCCCAACAGGTCCTGAAGGTCTGCAACTCACATGGTATGCTAGGAGTTGTAATTTCCAGAGGGGAGTACAGTAAAAATGTAGACTTTTTTTTAAAGCAGTAAATACCGGTTCCATAATTGTTTGCGAGGAGACTGGTCTGGGCACACTTCTCAGTTTGCTTTATTTGAAACAGATCCTCATTCTTCTCTTATGTAGCTCTGCCTGTGTCAAATAAACTGAAATCCTACCGCCGCGCTCTGCACTGACTGGGGCGGCAGGGCTGCTCCTGCTCTGCGTGCAGCGTCATCAGTGTGACGATGCAGGCAGGCCACAGTTGAAGAGGGTGGGCCCCGCAGCACTGCAGCAGCCATACAAGATGAGGAGTGGTGAGATGATCTCAGAGATTGTCTGGCCACTTGCTGCACCCTTATGCTCATTTCTGGCCCTGTAGTGAGCGCCTCGCTGCTTATTACAGCGACAGGCAGTGGCGCTTTCAAGAAGGCAGCTGGGGCTGCCGCTAATTAGTGACTATGTGATTATCAATATAGGCATGCAGTCAAAGGGCCCTCCGAGGATTTCACTGGCTCCCCGATGGGCCAGTCCGAGCCTGCATATATACAGGATTGTGTTCATAAGCAGTGATGGCCAGCAAAACATGTTAGTAGTATTTCCTAAATTATGTTTGCCCAAATTGCCTTAATATGATGTGTTAAATTCAATATTCCTAGAGGAGCTTCTAACCAGGGCTAAAGTTTTATGTGCCACTAATAAACTTTGGAGGGGTTGTCTCATGAACAGTGATGGCCAGTTCGCCGTGTTCGCCCGCGAACACATGCAGATCTGCCATCTTAACTCACAAGTCCGGCGATGCAAAGGTAAGCCCTTACCTGTGCCACGAGCCGGTCTGAAAAAAATGCAGTCACCGGGAGCAGGCAGTTCTGCTCCCGGTGACCTTCATCGGGCTGTTCTCGGAACTGCCTGCTCCCGGTGACCGCATTTGTTTCAGACCGGCTTGCAGCACAGGTAAGGGCTTATCTGTGCATCGCCCGTACTTGTGAGTTAAGATGGCAGCCGGCATGTGGGGGAACACGGCGAACTGGCCATCACTGTTCATGAGACAACCCCTCCAAAGTTTATTGGTGGCACATAAAACTTTAGCCCTGGTTAGAAGCTCCTCTAGGATTATTGAATTTAACACATCATATTAGGCAATTTGGGCAAACATAATTTAGGAAATACTACTAACATGTTTTGCTTGCATTGGAAACAATCAAAATGATCTTCCCTGATGTGAAATTTCAGTCGGCCCCAAGGCCAGAGGTCAATCTGTGTTGACCTGAATCATTTAAAAGTCAAAGGTTATCTTGATCTCATTACAGTTGGAAAAACTCTTCAGAGTTTTAGTATTTTAAGTAGATTGACAAGAGAATGTTTCTGAAAGATTCCCCAGTCATCCCAAGGGATTCTATGGCTATGGGTACCCCAGAAATCTGTGCCCAATATTAGATGTGGATTAAAGGAAAATGTAACAAGAAATACAGTTGACTGATTTATACCGGCGATAGAACTGTGTAGTACCACTAAGGGAGAGTTCACATCAACGTTCTTCTGACGGATCAGCAGAACAGAAAAATCATTAAAAAAATGGATCCTGTGCATCAGTTATGCACATTTGGCATCTGTTTGAGCCATTTCCATCTGAGATCCGTTATTTTAGACAGTAAAAAGTCATGAACTGATGAACAGGATCCGTTTTTTTACAGGCTGCCCTTACTATGGCTTATTACTGATAATTGTCCTTTCCTCACTTCTAGGTCAGTTTTCAGAATTTTAGTCATTCTGTCCTTAAAGTAACAGAAATAAGTTCTCCATACACTGACTTTCTGCTCAGCCAATCAGAAGAGGCAGATCTGCAGGGAGGAGAGAGAGAGCAGTCTGAACCATTGCGGAGACAGGAGGCGTGTCTCAGACTACCTCATACTTCCTGTGGACATTTCAGACAGTAAGGCTCCATTCACACGTCCGCAAGTGTTGTCCGCACCCGTTCTGCAATTGTGCTGAACGGGTGCGGACCCATTCATTCTCCATCGGGACTCAATGGATGAGGAGAGCGCACTATGTGCTTTTCGCATTCCGCATTTCCGTAGCGTGGCTCCGATCTTCCGCTCCGGAAAAAAATAGAGCAATTGCAGACAAGAATAGGCATTTCTATGGGCGTGCTGTCCGGGTGTATTCCGGATACGCAATTTGCGGATCCGCAATGCACTACGGACGTGTGAATGGACCCTAAAGCAGATTTATTAATACTGTCTTCAGTGTACACAGATGAGGACTAGACAAGATCCACCAAAGGCTCACGCTGTATGATGCATTTTGCACATCTTTTGGCACTTTTGTCTAACTTTACTTGATTGGCTTACTTTTTCTTTTTCAAATGTTTTCAAATGTTGCTGCAATTTGGTGCATTTAAGCCATGCTCCCTTTTCCACTAGCCACAGCCCTTTCCCCTCCAAGCCGCCATATCCCTTTGTCCAATGAGGCACTACACGTATCTAAATCTGGCACATGTAAGCCAGCTTCTTGGCACAAATTGAGAGAGTATTCTGACACATTAAGGCTACATGCACATGAACGTTTAGTTTTTTGCGTTCCGCAAACTGCGGATCCGCAAAACAAGGATGGCGTCCATGTGCATTCCGCAATTTGCGGAACGGCACAGACAGCCTTTAATATAACTGCCTTTTCTTGTCCGCAAAGCGGACAGATCTTTAGCCAAGTGTTTCACTGAAAGGGGACATAGATCTAAAAGAAATTGAGAGACATTAAAACACAAAGGCGGAAGAGGCTAGGGAGGCTTGTTCCCGTTGCGGCCTGCTATTGGCTGCCGGATGTTTTCAGCCACGTGGGAGATGCAGCGGCGGCCGTGCGGGCGTCAGAAGTGACGCAGGTGCCGGAGAGTCAGGTAAGTACAACCTCTGTGAGGGGCCCAGGCATATGGGGAGGCATTTTAAGTTCACATATGGGAACCCCTTTTAAGGTTCACATATATAGAGAGCATTTCCTTGTTACTTACCTTCTTTTTACCATGACAAGAGATGTTTGGTAAAGAGCTTTTGTCAATTCTATGTAGCAAGACTAAGACTGGTCATATACTTAAAGGGCATCTGTCAGCAGATTTGTACTTATGAAACTGGCTGACCTATTCAATGTGCGTTGGCAGCTGAACATATGTGGAAATGATCCTCTAGGAGTAATGGGGTCGTTGCCATTACGCTCTGCTCTCTATGCAACTGCCTCACCCTCTCTACTTTGATTAACATGGCCAGAAATTATGACATTTTCACTACCTGGTCCTGTCAATCAAAGCCAGAAGGTGCAGCAGTTGCAGAGAGATCTGAGCCTCTAGGTGTAATGGTAACGCCCCCGTTGCTCCTAGAGGCTCATTTGCATATATTAAAACTTCATTTTTCTCAGCAATGCGGGCACATATGAACATGGGACCAACACAGATGTTTTCAGCTGCCAAGCGCACATGTAACAGGTCAGCCAGTTTCATAGGTACAAACTTGCTGACATATGCCCTTTAAGATAGCTGCTGGCCGACAGCTATCATTCCCCTTGTACCCATCAGATTGGCTGACCATGCTTGTGTTCTCAGTAGGAAAAAGGGGAGAAAGCCTCTGCTAGATTTTTCTGGCAGTCACTTATTTTCCTGAGGACAAATGGATTGGCCATTTGTAATCTACTAACCGATTGTTATCTGCTGTAGACAGTCGGACGGTCCCATAATAAACTGGTAGGTTTTGTGTATAGCCAGCCCAACTCTATCACATTTGAACAACGGGGGAGATTTATCAAAAGTAGTGTAACGTATACCTGCTTAGTTGCCCATAGCAACCAATCAGATTCCACCTTACATTTCTCAGAGCTCCTGTGGAAAATGAAAGGAGGAATCTGATTGGTTGTTATGGGCAACTAAGCCAGTTTTCCTTTACACCACTTTTAATAAATCTCCAGCATGTTTGCCTTTTTGCGTGTTATAGCATTATGTTTAATTCACTTAAACCGTGATTACGTAAATGAAACAAAGTGATCTACATAATCTTCATGATCTGCACATTGTTAGTTGGTGGGAGAAGAAAACATTATTGTAAAGCAGGGAGCAGTAATTCCCATTTTTCAGGATCACTTTGCCTTCAAGTAGAGGTCTTGCTCATTTTAACTAAGATGAATGTCATTGTGGCCTGCAGCGCTGAGGAATTTACCCAGTCATATGGAAAGAAGGCTACTCTGTGAGCGGAGCCAGGGCTCCCACTTTCAGTAGTGGAATATGTGAGCCAGCAAGGCTTGGCCATCCGTCACTTTGGCACCAACAGGATGTAGCATCAGCAGGGAATTAAACATGCCCCCCCCCCATGAGTTTTTAGTCAGTGGGGGAAGTGTGGGGGGAAAACAAAACGGGACCGTCCATGATACAGAGGAGTAAACAGTTACCGTATGCTGCTTGAACCCACCATGGCAGTGAAAGAGTTATCCCCGCTGTTCTGAGGATACATTACAGGCAGACCTGGAAAGTTGTACTTTATCCTATACATGGGTTACCCCTCCATTACTTGTGCTAATGCTTTACATACTGGTCTGCAGAACTCTGCCCTTCTCCAGTTACGTCCTGACAGATATAAATGGATAATTTCTGCAGTAAGTCTGTTGCTCCGAAAAACAAGAACGGTCACAAAAAAGCGTACTGTGACCAATTATTCTAGATACATGTATTCTTCTAAATGCCTCCCTGTGGCTGCAAACAATTAGCCTCCTGTATAATCCCTGTTTACAGTACACGGATAGCAATGTCCAGTCCGTTAACCACTTTAACCACGTTAACACTGGTCTAGATCCTAGAGAGCGAATTAGTATAGATAGACTCCTTGTATAAAAGCACCCACTGCAACCGAGAAGAAACTGTGCAGAATAGTTAGTAGTGAAAGTGCCAAATATAATGATTTACAACTAGGCATGAGCGAACTTGTGTTTTCAAGTTCGGGTTCGGGTTATCAAAGAATCCCATTATGAATTCCGCTACCACGGACCATAACGGAATTCTATGACAGCATGCACCACAGAAGCCTATGAGAGGCATTCCGTACTACATCCGTTATAATAGAAGTCTAAGCTGGCCATAGACTTCTATTATGACAGAATGCCTCTTACAGGCTTCCGTGGTGCATGCCGTCATAGAATTCCGTTATGGTCCGTGGTAGCGGAACCCATAACGGGATTATTTGATAACCCGAACCTGTACGCTGAACTTGAAAACACAAGTTCGCTCATCACTATTTACAACCCTTTTGCTAGCTGTACTGTTCTCGGACCAGTGTTATAAAGTGTAAAGGCTCTATTAGGGCGCACTCACACGCTGAGGATTTTGTTATAGAAATTTCCCCAAAATTTCTGCAACAAAATCCACAGTGTGGGTGCACGCTTAAGGTATGGCCACACGGTCAGATTTGTTGATGCAGTTTTGGAAGCCAAAACCAAGAGTGAATTCCAAAAAGAGGAGAAGTTATATATGTACTTTATACTTTCTCTCCTTTTATGATCCACTCCTGATTTTTGCTTGACAAAACCGGACCGTGTCGCCGTACCCTTAGACCACACGATTTTCGGGGCCAATATCAGGACCAAGTGGTCTGTATAACTGAGCAGCTGATCAGCCAATAAACGAGTGAGTGCTTGTATGTCAGATGATTGGGCATCCTTCATCAGGATGAAAGATGTCTGATTGTGGTCAGCACATCTTCTGTGTCATCAGGGATGTGCGCCGATAATCAACAGGCTTGAATGAGGGAGGAACGACTGTGGGATCAGTAGATAACTGATCCCTGTGTAATCAGATGATAACTCATCCATCGGCGATTGCACTGCCCAAACATTCAGCAGTGTAATACAGCTCTTACTCTTAGGCCTCATGCACACGACCGTTGTTTTTGTCCACATCCGAGCTGCACTTTTTGCTCCGAGCCGCATCCGTTGCTCCGTTCCGTAGCCCCGCAAAAAAAAATAGCATGTCCTATTCTTGTCCATATTGCGGACAAGAATAGGCATTTCTACAATGGGCCGCCCGTTCCGCAAATTGTAGAACGCACACGGGCGGCTTCCATGTTTTGCGGATCCGCGATTTGCGGACTGCAAAACACACCACGGTCGTGTGCATGAGGCCTTAGGGCTCATAAATACGACCGTATGTATTTTGCGGTCTGCAAAAAACAGATCCGCAAAAAATACGGATGACGTCTGTGTGCATTCCGTATTTTGCGGAACGGAACAGCTGGCCCCTAATAGAACAGTACTATCCTTGTCCATAATGCGGACAATAATAGGACATGTTCTATTTTTTTACAGAACGGAAATACGGAAACGGAATGCACACGGAGTAACTTCATTTTTTTTTGCGGACCCATTGAAATGAATGGTTCCGCAAAAAAAAGGGAACGGACATGGAAAGAAAATACGTTTGTGTGCATGAGCCCTTAGGATACATCCACAGTCAGGTTTCTTGATGCAGCTTTGGAAGCCAAAATCAGGAGTGGATCATAAAAGGGGAGAAAGTATAAAGGACAGATACAAGTTCAAACGATGTTCAAAGTCCAGCTTTTCCTTTACAATCTCTCTCTTCATTAATCCATTTCAAGTAATGGATCAGTTTAGTCACTTACGTTTTGACTTCATCCTGAGAACCATAGAGCTTCAGAATTGCATTTATCATACATGACACAGTGTTTATTTTACATCGGTTACATGAACCTAGAATTCTTCATTCCCATATCAGCTGCACTTAAAAGGTGCAAAATATATCTCATTTATATAGAACATGTAGGATGAATCCTAATAATTTCAACCCTATTCTAGTTTTCCTATTCTATGCCACTTAGTTGGGAGTTAAATAGACTTAGTTTAATAGACTTCTAATGTAAGTCATGTGGAGGCATACAGAGGTTCTCTCTCCATCAGATCGCATATGAATCCAACAGAATATAATTTTGGCATTCTGAAAAAATAATGCATGAGTGTTCACATTTCCGTTTTCACAGATGTGTACTATTTGCATTCTTCTTGGACAGCACACTTACCAAATTGCACACTTACCAAATTATTTTAATGAGTTTGTTCACACATTAATGGTTTTCTATTGACCGTGGGTCAGTGGAAAAATCATGGAGACATGCACTACTTTGATCCATGATGGGGACCAAGCACGCCCATTGAAGTCTATGGGTCTGTGAAAAACAGGGAATCATAGATGTGTGCTGTCTGTGTTCTTTACAGTCTGTGTTCTTTAGTCTGAAAACCACCAACAGAACACAGATGGCATCCATGTTCTATCAGTGGTCTTCACTGATCATTGGTAGGAGATGCTCAGGAAATCTGACTCTTAACAGATCAGACATCATTGCAAATGAAACACTAATTGGGGGATATTTATCAAGGGACTTGCAACTATTTTAGACTTGCAACTAAGTCCCTTTTTTGACCAGCCGTGCAACAGTATTAAGTCACACGGCTGGCGTCACAGAGTTTTCAACAGTTGGGCGGGACGGGGACAGAGCATCCCAGCATATTTAGGCAGTTTTAGATATACGAAAAACTACTCCTCTCAGGCAGTGGAGTACTTTTTTTTTACAACGGGCGCTTGCATCAAGAGGATGAGCCTAATTTATGATGCGGCGCATGCCTTGTCATGAATTAGGCGCATCAATCGCCAGCGTAAAGAGGAAACAGAGACCTGCTTCCCTTAGAAGCATGTGTATAGTCAGGTATACTGATGATGCCTACCACTTTGTAGCACCACGGTAAGCAGTGTAGTGTATTTTTATTGGAACATAGCATTAATCAATTCGAAAATATAGGAAAATCCAGCTCAAGAAATGGTGGAAAAATTCGTAGCTTTATTGCGGCATAAAATCTTCGACAGAAACAGGAATTGTTCGGTTACGCGTTTCAGACCACAAACAAATATCGGTCCTTCCTCATGACACATCGAACTGGTAATGGGATCGCACCATATGAGCAGCTCACACAGCTGGCCATGCAATCAATCGATCACATGATCGTGAGGAGCTGCACACACGGCGCAATCACATGTGTCCAATCAGTAAACATAGAGAGAATTAAAATCACATGTGCTGACCAAAACACCTACACAGGTGTGTAGTCAATACATATATAAAAGAACAATGGCAAAACAAAAATACATAACAATAATGAAACATCTGAACACAAAAGGAGAAAAGGAAGACTCCCCTAATAGTGTAGGATTAAATCATGCCTTTTGTTAAGACCTTGATGTTGTCTTGAACCCAGCTGGAAAATCCAGTATGCCTCTCGATTCAAGAGTTTCCTCCTATGATCGCCCCCTCTGGTGGGAAGGAAAACTCTCTCGATTCCTTGAACCACCAGATTGGAGGTGTCGCCTGCATGCAAAATCGCAAAGTGTGTACTGACAGCAGACACGTTGCGGTTTTCGTAGTGTAGGATATCTGAAATGTGCTGGGTATGCGAGTTTTTATTTCATTCGTACACACCCCGCATATTGCAACTGACAAAGTTCGCACTTTATCATATAAACCGCAAACTTTGTGTTGCAATTAAGATAGGACTGTATAGTAAATTCCTTATTGTTAGCAGTAGATTTTAACTTCTTTGTGGCTCTGGTATGATTGCAGCAAATACATTTCGCATGACCACATTTATAGCTGCCCTTATTATTGAGCCAGGTCGGTCTCTGCAAAGTCTTCTCAGAGAACAAGCTGGGACTTTGCCCAGGGTTGGAGCCCTTCTTGCTACACACCACTCCCTCTGCGACAATATCCATCCACTGATTATCGCATGACAATAAAGGGAGATATTTCTTAATGATTTTGCATATGCGATCATATTCCAGGCTATATTGTGTCACAAAGGGAGTAAAATCGTGCTTGCATTTTGATATGGCATTTACCTGGGGCAGTGACTTTACTTCTGGAAACACAAGGGGAGCTCAATCCATGGATGAAACTTCAATGACAGAGGAGGCAACAGATTTATGAGAATAAGCCCTACCAGTTAGCCTATCTGTGATATTCTTAGCTTCTTGTGCGAATAAATGGATATTCGAACAGTTGCTTCGAGCTCGAATGAGTTCACCTTTGGGAATACTCCGAATTGTATGGGGTGGATGACACGAAGTGGTATGCAATATCGTGTTGCCTGCTAGTTCCTTTCTGTATGTAGTGGTGATAACTTCGGAGGTGGTGCGATCCCCCTCCAAGCACAAATCTAGAAAGCATATGCATCTGCTATGGTATTGGAGACTAAAGGAAATAGACTCCACACATGAGTTGATATAGTCGAGGAACAGTGGTATGGCCGCCACATCACCAGACCATACAAGGAGCAGGTCATCGATGTAGTGACCATACCACTGCACCAGACCACTGAATGGGTGGGTGTCGATGAGGAGAAAACACCCCTCCCACCATGCAATCATACCAGAGCCACAAAGAAGTTTAAATCTACTGCTAACAATAAGGAATTTTCCATACAGTCCTATCTTAATTGCAACACAAAGTTTGCGGTTTATCTGACAATGTGCTAACTTTGTCAGTTGCAATATGTGGGGTGTGCTACGAATGAAATAAAAACTTGCATACCCAGCACATTTCAGATATCCCACACTACAACCGCAACGTGTCTGCTGTCAGTACACACTTTGCGATTTTGCATGCAGGCGACACCTCCAATCTGGTGGTTCAAGGAATCGAGAGCGTTTTCCTTCCCACCAGAGGGGGCGATCATAGGAGGAAGCTCTTGATTTTCCAGCTGGGTTCAAGACAGCCTCAAGGTCTTCACAAAAGGCATGATTTAATCCTACACTATTAGGGGAGTCTTCCTTTTCTCCTTTTGTGTTCAGATGTTTCATTATTGTTATGTATTTTTGTTTTGCCATTGTTCTTTTATATATGTATTGACTACACACCTGTGTAGGTGTTTTGGTCAGCACATGTGATTTTAATTCTCTCTATGTTTACTGATTGGACACATGTGATTGCGCCGTGTGTGCAGCTCCTCACGATCATGTGATCGATTGATTGCATGGCCAGCTGTGTGAGCTGCTCATATGGTGCGATCCCATTACCAGTTCGATGTGTCATGAGGAAGGACTGATATTTGTTTGTGGTCTGAAACGCGTAACCAAACAATTCTGTCGAAGATTTTATGCCGCAATAAAGCTACGAAATTTTACACCATTTCTTGAGCTGGATTTTCCTATATTTTCGAATTTACCATTACGCATCCGGGTGCTCGACTGGTGAAGGGGAAGGTGAGAGCTGCTGTGTGCTTAATGTGATTCATAGCATTAATAAATGTAACATGATCAGTTAAATAAGATTTCCTATACACATATTACACACGTTGCAAAACCACAGCAATTTATGGTAAAACCATGTGTGCTTTTACCACGCGATTCTCAGCCTCATGGCATGAACTGCTGCGTGTATGGGCACCCTAACAGTACCTGCACACGGGTGCAAGTGTACAAACATAAAATCTGCATAGATTTCAGTGTGTTTATGCACCAAAACCACACTAAAAACCATATGTGTTACTAGTGTTTTTTTGTGGGGATTTGATGCAGATTTTCCTTAGATTTTACCTTATTTACTTTGATGGTAATGTATTACGCTACGCTTTTTATGCACGTGAATCCGTGCCGAGAAAATGTGCATACTCTGCAATGTGTGCATTTGGCGGGTACGGCCATGCGATCAGGTTTCTGGATGAAGGTTTGGAAGTCAAAATCAGGAGTGGATAACAAAAGGAGAGAAAGTATAAAAGACGGATATGACGTCTCCACTTTTTTTGAATCAAGAGACCTGAACGAGTGGCCTAAGGCCTCCTGCACAGGACCATATGGCTTTTTCAGTGTTTTGTGGTCCGTTTTTTCACGGATCCATTGTTCCGTTTTTTTGTTTCCGTTGTGTTTCCGTTCCGTTTTTCCATATGGCATATACAGTAATTCCATTGAAAAAATTGGCCTGGGCATAAAATTTTCAATAGATGGTTCCGCAAAAACGGAACGGATACGGAAGACATGCAGAGTACATTCCGTATGTGTTCAGTTTTTTTTGCGGACCCATTGACTTGAACATGATTTGTGGGCAATAATAGGACATGTTCTATCCTTCAACGGAACGGAAATACGTAAACGGAATGCATGCGGACTACTTTCTTTTTTTTTGCGGAACCATTGAAATGAATGGTTCCGTAAAAAATGGCCCCTAAATGGAAAAACAAACCTTTGTATGCAAGAGGCCTAACAGATTTCGGACCTTGAGCCTTTGATTAAAAAGGACTTGATTTAGCAACTATTTGCGTTCCCCATGGAAATTGCAGTATGTCAATTACGCTTGCGGTTTTAGCTGTGGATTTCACACTTTCTAATGAAGGGTGTGATCTGCAGCAAAACCTCATCAAATGTACACCAAAAATGACAGTTAGAAATGGCTTTTTTGCTGCTGTTTGGGTCCAGAAACACGTCGTGAAATCCGAAAACTCGTGTGGATCTTCTGCACGTTGACCTGCAGCCATGTCCAATTACCCTATGGAAACCATGGATCTGAGCTGGGTAGGAATCCTGGCCATCTGTGTAGCTCTGAGAAATGAAGTAAAAGGTGAACAGGCAGAAATATGCTAGTCGCATGCTGAGGGTGTAGAAGAAACAGCTGTCAATCACCCTAATTATTCGGAGTGACGGCAGCAGGTATCTGGGGGCTGCAGTTAAATGGACGGTAATTGAATTGCAATAAACAAACACCATCTGTTTTTATTTGTCTTGAAACAAAACCCATTGTTGATCGTGTATCAACAGTAAAAGCCCATTAACGCCTTTAAAGTCTCTACAAATTCATAAACGAGCTCCTAATTACAACATTAACACATTCCTTGTGGTTTAGGCGGCCTTCACAAAAGCAGTTTTCCATACCTTTTTGAGCAAAGAATATACAGTATATCCTTAATCCTTCCTTTATCTATTTCTTTTAATTTAATTTTACCCACTTATATAGCGCTGATATATTCAGCAGTGCTTTACAGACATTATTATTATTACTTGCTGTCCCTAATGGAGCTCCCAATCTAAATTCCCTATATTTATGACTTTGCCGTTTGGGAGGAAAACCACACAACACATTTCGATCCTTCTATGGGTACGTCCACACGGTCAGGTTTCTCCTGATGCATTTTTGGAAGCCAAAATCAGGAGTGGATCATAAAAGAAGAGAAAGTAGCCGAACCATATGTGTTTGGCTAATAATACCTCATCAAAACTGCATGTGTGAATCCAGTCTTATACATTTACCTCCTAACAGCTCTAACTACAGAAAACTGACAGCAAATCAACTTAGTCTAGAGATACATGGGACCCATATTAAAGATAAAGTAGTGAAGATGGATGAGGGAAAGGTGCTAATTGATGCGAGATTACGTCATACGTCACCACGCACGGAATTTTGGTCGAGATCTCCAATCAAGATGGCGTCTGGCGGCCCGTCGAGAGCAAATTTTTAGGTTAAATCGATTCGCTAACACGAAGCACAAGGAAATTCTGCCTCGAGGCGAATCGAATTTATCCAGAAATTCGGATCGAATTCCACTTCGTGGGATTCGATTCGCTCATCTCTAGTACTAATATACTGGCTAACTTCCATCTCCATTATAACATAGCGGACTGTTAATGTCTATGGGCACCTTGGTGCATCCATTGGGAGATTTTTCTAGTGTAAATGCTGAATGTGATGTGAATTCTCTATAAATTTGCCACATCAAAGAACAGCCCTCTCTGAAGGATTCTGCATGCCCATAAGTTATGAG